>NC_134689.1:119437282-119749782 GCF_050947455.1 Rhinoderma darwinii
GCATTCCTGGACGGAAGGAAACATCCAACATACTGCATCAAAAGGTAATGCAACACAGGTGGCGACAGACGACCTATAGGATTTTCTCCCATTCAGGGATGCGGAAGGGGCGATGACCCAGACTTTCCAGGGCAGCTGCTAGTAGAGTCTTAAAGGCTATGTAAACCTTTGAAAGGCACTTTTTTTTTTCTAATAAAAAAGTGTCAGAGTGATTGGTGCAACTTTATAGAAAAAAATAATTACAAATTCTTTACTTTTGACATACAGTTGCTCTGTATTCTCCAAACAGAGTAGCTGGATTGTTCGCCAAATCCTGCTCCAGTCAGGTCTGCAGGACTGACTGTTCAAAACTTAGATGTAATATATTACAGGTGAATCCAGCGTGACCCGCTGAACACAACCTGTCAGGTCCGCGGAACTGACTGATTGAGGTCAAAGCGAAAGCTATACAGTGCAGCTGTATCTCAAAAAGTATAAATACATTTGAATAAACTATTTAGAAAGTTGCACCAATCACACTGACTGACATTTTTATTTATTTAGAAAAAAAAAAAAAGAAGCGCCATTCAAAATGTTTACGTAGCCTTTAAGCCCTCCGGAATGACTAGGACTAACATTTCCTGGTTACGGTGGTCCTGTAACCAAACACGTGCGAATTCCAGCCAGGATGTGATGTCTATTCAGAATCCTGACACTTCGGGAACGTTTCTGTTAAATTTACAGCAAGGCAAGCGTAATCTTGTTTTAAATGACAGTTTACAGCATAATCTCGCGAGATTACACTTGCCTTGCTGTAAATCCCCCAGAAATGTTACCAAAGTGTCAGGATTCTGAATAGACATTTCCTGGTTAGTAGTGATGTCTATTAACTCTCAGGACACTTCAGTAACGTTAATGTGTGTATATGTGGCTGCACATAGTGATATAACTATATTACTAGGTGCTGTGTAAATGAATGGAGAGAAGTGTATGACACTGATTGGTCAGTGTCATACACTTCTCTCCACAACGCCCACTTGGTCAATAGTAAAACACGCCCAGTTGTCCATTAAGAAAGTCATTAGCATAAAGCTAAAATAGGTCATAACTCCGTCAAAAATGATCGTTTTTCTAAATAAAAAACACTGCTGTAATCTACATTACAGCGCCAATCTCATTATGTAGGAGATAGGCCACTTATAATGTGGTGACAGAGCCTCTTTAAATTAATGAAGTCCATGGCCTTCATACCAGTAAGTTCTTAGTACTTTGAGGTCTGTCTGAATACAATTTTTAGGATGTAGTTATCTATATACTGCTTAAATGATTAGGATCATTATTGGATTATAATTTATTATATTTTTCGTACTTCTAAAATGGGTTGCATTTTCTCAAAAAATGAGAGGATAGATACGGTCTAGCTCTCCGCCACTTTTTTCATGCAGAAAACTGGTGCCTATTTTGGTAAACCAGTCACAGTGTGAAGTCTGTGGAAAAGGTGTGGTTTACAAGCACATGAAAAAGTTTGGGGGGGGGGGGCTTGATAAAGAACTGTATTTTCAATGCAATTCCCAGAACTTGGAGAACTAGCCCCAATGCAATACTAATTACAAATGTCCTGTCTTAGGTTTGCCAGGGCGGTTTAAACTGCCTTGTATCGGAGATGCAGCTCCCCACAGTGACAGTAACACTTGATCAACCAAGCAGGTTATATTGTCAGTGTTCCTGCCTTGCTCACACATCTCCCCGAGGGAGACCTAGAAAGTTTAGTTTATCATTTCAAGAAAAGCGAAAAGATGGTGTATTCACCCAAATCCGCCCATCATATTCCCTCTAGTGGCTCTCAAGAAAATAAAAAAGGAACCTGACAAAGTATATGTAAGTTTACTGTATGTAATGAGATAGGGAGGTTAATGTGATGCTTAAATAATACTTACTTGTTCTTGTGTTTGGATCCACTGACGTGAGCCTGATACTGCTCTATAGAATTCAGAACAACATTGCATGTATCACAGCTGTACCCGTCTTTGGCTGAAAAACACAGGAATGGTAAGTATTTAATATGACCTGCTTCCCAAGACTTGTTGATAAAACACAAAAGGAGGATGCACAAGAAAAGGAGGGTTCAAACGGCAAGTCAGCTTGTAGCACTGGATTAATGCTCCGAGCCTTTAGGTACAATTCCTACCGATTTGAATCTTTCTAGAACTTATTCATAAAAATGTAGCCGCTTGCAAGAACAAATGCGCATCCAAAAATAAAACTGCCTATTAGGACCTTAGCCCCTCTAGAAAACGTACCCCTTGTTGGAGGCAACACTTCTACAAGTTTGCTATAATAACTTGCAGTGAAAATTATAGGAAGCGTAGTGTTTCTCAATAATATTTTGGGGGTAGGGAAAACTTTTTGCTACTCATTGAAGAAAGATTATGGAAAAAAAAAAGCAAAAAGCAAAAGAAAAGCAAACATTTCGTTCAGTCCAGAATACCTGTTTATCTGTAGTTCCAATTTGATGTAGACCACCATTTTAGGAAGTCCGCAAAACTGCTAGGGGTGTGTCTGTCAACAGGTGTTGACTGATCGGCAACCAACAGAATTAGGAATACAGCTTTGGATGATCAGGCCTCCTGCACACAAGCCAGAAATTCAGAAGCATTTGCGCAAAATAAATAGACATGCTGTAGATTGAGCGTTTACACCGCAGGTCAATTTCTGCACTTGTTTTCTACAGATTCTTTCTGCAGCATGCGCATGAGATTGGATCAAATCTCATCCACTTTGACGCTACTGTAATAGCTTTTCCATCCCGTGTGCCTGAAGGTACATATACGTTTTTTTGCCACAATGTTTATAATCATAGCAAAACTGCAGCGCTTAAAACAGATTAATTCACAGCACTAACATTTTTAAAGTTCAGATTGAAGTGGATTTTCCCATATAAAGTGAGGGCTTCTCTCTAGGATATGCTATAACACTGCCCGATAGAGGTCCGACATCACTGGTTTAGCACTGTAGCCCCTTCAGTTTTCCCGGCCACTGGCTGTGCAGGGTACTGCAGTACGGTCCTATTTAGTTCATGGCTAGGAGATGGAAATTACCATTTAATGGCTACAACAGCTCGGTGAGATTTTTTTTCCCCTTAACATATAAACAAGGATGTTACAAACGGACTACCTTTGCTATGAAAACCTGTCCTACACTAAAGTGAAAGAACATAATTCCACTAACTGAATTGGAGGCAGGAGGCTGATGGCTGAAGCCCATTACGGTAATATCAGATAAAGCAAAAATGTTGTGTTCCGGGAAGGACACGTAGTGGTGGGAATTCCTCCAAAAACCACGCTGAGATGAAGTGTATGCTACCTAATGCCTAAACAGCTTTGGAAGGTAAACAGCAGTTTTACCTGCAAAAAAGACGGATATTAACAAGCACTTGAAAACCGTGCTAATTTGATAATGTGTGAGTGGTGTTCAGCTGCTACATATGGTCTTATACCAAAGAATCAGATTAAAAGATTTGGAATACCAGAGCCCAGCCTCCAGTTCCTTGAGTAACACACAAAATCATTTGTACACTACTTGACAAGCTATATCCTCACGGTGTCAACAAAGTAACCTGATGATGGTACATTGAGGGCTCAGTGAGTGCCACAAAATTACTAACACCAATATGAGATGTAACCACTGTCAACAGTATTTAAATATGTAGTGACCACAAGTAACAATATGAAAGACTAAGTGTTTGTGCGAAGTGCAAGAGGATCTTTTGTTTCTTCTCCATGCCTTATGACCCCTGCGCACAACCGTGCCCGTAATCATGGTCAGTGATTACGGGCATGGCTGGCGACAGCCACCCGCATATGCGGGCCGTGCTCGCATATAAAGTGTGGGAGCACCGTCCGTAAAAAGCAAAAAACAGGACATGTCCTATATTCTGCGGAGCCTTTCTACGGCACAGTAAATATACAGACGAGTGCATGGGGCCTTATATAAGGGCATAAACTGTGCGTCTCCTTGTGCCAAACTCCGCTCAGATGAGAGCAAAGAAAAGCCTATAGAGAAGAGGGAAGCATGCATTTGCCTCATGCTTCCAAAGTTAAATGGCAGCAAGGAGCAAAGGGGTTGGCTTCACTCTTGCTTGCATTATGCGTCATGTCTTCTGAGCAAGGCCGAGTATGAAACCATCTTCTGCAGATATAGGCAAGTAAAAACAGTGTAAGGTCCCTGCCAAAACAAATCCTCAAATTCCTGGGCCTCTGCGGACGATATGCAGGGCAGATAGGAGAATAATGAGCCGAGTTGACCCATGAGCATGCATGTTACCTCAATAAGAGTTGAAGATAAGCAGCATCCAGACACTCCTGGCGCTGCTCATTTCCAAAGGTGTCCTAGGTCTTATACACATTAGATTATTGGCCAGTTTTGCTGACCAATATCTTACGTGTATGTTCAGCTTCAGGCCACAAGGTTAAAGTCCAAAGACAGCGTCTGTGTTTTAAGCCTTCATTACTCATATACGACATCTACAGCAGGTTTCAATCTTAATAAAGAAGGAACAAAGTATAGGTTTATATTCTGGCATATCGATTTTTAACTAGTGCGAAAAACCCATATCTCGCTAGAACTTTGAGATATGTAAATTTCCATTTTGAAGTTAAAAAGGAAGAGTCAGATGATTATTTTTAATATACTGCTAGATATTAAAAATAAGTCAGCTGCTGTTTAGAAAATAATAGACCAAATATGCATTTAAAAACATTAATACATTTTTATTTCTTGACGAATCCAGGAAAGGTTTTATTATAATTAAACACAAATCACATCTTTCAAGTGATTCAAACCTACAACAACTATTCAGTACAATAGCAACGTTTAGCTCATGTGAAGGAAAACAAAAATACATTTACACATATTTGACTGGCATTAAAAGAATTGTCGTCTACAAAAACATCAAAGTGTGAACATAAAAGTTTTTCCCAACATAACCAGACTGCTAAATTGTCACAGAGTGTGGAGAACTATTGGAGCACAGCCGTGCTGCAACATCTGATCAAAGAAAGACCTCCACTCCAAGAAATACAATATACAAAGTGGAGTTAAAACAATTAAAAAAATGTAGGCAACAGAAATGAAATCATATCCAGAAAATGAGGGCTGAGCCGAGACGCAAGGGTCACAAAATAAAATATAAAACTGCAGTGTCTTCGTTCCATGTTTCTTGCTAAAATGTATGACTTTTTCTAGTAGGGATAAATCTGATGGCAGTCAGGTTAAAGAGACTCTGTCACCACATTATAAGTGCCCTGTCTCCTACATAAGGAGATGGGCGCTGTAATGTAGGTGACAGTAATGCTTTTTATTTAAAAAAACGATCTTTTTTCACAACGTTAGGAGGGATTTTTGGTTTATGCTAATGAGCTTTCTTAATGCCCAAGTGGGCGTACTTTTACTTTCGACCAAGTGGGCGTTGTACAGAGGAGTGCATGACGCTGACCAAATCGGCATCAATCACTCCTCTCCATTCATTTACACTGCACTAGCGATATAGATATATCGCTATGTGCAGCCTCATACACAAGCCCTAACATTACTAGTGTCCTGATAATGAATACACATGACCATCCAGCCTGGACGTCATGTGTACTCAGAATCCTGACACTTCTGACTTTTTTGTGAGATTCCGGCAAGTGAAACCAAATCTCGTTTAGCTCCGTGATCTCGCGAGATTTCGTATCCGTTGCTGGAATCTCACAGAAAAGATTCAGAAGTGTCAGGATTCTGAGTACACATGACGTCCAGGCTGGAGATCATGTGTATTCATTATTAGGACACTAGTAATGTTAGGGCTTGTGTATGTAGCTGCACATAGTGATATATCTATATCGCTAGTGCAGTGTAAATGAATGGAGAGGAGTGCATGATGCCGATTGGTCAGCGTCATGCACTCCTCTGTACAACGCCCACTTGGGCATTAACAAAAGCTCATTAGCATAAACCAAAATCCCTCCTAACGTTGTGAAAATAAATCGTTTTTTTTAATAAAAAGCATTACTGTCACCTACATTACAGCGCCCATCTCCTTATGTAGGAGATAGGGCACTTATAATGTGGTGACAGAGCCTCTTTAAGAACGGTGCATTAAAGCTTTGCTCTCGCTCAAAATTAAAATAAAATTAGGCAGGACTTAATTGCAAATTCTTGTCAAAATTTGGTGCAGTTCACACTATGATTTTGCCATGCAGTTGAGTTTTTTTTTTCTTTGCGAAAAATATATAGGATACTCTTATTTAAAGAGAACCTTTCACTCACCTCTCCATACATGTGCAGCATGTAATCAGCAGGGCTGAACAAACCCTGGGGCACTTGACGTTTTTTTTCCTATCCTCCTCCGTTATTTAAAGTGCCCAAGGGTTTGTGCAGCCCATGTATGGGCAGGTGAAAGGTTCTCTTTAAGAGGTGGCACACCTTACGTCTGTGGGCTTCAGACCAAGTATGAACACCATCCTTAGTAAACCTGCCCCATAGAGCCCCAGCCTGACTGACGTAATAAGGAGCTGCCCGGCGCCTCAGTGCGAGAGCTTAAAGTAAGAAATAATTACTTCCGCCTCTAGCGCATTCAGTCTCGTGCATAAGAATACGCATGAGATTGATTTCAAGTGTCCAGGAGCCCTTACAGGCCTCATTGCAACCTCTGATCAAGTTTTGTACTTTTTTTTTTTTTTTTTTTTTTAAATTATGACAATGGAGGTCAATAGCAACAGGATGCAACTGTACTGAAGTAACTTTTTTCCTGCAATACACTAAGAAAAAAAAAAAAAACATGTATGTCTGTATGCCAAAAAGGTAGTGTTTATCCTGGACTTTGAAAAACAGCGCCAAAAAAATGAACTAAGCCTTCTCACGGAAACCGCGCCAAAATGCCCTTCCATTGAAAAAACGCTTGCTGGAAAAAGAAGTCATGCTCTTTCTTCCTGCGCTTCCATCTCTGACCTCCTATTGACATCAATGGGAAGCAAAGAAAGCGCTTTTCGCTGTGTTTTTTGCCCGCGGCCGAAAGACACTGTAGAGTGCAGACAGGTCAAAATCTGCCTCAAAATTCCTGAAGGCATTTTTTGGCAGATATTTCTGCCTGCAAAAAAACATTGTGAACAAAACCATTGGGGGTCAGTGCAGTTTTTTGCAGGCAGAAAAATCTGCCTCGAAAAATCAGCTCCGATTTTTTGGAAGTGGTTTTTTTCCTTCAATATGCAAAAGGAAAAAGTATTTTTTGCCAAAAACCGCCATGGCCGTTTTTCCGTCTCCCATTCAATGGGGTTTTTGAGTTGGAAAACGCCTCTAGAAAGGTCATATCGCTTTTTTCCCCGCTCGCGTTTTCTGCCTCTCTCTGGTAAAAATGTCTCCACTATCCATTGAAATCAACGGGAGGCAATTTAGGACGCGGTTTCCATGCCCAAAAAACTGAAATAGGCCTTAAAAAGCAGTCTCTACACTATTTTTAAAGTAAATAGGAGTAAAGCTGCAATTCTGTGGAACGCCTAGTATGCAGTTGTTGAAAGCATCTGCTTCCGACTGAAACCACAGCATACCATTCAAAACATCTGGCGTCCGGAGGCAGCCGGAGTGGCGGATGGGTGTGGGGTCCGGGTGTCGGACCCACACCGATCATATACGGATGACCTATCCTGGAAATAGGTCAGTCATGGACAACCCCTTTAAGGGTAAAGCTGCACACAAACTTCTGTTTCTTCTTAAAGGGGCTCTGTCACTAGTTTAGTAATGCCCGATCTCCTAGCTAATCTGATAGGCGCCGTCACACTGGTAATTCTAGGGAAAATTGTGTCCCAAAACGATTATTTTAAAAGTTATGAGTTTTTTTCTGAATATGTAAATGAGCCTTTATCAGACAAGAGGGAGGTAACAGCAGCGATTCTCCTGAGGTGGAGCTACGCCACAGCCTGTGACTCTGTCCTATCAGCATGAAGCTGCTTCACACAGTAGGAGAGACAGTCTAGAGGGAAGGAGGCTGTGGACCACCTAGAACAGCTAGTGTCATATGAAAGATGAGATTCTAATCTTTTCATATAACACCATGATCGCAGCTCTAGCTGTGACACAACCGGAGATATCGCCAGTTGAATGCACAGTTGGGAATGGAAGCTGTATACTATAAGATCACACTGTGTTGCTGGGCAGGGAAGGGGGAGACGCTGTATGCTGATTGGACAGTGTCATACAGAAAACCATTACACCGCCCACAGTGAAAAGAAAGAGTCCCCTCCTATTTGGCTATTAAAGCACATTAGCATATTTAAAAAAAATGTTCATAACTTTTTAAAAACGTTTTGTTATTTTTTAAAACAAATCACACTGTAGCGATCAGCAGCAAAGCGCCTATTAGATTAGTTAGGAGATAGGGAATTAGACTTGTGACAGTCACTTTAATATTTTGTTGCAACACATAAACAAGCAACGATAAAACACCACAATGTATTCCCATGAACTGCAGGTGTCATTGGAAGCTAAAGCCTTAACCAGCAATGCAAGTCCTGCATAATTTTATTCATTTTTATTATATACAAGAGGCTCCAGAAAACTCAAATATAGTAATTGTGCCAAACTACTCCAGCTGTAATTGCCAATAAATTACTATCCTATATATTCCTGTAACATTCAGATGCTGCAAACCCATACCAAGGAGCTGGCAGAGTATTATATAAGCCACTCCATATTCTTGGTCTACGACCTGTTGTACAGTATAAGAAACTTTTTAAATGGAGTTGTTAACTATTGGCCCTTTCGTAAATTGCACTCCCTGCACGGAGCAAATAATAGATGCTCCCCTAAGAGGAGAATTCTAAACTAAATCGGTGCCCCTGGGCTACAATGCCTATACTGGATGTTTGAATATAGACTGTACAGGGAAGACATCAGTCTGCCCATTATAAAGCCCTAGTGGACGACAATCATTTTACAAATAGACTGTAATAGGCTGGCTAACTGCATTTAAAGAGAACCTGTCCGCTCTGCTGACATGCAGATTTAGCAAATACTTGCATTTCCCATGACATGATGAAGCACCTATGCTTAGAGGAACGGCATAATGCAGGAGATCTGTTATTCCTTCTAGAAAGTTCTGAAAAAAATTGACAACCAGGTTTTACCATTTTCCTTGTCAATAGGTCACGTTCCCAACACAATCTGGCATTGCAGGCTCTGATTGGATATAGTGTCAGACTGGGTAGGGACAGAACGTTAAACTGGTAAACACCCAGTTGTCAAATTATAAAAAAAACAGAAGAACGGTACAACGCAGCGTTCTAAGAAAAGTTGTTCCAGAATTATAATATTATGGGAAATACAAGTTTTACTTAAACAGGACATGTCAGGAGAGCTGACAGATGCTCTTGAAGTGTTTTTCATAAAAAGCTTTTTTTATAAAAACCAAAAACCACACAATAGATGCAAGGAGTGCGATCGAACACCACGTGGAGAATTGTGACTTTATGAAGCTAAATAAACGATAAAAACATAAAATTGGATTAGTTTTGGGTCATGTTTTACCTAACTACGCAATTCATTTTATCCCCAATCCCCCTGGTTACACAATAGAATCCACTAGATAAATTTACATTGTATTTTTCCAACTTTTTTTTTACAAGCTAATACTAGTACAGACTTTTCCACATACAGATCCATTTTCATTTCTATATTTTTTGTTTTAAGCCAAACGCAAATGGAGCCCTGCAGATTCCTTTCCTAAACTTGTGTTAGTGGTGCTTTAATTCAATGGATGAGAATTAAAAATAAACTTAAACTCCATATTACTGAAAGCCGAGTTCCAAGCCAGATAATCAATGATATATTAGGGTTACAGTATGAAACTATTGGGGCGATTATGGTATAAATTTTAGCAGTGCGCTACAGCCGAAATCAGGTTGCCATCAGCAAATGTACACAAGCTCCTTTTCCTACAGCTTGCAAATAAAAAAAAATAAAAAGGGAAAGAATGACTAGCTGTTCATGCAGTACATTAATGTAGAGCTATCAAAGAGGTGCTAGAAAAGGCAAGCTTGTGTATACTTTTTTTAAGCTATAAAGCTGGACTACTTAAACAAATAAAATTCTTATTAAAAAAAAAAAAAAATGAGTTCTACTATTCTACTACAAAACCGTTGTTATTTCCTGACATACTAGACAGTGGGTTTTTCAGAATCAGGCTCAGCATTGGACTCACTTGATCCAGAGCCTGGCGTTACTGGTTTGAGGGGTGTAGTTTGCGGTAGCGTGTTCCCGGCGCTGGTATAGATAGTCATGAGCTCGCTTTTAGTCTCCTGCTTCTTGTGTTTCTTGCCCTTGTAATGTTGCTCTGCCATGTGAGGGTTATTGAAGGTAGCATTGCAAAGCTGGCAAAACTTATCAGGGTCTGATTGATCAGCGTTTCCTGGTGACAAACGTGCAGGAGCGGGCTTGGTAACTCGTGGTACACCTACAAAAACAAATTTATAACAATAAAATGTTAATGGTTTTTATGCAACATTTCAAACTTTAATCTTGTAAAAGAGACTACTACTATATGAACACATGCTAAGAATTGTGGAGAATTTGGAAACTTCATGTAAAGTATTAACCCCTAAGGGTATGTGCACACGATGAGCGGCTTTTACGTTTGAAAAGACACTGTTTTCAGGAGAAAACAGCGGCGTCGTTTCAGACGTAAATGCTACTCCTCGTAATATACGAGGCGTCTTTGACGCCCGTAATCTTGAGCTGTTCTTCATTGAGTTCAATGAACGGCTCAAATTACATTGCAAAGAAGTGTCCTGCACTTCTTTGCCGAGGCAGTCAATTTACGCGTCGTCGTTTGACAGCTGTCAAACGACGACACGTAAATGACAGGTCGTCGGCACAGTACGTCGGCAAACCCATTCAAATGAATGGGCAGATGTTTGCCGACGTATTGTAGCCATATTTTCAGACGTAAAACTAGGCATAATACGCCTCGTTTACGTCTGAAAATAGGTAGTTTTGGCTTTAAGGCTCAGAGCCTGATTTTTCAAATCCAACATATTTCACTTTATGTGGAAATAACTTCGGAATGCTTAAACCTATCCAAGCGATTCTGAGATTGTTTTCTCGTGAGACATTTTTAGGTTAGTGGTAAAATTTGGTCGATACATTCAGTGTTAATTTGTGAAAAATAGCAAAATTGAGAAAATTTGGAAAAAAAATAAAAGACATTTAAATTCAGAAAGATGCTATCTGCTTGTAAGAGATGGTTATCCCATCCAAAACAGTTACTAGTGTTCACATTTCTAACGTCTATTATAGGTTGGTATTTTTTGAACACTTATTTTTCTAGGATGTTACAAGGCTTAGAACATAAAGCAGCAATCTCTCATATTTTTAATAAAATTTCAAAAGCCTCTTTTTTTTAGGTTCCAGTTCAGTTCTGAAGTTGCTTTGAGGGGCCTATATGTTAGAAACACCTATAAAAAACATCAAATTTTAGAAACTAGACCCCTCAACGTATTTGAAACAGCATTCAG
Organism: Rhinoderma darwinii; assembly: GCF_050947455.1. Taxonomy (NCBI): domain Eukaryota; kingdom Metazoa; phylum Chordata; class Amphibia; order Anura; family Rhinodermatidae; genus Rhinoderma; species Rhinoderma darwinii. The sequence continues at coordinate 119,448,808 of NC_134689.1, forward strand.
AAAGTTTTTTTTACATGTATTGTGACATTTACACATTTCTTTTTTTCTGTAAAACAGAAGGTTTTACCAGAGAAACGCAACTCAATATTTATTGCCCAGATTCTGCAGTTTTTAGAAATATCCCACATGTGGCCCTAGTGTGGTAATGGACCGAAGCAAAGGAGCACCTAGTGGATTGAGGCCTCCTTTTTATTAGGCACCATGTCCGGTTTGCAGGTCTTGTAGTGCCAAAACTGTGGAAACCCCCCAAAAATGACACTATTTGGCAAACTACACCCCTCAAGGAACTTACCGAGGGCTATAGTGAGCATTTAGACCCCACGTTTTTTGCTGCATTTTGTGGAATTTGGCTGTGCAATTGAAAAATCAAATTTTTCCGATAAAAGGTACGAATTTTGACAAGGAATAAAAGGAGAAAAAGCACCCCAACATTCATAAAGCAATTTGTCCCGATTACAGCAAAACCTCATATTTGGTCAAAGTGCTGGTTGGATACACGGAAGTGCTTAAAAAGGCAGGAGCGCTATTGGCATGTAGATTTTCTGGATTGGCTTCTGTGCGCCATGTCGCATTTGCAGAGCTTCTGAGGAACCAGTACAGGGGAAACCCCTTCAAAAGGGAATGTGTCGCTAGAATTTTTTTTTTTTTTTAGTTAAAGAGGCTCTGTCACCAGATTTTGCAACCCCTATCTGCTATTGCAGCAGATAGGCGCTGCAATGTAGATTACAGTAACGTTTTTATTTTTAAAAAACGAGCATTTTTGGCCAAGTTATGACCATTTTTGTATTTATGCAAATGAGGCTTGCAAAAGTCCAAGTGGGCGTGTATTATGTGTGTTACATCTGGGCGTTTTTAATACTTTTACTAGCTGGGCGCTCTGATGAGAAGTATCATCCACTTCTCTTCAGAACGCCCAGCTTCTGACAGTGCAGATCTGTGACGTCACTCACAGGTCCTGCATCGTGTCGGCCACATCGGCACCAGAGGCTACAGTTGATTCTGCAGCAGCATCAGCGTTTGCAGGTAAGTAGCTACATCGATTTACCTGCAAACGCCGATGCTGCTGCAGAATCATCTGTAGCCTCTGGTGCCGATGTGTCCTCGCTCGTCCGACACGATGCAGGACCTGGGGCAGGAAGTGAGTGACGTCACAGCGTGATCTCTCGAGAACACGCTGTGTGTCTGCACTGCCAGAAGCTGGGCGTTCTGAAGAGAAGTGGATGATACTTCTCGTCAGAACGCCCAGCTAGTAAAAGTAGTAAAAACGCCCCGATGTACGCACATAATACACTTGGACTTTTGCAAGCCTCATTTGCATAAATACAAAAATGGTCATAACTTGGCCAAAAATGCTCGTTTTTTAAAAATAAAACCGTTACTGTAATCTACATTGCAGCGCCTATCTGCTGCAATAGCAGATAGGGGTTGCAAAATCTAGTGACAGCCTCTTTAAACTGTTCGTATATAAATGATTGCACATTGTTTTCATTTTTTCACAAGTCAGGAAATATTATAAATTAGATTCTAATTTATAACATTTCCATGTGCTGGTCACTAGAGGTAGCAATTCCCAAAATTGCAGCATTGGCATGTGGTAAAGCAACCTCATTGCTTTAGGCTGAAAAATTGGAGAAGACACACTAGCTCTAGCGTCCTCAAACAATCCCCCCTCCTTTATCCTGGCTAGTGCCAGGAGAAAGGAGGGGGTTGAATGTTCAAACCACCTACACTGTGTGCCGCCATTTTTTGAGCGAATGCACAGTGTAGGAGGATTAGGCTGGGTTCACACGACCTATTTTCAGATGTAAACGAGGTGTATTATGCCTCGTTTTACGTCTGAAAATACGGTTCCAATACGTCGGCAAACATCTGCCCATTCATTTGAATGGGTTTGCCGACGTACTGTGCCGACGACCTGTCATTTACGCGTCGCCGTTTGACAGCGGTCAAACGACGACGCGTAAATTGACTGCCTTGGCAAAGAAGTGCAGGACACTTCTTTGCAACGTAATTTGAGCCGTTCTTCATTGAAGTCAATGAAGAGCAGCTCAAAATTACGAGCGTCAAAGACGCCTTGCATAATACGAGGAGGAGCTTTTACGTCTGAAACGACGCCGCTGTTTTCTCCTGAAAACAGTCTGTCTTTTCAGACGTAAAAGACACTTCTCGTGTGCACATACCCTTAGATACAGTGGTAATCACACAGTATAACACGAACATACACTAACATAACTTACCTGCTCCTGCCGCCGCCTCCGCTCCTAGTCCTCGTTTCTGAACATATGGACGGAAGCCGCGACCGGAAGTAGTAATCTTACTGTCCGGCCGCGGCATCCGGTCCACATGAAAATGGCGCCACATGACGCTCGGCCGAAGACCTTCCTATTGGACTGTGTGGGAGAGGCGCATGCACCGTTCCCACACAAAAGGCGTACGCTATAGTGAATGGTAGCTTGCCCGTAGTATAAAACACTTACCTTAACGCGACTGAACTAGCCTTTAATGTTGTTGTAATTATGTCAGATGCCACAGTGTTGTGCATGGTCATCGAAATCAGAAAACACGTGTATGGCCTTATCCAATGGACAGCTAGGGCTTGGGCATGCGCAAATCAGAGCTTGAGACGCCGAGAATTACTTAGTCGACACATAGGAAGTTTTTTTCAGGAGATGTTAGTTTGTTTGGATTGGTGAGTGCCAGCTTTTTTTAATTTTAATATTGATTACTGTTGATACCTATTTAATGTACTACACTTGTTTACATGCACATGTTTGATATAACATGATTTAATAGTCTTATATTATGTCAAGATTTGACTCAACACGTTTTTACTGTATTTTGATACTGTTTTTTTTGCATGATTTGTATAATTGCCAATATTTACAGCACTTGTTAATTGCTATGTCCTCTCTATATATACTTGTGTGCTGTTTTCACAATTTGCATGAAAATGCTTCCATTGAGGAAGTGAAACGTTGCATTTGCTGGGTGAATAAATTTCACATTTTGTTCTGAGTGCTGCTTCCGTGCTCTATTTTCTAGGATATACACCACATGGGGAGAAGTCACTCATTTTTTTGAAGCCTAGCACCCACCATTTCTGTTTTTTGCCACAGTGCTGCTCCTAATTAATTATATATATATATATATATATATATATATATATATATATATATATATATATATACATATATATATATATACATATACATATATACATATACACACACATACATATATATATACATACATATACACACATACACATACTAACAGCTCAATCATATCTGGGATTGCACATGCTTGTGTTCTCCCACTGAAACCACCACCATCGTATAACGGCAGCTGGATTTAAAGCCCAGTTACCTCTGCGGACTTTATACAGCGGGTGGAGGTAAACAGGTTAAGGACGGGCCGCTACTCATGGGCCAGTGCTGTGTGCTTGCCTAAAGGCTAAAATTTGCCAGCCTGACTGCCACTACCTAGAAGGTGTCGTAAACTAGCTGCGAGCCCGACAGGCTCATTACCACACCCAAAGTCTGGTTTAGTAGACCGAATTTTAATGCTCTTGTTACACTTCTACATTTTAAACAAAAAGCACTTTGGCCTTCAAATTCTATATTGAAATATGGAAGACAAAAAAAAAAAAGTCTACATACACAGCGTTGGTTTCTGCAGTCTTTATCAAGAAAGTAGCATGCTCTAGATATGGCGTTCTACGCCATTGGACTTCAAAGACGCCACCAAAAAATATATTTCATTTTTTTACTTACCGGACAATCCATTTCTTGTCTTGTTCATTGGGGGACATTGAGGAGCTTTGGTCAAGGCTGCTGCCACTAGGAGGCGAACACCAAGCAAAAAAAGTGTTAACTTCTACCAGACTACACCCCTCCTGTACACACTGAGCTAATTAATTTTTACGTGAGCAGTAAGAAGCAGAAAAAAAAAAAAGAAACAAACTGCCATAACAACCGTAGCCATATGAGAACCAGAGGAGAAATAAATCCTGGATGAAAACAGTCGTGATACCTAAAAATAAAGAAGTGGGTGGGTGCCACGTTCCCCAAAGAAAAGGATTTTCAGGAAGTAATAAAACAAATCCTATTATTGGGGGACAGAGGACATTGGGAACTCCCAAAGCAGTCTGTAGTGGTAGAAACAAAAAAAAAAAAACACACAATACACAGAGTGCGATCGAGTACACTGCAGTCTGCAAAACCGTATGACCAATAGAGGTGGAGGACGTAAAACGTATGTACCCTGTGTAATTTAGGGAAGATGTGGAGAAAAGACCAAGTAGCGGGCCTTGCACATCTGAAGAGAAGGCTATGTGCTGAACCATGAGGTACTTGGCGCTCTGGTGAACTGGGCTTCCTCATGGAAAGGAGTGCCCTTAGCACAATACACCTTGCCTAACCCTGTTTAGGACTGTCCGGAACTACAAAGTCTGAGCGGTGGAAAGAGGAAGTCTGCGAAAGATAAAGCTTTAGATCGCAAATAACATCAAAGTCATGGAAGGAAGGCTCTCTGGGATAAAAGGGGGGAGAAGGAGGGAAGGAAAATATCCTCGCTCATGTGAAAGGCAGACACCACCTCAAGGCTATGTTCACACGGAGTATTTTGCAGAGTTTTTTGACGTGGAAACCTCCTCGCAAAACTCGGCAAAAACGGCCCGAGAACGCCTCCCATTGATTTCAATGGGAGGCGTTGGCGTCTTTTTCCCGCGGGCAGTAAAACTGCCTCGCGGGAAAAAGAAGCGACATGCCCTATCTTCGGGCGTTTCCGCTTCTGACCTCCCATTGACTTCAATGGGAGGCAGAGAAAGCGTACTTCGCGCTGTTTTATTCCCGCGGCACTCAATGGCCGCGGGCGAAAAACGGCGCGAAAATCGGCGTGCAGGGAGAGGAATATCTGCCTCAAACTTCCAAACGGAATTTTGAGGCAGATATTCCTCCTGCAAAATACCCCGTGTGAACATAGCCTAAAGGGAAGGTGTCACGAAAATTATTATTTTTTTTATATAATATTGCTTTTAGTTTGATCTTAAAATAAATTTTATTTATTTGTGTTCTTGTGTTGTACTTTTTACTTTAGTCTTACTTTTACTTCACTATGGGGCTGCCATTTTTTTTTCACCTCTGTATGTGTCGATTAACGACACATACAGAGATGGAATATGGCACATACAAGCCCATAGATAATGCGAACGGGAGCCGTTCCATTCACTATAGCGTACACCTTCTGTGTGGGAACGGCGCATGCGCCGCTCCCACACGGACCAAAAAGAAGGTCTTTGGCAGAGCGAAATCCGGCGCCATTTTCATGTGGACCGGAAGCCGCGGCCGGACAGTAAGACGACGACTTCCGGTCGCGGCTTCCGGCCATGTGTTCAAGGCAGCGAAGACGCAAGCAATAGGAGCGGAGGCGGCAGGAGCAGGTAAGTTATGTTTGTGTATGTGATGTGTGTTTTACATTCATGTATGTTTGTGTTATACGGTCTGATTAGCACTGTATCTAATCCTCCTACACTGTGCATTCGCTCAGAAAATGGCGGCACACAGTGTAGGAGGTTTGAAGGTTCAACAACCCCTCCTTCTCCTGGCACTAGCCAGGATAAGGGAGGGGGGATTATGTGAGGACACTAGAGCGAGTGTGTCTACCCCAAATTTTCAGCATAAAGCAATGAGGTTGCTTTACCACATGCCAATGCTGCAATTTTGGAAATTGCTCCCTCTAGTGACCAGCACATAGAAAAGTTATAAATTAGAATCTAATTTATAATATTTCCTGACTTGTGAAAAAATAAAAACAATGTGTAAATCACTTATATACTTTTACATTTTTTATAATTTTCTAGCCACACATTCCCTTTAAAAGGAACGTGTCGCTAGAAATTATTTTATTTTTTTCAGTTAAACATAATATAAATGATTACACATTGTTTTAATTTTTTCACATGTCAGGAAATATTATAAATTAGATTCTAATTTCTAACATTTCCATGTGCTGGTCACTAGAGGGAGCAATTCCCAAAATTGCAGCATTGGCATGTGGTAAATCAACCTCATTGCTTTATGCTGCAAATTTGGAGTAGACACACTAGCTCTAGTGTCCTCACACAATCCCCCCCTCCTTTATCCTGGCTAGTGCCAGGAGAAAGCAGGGGGTTTAATGTTCAAACCTCCAACACGGTGTGCCACCATTTTCTGAGCAAATGCACAGTGTAGGAGGATTAGATACAGTGCTAATCAGACAGTATAACACTAACACACACATCACATACACAAACATAACTTACCTGCTCCTGCCGCCTCTGCTCCTAGTCCTTGCGTCTGCGCTGCCTTGAACATATGGCCGGAAGCCCGACCGGAAGTCGTCATCTTACTTTCCGGACGAAGCTTCCGGTCTACATGAAAATGGCCCCGGATCTCCGTCTGGCGAAGAACTTGCTTTTGGTCTGTGTGGGAGCGGCGCATGCGCCGTTCCCACACAGATGGCGTACGCTATAGTGAATGGAACGGCTCCCGTTCGCATTCTCTATGGGGATGTATGTGCCGTATGCCATCTCCGTTTGTGTCGTTAATCGACAAATACAGAGGTGAAAAAAAAATGGCAGCCCCCATAGAGAAGTAAAAGAAAGAAAAAAGTTAAAAAGTACAAACAAAAACACAAATAAAATTTATTTTAATGACATACTAAAAGCATTATATGAAAAAAAAAGAATTTTTTTTGTAACACCTTCCCTTTAAGAAGAAAGTATGGGACAGGGCAAAGGACCACTTGGTCCTGGTAGATCACCAGAAAAGGTTATTTGCAAGTGCAGCCCGTTCAGATTCCTGCCAGAGGAAGTGAAGGACATGGGTAAAACCTGTGGGGGGGGGGGCTGGTTTCGCTGCCTGACTGCTGCATGGCTACTCCTTGCAGAAAACCAGTTGGCAGGATTGGTCATCAACGGGCGCAGGAAAAATATAGCGGGTGAGCACTCGACCCTTAAGGGAAAGGGCAAAAGCCCAAGACTAGACCCCTCCTGAAGAAAGGAGAGTAGATAACGGAGGTGGAAGAAAAAAAATAAAAAATAAGGACACTTTCAGGTCATATGGTAGATCCAAGAAAAAGGCAGCTTTCTAGCTTTGAGCATAGTTTAGTGGCGTGGCTTTTCCAAGCAAGTAATTAGGACTAACAACTGCTATATTTGGGTGGAGGAGAGTGCCCTAGGAAAGCAGATTCTCAGAGAGTGAAATGCCAGGGAGAGCCAGCCAGAAGGACAAATCACCTATAGCAAGCAGAATCGCCAGCGCACCTTCTGCATTGGTCTTTGAGGAACTGTGGCAGGAAAAGCTAATTGAAAGTGAACCGCGGTGATCTGGAATATCCAAACTAGGCAAAGGGGATGGGTTCGATTTAAGATACCATGTCCAAATTCCACATGCAGTGGCAGATCGATATTAGGAAGTGTTCCAGGAGAGACCGGATCTCCTATCACAGGGAGAGGAGTTTGTCCTGAGTGGTGCTGAAAGGCATGCCCAGAAAGGTAGAGAGAGAGAAAGGACCGATTTCTGTCATGAGCCAACTGAAACAGGTTAAGGTGTCCAGAGTATTCTGAAGACTTTCCAAGTTGGCCAACAGAGGGGGCAATGCCCAGGATGTCATCCAGGTGATATGGGATCACCACAACTCCCTAAGAATGAAGGAGCCATCACGGTAGAGAGTACCTTTGTGAGGATACTCAGAGCTGTAGACAGGCCGAATAGGAGAGCACAAACAAAAGTAGCAATCTGGGGTCACAGAAAGAATTCCTATTATGTAGCCAGAGGTGACTACTTCATGCACCAAAGAAGGTACCACTCCACCTGAGCAGACTCGAGTATGGTTACACAGGAATTGAGCTTGGAGGGCTGAGGTCGGGGGGTGCCAGTAGGCACGTGGGAGTCGAGGTCGGAATGGGACACCTCACACTCAGAACTGGGGAGGAATTATCCAAATTAGCTCCTAGAGGGGGAGGAGTGTTAGACATATCGGGAGAACATGATCGAAGGTGGGCGTGAGCAGACCTAGCCAGTTTGCAGAGTCTGCCCGCGCTGGAATTTAGTGATGCAGACTGAACAGGTTATCATTGCTGTTATCTGCAGTCGCTTAGACTCTGGATTCGGACATGGGGAAGAGAGAGAAGCTCTAATTTTTTTTTTCCCATTTGTACGGGTTTAAGGTGGCAGAGGTTACTGATGCTATGTAAGCCTCATAGTAGTAAGGGAAGCGAAGTTTTAAAAAAAACAAAAACCTCTGCTAATGGCTGCATTAGAAGGGAACAGGAGGGGAGAACCGCCAGGGGCAGAGCCAACCCAGATCTGGAAATACGGTTCCGGTGTCACACGTATTCGACCCGTTTTGCACCAGTATTTACGGACCCGTGCCCGTAAATATGGGTCCGGTGTCACCCGTATTCCACCCGTATTTACAGGCACGTTTTTGGCTGAAAAATAGCACTGCATTAATCGGCAGCCCCTTCTCTCTATCAGTGCAGGATAAAGAGAAGGGACAGCCCTTTCTGTAATAAAAGTTAAAGAAATTCATACTTACCCGGCCGTTGTCTTGGTGACGCGTCCCTCGCTTCACATCCAGCCCGACCTCCCTGGATGACACGGCAGTCCATGTGACCGCTGCAAATGTGATTGACCTGTGATTGGCTGCAGCGGTCACATGGGCTGAAACGTCCTCCAGGGATATCGAGCCGGATGTCGAGAGGGACGCGTCACCAAGGCAACGGCTGGGAGACCAGACTGAAGGAAGCAGGAAGTTCTCGGTAAGTATGAACGTCTTATTTTTTACAGGTTGCTCTATATTCTGATCGGAATTCACTGTCCAGGGTGCTGAAAGTGTTACTGCCGATCAGTTAACTCTTTCAGCACCCTGGACAGTGACTATTTACGGACGTCGCTTAGCAACGCTGCCGTAATGACGGGGGCACACATGTAGCCACCCATCATTACGGGAGCTCCTAAGACTTCTATGGGCTGTCCGTGCCGTTATTACGGCCTGAAATAGGGCATGTTCTATCTTTTTCAACGGCACGGGCACCTTCCCGTAAGAAAACGGGAAGGTACACGTGGCCAATAGAAGTCTATGAGCCCGTTATTACGGGTCGAGTTTTTACGGTCGTGTGCATGAGGCCTAAGGATGGGATCCTAAGGAGCAGGTCTATCACATGGGTCTGAGCTTCTATCGAAGAGACAGGAGGGGCAGGAGGAAGGAGGAGGACAAAGAGGCCTTGTGAGTTGCTATTGGCTGCAACAAAACTGCGCGCTGCCTCCAAAAAGGATGCGGAGGCTGAAGCCATGCAGACAACATTAAGGAGACCTTTAGGGAGGGAGGAGAGTCAGCGCGCTAATACATGGAGTGCATGGAGAGAGCAATAATGTACTGTAAGTGACCAGGCCCAAAAATAAAATAGAGAGGGAAGGAGTGACACCTTTATAGAAGATTTCTCTTTGTTTTGCTTGGTGGCGTATACTTACCCAAGAATACTAACCTGCTGTGGAAGAGGGGGTATGCGTTTTTCTCCTGGGCTTCCAGTGGGGTAACACCTTCAGCATATGCCTCCTTGGAGGGAGAGGCAGAGCTGGCTGTAAAGTACGGGTGACCCCATGCCTGGCGGGTAACAGGGGAGTAGGAGCTACGCTGCTCATCTTTTTTTTTTATGGAGGTAGGGCAGTGAACGGCGAGGATACGGCCGCACTGCTTTCCCTTCTCAAAGTGGGGTAACACGGTGAGTTGGTCAACCATGTATCCCCAACCTAGGAGATGGAATTAAAAAAACAAAAAACAAAACACGAGTGGACATACTAAGCAGATAGGTCTGCGTCCTATCATAGCTTAACGTTTGCAGGTGGGGTATGGTCTGGTAGGAGGAGTTAACACTATTTGGGTTAGTGTCCACCTCATAGTGGCAGCAGCCTACACCCAAGGTCATCTGTGTTCCCCAATGACATGAGTCATTAAAAAGGCATGGCGTTTTGTTTTTTCCCCCGCCTAAGGCTTTGTTCACAAAGTATTTTTTTATTATTGCCAAAACTGCACTGTATGAACACACCCACACACTACTGGAAATACAATTAGAAACAACTGAATAAAGTAATGAAGATGTATCAGAGATGCTAGATTTTACATAGCCTGGTTATATAGGTAAAGTAAGTTATAGTTGGAACTATACTATAATCAATAAAAAGATAAGTTATAAAAAGATATAAAGACAAAAACAAAATTGAAAAAGTAACCTATGTAGACCTCACGTTAAAGGGGTTTTACACCTTCTGACAACGGATGACCTATCCATCGGATAGGTTATCAGTAGATGATCTATGGGGGTCCGACACCCAGACCCCGCACAGATCAGCTGGTCCAGTGCCTCCGTGCACCGGACATATATGCTGGAAGAACTTGGCTCTGGCCACAGAATAGCGGCCGAGTTGCGGTACTGCAGCTCTGCTACTATTCATGTGAATAGGAGCTGACCTGCAGAACGGCGTACATAGCATTATGTGCCATAACATCCGGTGCCCGCAGGCCACCAGAGCATCTGGACGGTGCAGGGTCCGGGTGTCTTACCCGCAACCATGATATACTGATGACCTATCCACCAGATAAGTCATCAGTTGTCAGAAGGTGGAAACCCCCTTTAATGAGAAGTTAAAGGATGTACCAACTAGAAAAAAAAAACATACTACGAAGACTAAAATGGAAAGCAATGATCACTGATATAAAAAACAGCATAAGTAAAGCACTTCTAAATGTACGCTATAAATTCATACCTTCCAGTACTCCACCCTGCTCCTTCAGTTTCAAATTCTTTGAATGCGTTTTGCCTTCATAATGAGACATAGCAACTACTGGAGATGTGAAGGTCATGTTGCAGACTGGGCAGCATTTGTTTCTAGATACCTCCTCACTGGTATCCTGTGGTTGCTGCGGCTTCTGCTGCGGCTACAAAAAAGAAACATACTAGCTGTAGAATGCCAATATAAACAATTACATTGCTGCCTTAACCCCTTCCCGTACGGACACTTTTGAACTTCCTGACTGTGCCTTATTTTTCAAATCTGACATCTTACTTTATGTGGAAGTAAACTACAGTTTTGGCACGCAGTAGAGTTCAGAAGGGAGGGAGCGCCAGTTGGCTTTTGAAGCGTGGATTGTGCTTGGTAGGCGTATTACTGGTATTTCAGTTTATAACTTGGGGGCATATGTAATCTGTGCGGAGTACATCAGGGCATAAGATGGTATAATAATGGGGTAAAAAAAGCAATCCTTTATGCACAGGCAGGTATTGCACTGATAAATGGTGTCCTTTCTTATCCCCCTTTTGGTCCACACTCTGCACCTTTGCAGTTTAGGGAATTTTGCTGGGCAAGTGTTATCCTGGTATAATACAGGCACTCTCGCTTCCACCAGATATGTGCGAGTCCTCCCCTTCCTGTCCCATAATTTTAGGGACTTGATAAATAGTTACTTGAAACAGAAAAATATGCCACTATGCAGGCCCGAGGAGAACACTTCTCTCTCGACTTACGGGAGCCATAATTTTTTGGTCGACAGAGCTGTTTGGGGGCTTGTTTTTTTGCGAAACGTGCTATAGTTTTTATAGGTGCCATTTTTATATACATGCGACTTTTTCATCACTTTTTATTACAATTTATTTTTTTACAGCGTTCACCGAGCGGGATATACCAATATTTCATTGTTAGGCCTCCTGTTGCCATAGTAGCAGTCAGCAGCCCTGCGATCGATTAAACTTACAGCTTACACCCGACGGTGATGGTGCGAGCTCTGCTCCTGAGCCCGCACTATCCCAGAGACATTACTACCCCTACCCAATAGCGCTGTACATATACGGAGGTTGTCGGGAAGGGGTTAAAGTCGTTTTCTAACTTAAGGGTCAGTACAGAGATTTTTGGAATCCTATTCTGACACAAACCACATCTGAAACGGTGCCAAGACAGCCGATATCCCCGCTCCCCCCATTGATTTCAACAGGGGAAAAAAAAAAAAAAAGCGGTATGTACTTTTCTGCCTGCAGTTTCCGCATCTGAACGGATTTCAATGGGAGGCAGAAAAAAGCCTGCGGCCCTCTTTTCTGGGCAGTTTTCGCACCGTATTTTTGCCCAGTCTTTGAATTCGCTTTAGTGGCCACAGACGAAAAAACGCAGAAAAATACGTGCAGGCAGTTCAAGATCTGCCTCAAAATTCCTGAAGGAATTCTGAGACAGATTTTTATTCTGCCTGCAAAAAATAAAAAAAAACTGAATAGGCCCCAAGGCTTCGTTCACATCTGCATTTGTAACTATTAGGGTACCCACTAAAAAAAAACCCCGCCATACACCATAGCACAGCATGCTGCACTATTTTGTTCAGTAAAACAACACGCTATGCCAGAACACCACGTCAACCTGACCACTTATTCTGCAAAGTCACTTAATAGGTTATGTACTCTTCAAGCTCTTCCTGCGACTAGTATATAGGGACTAGTTTTTAGATCAGGGGTAGTCAGCCCGTCGATCACCAACGGGTCTGGAGTAGATCTCGAGCTAAGAGCCATAAGCTCTGTGCCTCACCACACCTTCCTCTTGCACCTATTACTTTAGTGCACGCGCGAGCATGTCACGCTTCGCAGCACACGGCTGCCTGTACCTGTATTAAGAGTGCAAATCATGAAACAGGAGAAAAAGACCCAGGAGCCAGTGTCGCAGTCCCATCCTGTGCCCAGCTATTCTACATTTACTACATAGACAGCAGTAGATGGAGATCATTTATATTGAGTAGCTGGCAGCAAACTATAAGAACTACATGTCCCAGCATTGAGTGCATTACATGATGCCTCAGATATTATAAAACTAGATGTACAATATTTATCCTGCTACTATAAAAACTACAATCCCCATTACTTACACTATTTACTGTTAAAGCATTACTTAATTGGGATGCCTGTATTTAAAGAGGCTCTGCCACCACATTATAAGTGGCCTATATTGTACATGATCAGTGACCAATCAGCGTCATACACTTCTCTCCATTCATTTACACAGCACTAGCGATATAGCTATATCGCTATGTGCTGCCACATAAACACACTATAATGTTACTGCGGTGTCTTGACAATTAATATACATTACCTCCAGCCAGGACGTGACGTTTATTCAGACTCCTGTCACTTTTCTGTGATTTACAGCACAGCAGGCGTAGTCTCGTGAGATTACGCTGTAAACTGTAATTTACAGCGAGATCTCACTGTGCTGTGAAGTGCAGAGAAGTGACAGGAGTCTGAATACACATCACGTCCCGGCTGGAGGTAATGTATATTCATTGTCGTGACACATGAGTAATGTTATACTGTGTTTATGTGGCTGCACATAGCGATATAGCTATATCGCTATGTGCTGTATAAATGAATAGGGAGAAGTGTATGACGCTGATTGGTCAGCCTCATACACTCCTCTGTACAACGCCCACTTGGCCATATAGTAAAACACGCCCAGTTGTTCATTGAGAAACTCATTAGCATAAAGCTAAAGTAGGTCATAACTCCGTCAAAAATGATCGTTTTTCTAACTAAAAAACACTGCTGTAATCTACATTACAGCGCCGATCACATTATGTACAATATAGGCCACTTATAATGTGGTGACAGAGCCTCTTTAAGAGAACGGAGACGGGTACTCCTGTGTTATAATGTCTAATATATTCCTCTATTAAAAAGGAGGCTACAGCGAAACGTTACAGCCTCTTAAAGATCTCGAAGGTAGGCGTGTGTCTTCTAGAAAATGGAAAGTAATCTGCCCAGATTTGTCAGAATAAGACTGGTTGCGGCTCTGAAATAGATATGAAAATTAACCATAATCGTTCGCTACACTCCGTTATTTACATAGTATATTATACACCGAAACTACTTTTTTCATTGGGTATCAAAGATTATTCAAACTGCCCCTGCTGTATGATCGGCGGATTTAATGCATCTTCTTTTGGCGCAGCTTTCTTTTTGTTTTGGTGTGGAGGTTCCAATAAAACTTGTACTATGTATTTTGGGGTCAGACCTAAGGCTAGGCTGCCAGACTAAAGAAAAATAAATAAATATGGATTTAGGGATTTTTTTTTTAGCAAAAAAAAAAATGGATTCTTCAAAACTGGAGGGGACATTTGGGTCTCCTCTTGATGAATAAGATTGCAGCTACTCATAAGTTTCCGGGACCAGGTTGTTTTTCAGGAAATATGAAAAATTTGGTGGTCCCCCCATTAGAGATGTCAAGATACCAGAATTTAGACTTCAATACCGATAGTATTCGTTTAGTATTGCGATTTCGATCCGAAAACGATACTTTGCCAACAGTAATAAAAAAAAATCCTTCCATTTTCTGATGTGAGGCGCAAGGTGTTATTGAATTTTTAATGTGCCTCACATTAATAGTAATTAACCCCATCATGTTTCTTATTCATAATGGGTTAATCTGTATGGTACATGATGGGGTTTATTACTATTAATGTGAGGCACATGGAGGTTAAATTCATCACACCTCGTACCTCACAATAAGTGAAAGTAAGCAGATTATATTTTTTTTACAGCGTACACATCATAAAATGCCGCAAAAAAATTGTTGTGACGGTTATTACGGCCGCACCAATACCGAATAGGTGTATATTTTATGTATTGAGACTTATTTTAATATTTATTGTAAAAATAGTGTGTTTTTATTTTATTTAATATTACTTTATGTTTTTACTTTATTTTTAAACTTTAATGTACTAGCATATATCTATATACAGATAGTACACAGGCATATATCTATATGCCAGTACATTAGCCTGTGTACGGATAGTACACAGGCAGTTGTTAGGACATACCTAATTATGCCCCAACAACAGGAAATATGGTAAGACAGCCCTGGGATGTCTGCCCATATATGGTATGTCCATCAATCGAGTCACAGAAATTCCCTGTGACGTAATCCAAGGGGCATCCACCCTCTCATTTTCCCCTGAATGTTGCAGTCAGCTTTGATCGCAGCATTCAGGTGAATAGAGGCGGAGATGAGAGGTTTCTCTGATCTCCGCCGTTATAGAGCGGGGCTGCGGCTGTGTAATACAGCCATTGCCCCGCTCCTGACAGGAAGTGTAAGCGCTGTCAGCATGAGGTGATGCGGCCGGCGCTGCACTAATGAGCGGCGGCGCAGGCACTGAAGACCGAACATGGGGGGTTTTGCAGTGCGCCCGCCATGTTCCGTCTTCAGTGCGGGCGCTCATTAGTGCAGCGCCGGCTGCATCACATCAAGCTTACCGCGCGCACTTGTTATCAGGACTCAGGATAGGGGCACTGGCTGTATTACACACCGCAGCCCCGCTCTCATACATTCATGTATTACTATACTGAGCTGTGCAGCCGCACAGCTCAGTATCGAAATACATGAAACAACGGTATCGAACTGTTTGGGGATGCACAGTATCGAAGTTTCGATGCATCGTGCATCCCTACCCCCCCCATGGTGGCTGAAAAGGGGTGGGGGTTGGGCTAAGGGGATACGTGTACCGATTTTGATGTAAGATTTTTTTTTTTTACTGTTCCTGTATGTTATATTATGCTTTGATTGTTATGGAACTGAAGAAAGCAAAAATGAATCATAAAATTAAAGAGAAAAAAACCCCATTGTCAACCTGCAAATAGGACTTGCTGGTATTTGTAGCTTCATGGGGCTGCCGATCTGCTTCAAACCCCTTAAATGTGGCGATCGCAATTGGTGGCCGAATTTAAGGGGTTAAGTGCCAAAATCAGCGGCGATGGACCGCTGGCCAGCAAGACGGGAGTGTTAGCTGTCAGGGACAGTAGAGCTCCCGGACACTGTCCGTTAGTACAATGTGCGCCGGGAACCGCTCCGCAACTGTAGGAAGCAACCCCCTCACCAGGACAGACAGTTGCGGCACACCATGGGAAGAGGTTAATAACCACTGTGAAAAAGCGTATGGGTGGTAATTTTATATGGTTAAAGAAAAAAACTTAATTTCATAAAGCTTTTGAAATGTCATAGTGACACCAGAAGTTTGGGTGCTGAAACGAAGGGGCAGAAGCCCAGTGCAATGCCTTTTCGGCTGTAATGGCATAACTTCGGCTCACCTTGGCTATTCTTCGAGAGGTGGGTTTAGCGGTTGATCGGCTTATGGAAGTCTATGAGCCCATCTTTATCTAAGGCCCCATGCACACGAACGTAAAAACGCCCGTAATCACGGGCCCATAGACTTCTATTGGCGACGGGTACCTCCCCGTATTGTTACGGGAAGGTGCCCATGCCGTTGAAAAATATAGAACATGTCCTATTTAAGACCGTAATACAGGCACGGGCAGGCCAATAGAAGTCTATGGGGCTCCCGTAATTACGGGTGAGTACGTGTGTGCACCCGTAATTACGGCAGCGTTTCTAGGCGACGTCAGGGGATGGTCACTGTCCAGGATGCTGAAAGAGTTAAACGATCGGCAGTAACTCTTTCAGCACCCTGGACAGTGACTACCGATCACAATATAGATCGTGTAAAAAAAAATTGAAGTTCATACTTACCCAGAACTCCCTGCTTCTTCCTCCAGTCCGGCCTCCTGGGATGACGTTTCAGCCCTTGTGACCGCTGCAGCAAATCACAGGCTGCAGCGGTCACATGACTGCAGAGTGATCCAGGGAGGTCGTGCTGGATGTCAAGAGAGGGACGCGTCACCAAGACAACGAACGGGTAAGTATGAAATTCTTTTACTACGGAAAGGGCTGCCCCTTCTCTCTATCCTGCACTGATAAGGAGGTCTGCCGATTAGTGCAGTGCAATTTTGCAGCGAAAAAGTGCACGTAAATACGAGTGGAATACTGGTGACACCGTACCCGTATTTACGGGCACGGATCTGTTAATACTGCTGCAATACGGGTAGAATACATGTGACCAAGGACCCGTATTTACGGGAGGAAAAAATACATTGTGCATGAGGCCTAACACTGCGTTTGAGAAAATACAAAATTATCCAATTACAGCTGAAGGGACACTGTTGGCTGAGCGATTCCGCCTATTAATTTCAATGAACGCTGGGACTCTCAGCAACCAGACCCCCACCGATCAAAACTTCAGATACATCACTGAAATGTCAAAAGTTATAGAATGACAGTTACTCTTCAACTAAAAATGTTTGCCAGAGCGCACACTGCCTACTGTAGGGCAATATTTCTGGAGTGACTATAGTTGTCACTATTATCTCGGAAGTACTAAAATAGTTGGCAGTGGACATTAAACTCTACAGAGGCGAGTCATGGCTAGGCGAAGCGCTCATGGCAGTCTGATTTTGGAGATTTCTCCATTCGGCACAGAAAAGACTTCAACTGTGAGTCACCAGATGTAATTGTGGTGCATTTTTCCTGCCTTTGATCAGTATGTTCTGTAGCGTGGTTTTAACCCTTTTAGGACGCAGCCTGTTTTGGCCTTGTGGCACAGGCGATTTTTTCAAATCTGACATGTGTCACTTTATGTGGTAATAACTTGGGAATGCTTTTACCTATCCAAGTGATTCTGAGATTGTTTTCTCGTGACATTTTACTTTAGGATAGTGGAAAATTGTGGTCAATAAATTCAATATTTGTGAAAAACACCAAAATTGAGAGAATTTGCAAAAATGTGCATTTTTCTAAATTTAAATGTATCTGCTTGTAAAACTGAAAGTAATACCACACAAAATATTCACTAGTTACCATCCCCCATATCTCTACTTTATATTTGCTTTGTTTTTTGAACATCCTTTTATTTTTCTAGGAAGTTACAAGGCTTAGAACTTTAGCAGCAATTTCTCACATTTTCAAGAAGATTTCAAAAGGCCATTTTTACATGTACCAGTTTAACTCTGAAGTGGTTTTGAGGTCCTTATATATTAGAATCCCCCAATAAAATCACCCCATTTTAAAAACTGCACCCCCTCAAAGTATTCAAAACAGCATTCAGAAAGTTTCTTAACCCCTTAGGCGTTTCACAGGAAATAAAGCAAAGTAGAAGGGAAATTTACAAATCTCTTTTTTTTGCCGGAATTTGTAATAAAAAAAATTGTGTAACACAGAAGGTTTTACCAGAGAAACGCAACTCAATATTTATTGCCCAGGTCCTGCAGTTTTTAGGAATATCCCACATGTGGCTGTAGTGTCCTAATTAGGGATGCACGGTGCATCGAAACTTTGATACTGTTTCGATACTGTGCATCACTAAACGGTTCGATACCGCTATTTCCTGTATTTCGATACGGAGCTGCGCAGCCGCACAGCTCAGTATAGTAATACATGAATGTATGGGAGCGCGGCTGCGGCTTTGTAATACATGTGTAATTCAGCCCCGCTCCTGAGTCATGATAAGTTCGCGGGGTCAGGATGATGAGATGCGGCCGGCGCTGCACTAATGAGCGGCGGCACTGGAGACAGAACATGGTGGGCGCGCTACAAAACACCCCCATGTTCTGTCCTCCGTGCCTGAACTGCCACTCATTAGTGCAGCGCCGGCCTCACCTCCTCATGCTGACCGCGCGCGCACTTCCTGTCAGGAGCGGGGCAATGGCTGTATTACTCAACCGCAGCCCCGCTCTATAACGGTGGAGATCAGAGAAACCTCTCATCTCCGCCGTTATTCCCCTGAATGCTGCGATCACAGCTGACTGCAGCATTCAGGAGAAAATGAGCAGGGGGGATGCCCCTGGATCGCGTCACAGGGAATTCCTGTGATGCGATCGAGGGCCATACCATATATGGGCAGACAGCCCAGGGTCTATTGACGGACCCCAGGGCTGTCTTACCCAAGTATGTCCTAACAACTGCCTGTGTGCTATCTGTCCACAGGTTAATGTACTGGCATATACCTGATATATGTCAGTACATTAAAGTTTAAAAATAAAGTAAAAACAAAGTATTGTTAAATTAAAAAAAAAATACACATTCACCTTTTTTACAATAAACATTAAAATAAGTCTCAATACATAAAATACACACATTCAGTAATGGCGCGGACAACAATTTTTTTGCATCATTTATGATGTGTACGCTGTAAAAAAATGAAATAAACACTTCTTTCTTTCACTTATTAATGTGAGGCGCGAGGTGCGATGAATTTAACCTCCATGTTCCTCACATTAATAGTAATTAACCCCATCATGTACCTCGCACATTAACCCATTATGACTGAGAAACATGATGGTATTAATTACTATTAATGTGAGGCGCGTTCAAAATTCATCACACGTCGCGCCTCACATCAGAAAACTGAAGAATTTTTTTTTTTATTACTGTTGGCAAAAGTATCGAAATTGGTATCGAAATCGCAATACTAAAACGAAGTCCAAATTCTGGTATCGTGACATCCCTAGTCCTAATGGACTGAAGCACAGGCCTCAGAAGCACCTAGAGGATTTTGGGGCCTGCTTATTTTTAGATTATATTTTAGGCACCATGTCAGGTTTGAAGAGGTCTTGTGGTACCAAAACAGTGGAAACGCCCCAAAAGTGACCCCATTTTGGAAACTAAACCCCTCAAGGAATTTATCTAGGGGTATAGTTAGCACTTTGACCCCACAGATATTTTGCTATATTTATTGGAGTTAGGCCTCATTTACACGAGCGTGTGCGTTTTGTGCGCGCAAAAAATGCAGCGTTTTGCGTGCGCAAAAGGCACTTGACAGCTCCGTGTGTCATTCGTGTATGATGCGCGGCTGCGTGATTTTCGCGCAGCCTCCATCATAGAGATGAGGCTAGTCGACGTCAGTCACTGTCCATGGTGCTGAAAGAGTTAACTGATCGGCAGTAACTCTTTCAGCACCCTCGACAGTGCATTCCGATCACAATATACAGCAACCTTTGAATAAAAAAAAAGGAGGTTCGTACTTACCGAGAACTTCCCGGCTGTTGCCTTGGTGACGCGCCTCTCTTGACATCTGGCCCCACCTCCCCTGATGACGCGACAGTCCATGTGACGGCTGCAGCCTGTGCTTCACGTATATTGGAATCGGAAGTCACTGTCCAGGGTGCTGAACCAGTTTAACTCTTTCAGCACCCTGCACAGTGACAGTCTCCTGCCGGGTTCGGTCAAAACGAGTTCGGCCGAACCCGGTAAAGTTCGGTTCGCTCATGTCTAAAACACTCCGTTCGGATGTTTGTAAACAGAAAAGCACGTGGTGCTTTTCTATTTACATTCAGTTTGACAGCTCTTGCGCGAATCACGCAGTTCGCATGGAAGTGCTTCCGTGCGACCTTCGTGGTTTTCACGCACCCATTGACTTCAATGGGTGCGTGATGCGCGAAAAACGCACGGTTATAGAACATGTCGTGAGTTTTACGCAACGCACTCGCACTGCGCAAAATTCACGCATCGTCTGCACTGCCCCGTAGAGTAATATAGGTGCGTACGACACGCGTGAAAAGCACGCGCGTCGCACGCGCGTATATTACGCTCGTGTAAATGAGGCCTTAGTCTGTGAAAATGAAAATCTACTTTTTTTCTGAAAACAGAAATTTTTAATATTTACAAGGAATAAAGAAGAAAATGCACCCCAGCATCTTCTCCCAATTACAGAAATACCCCATATGTGGTAATAAACGGATGTTTGGACACACAGCAGGGCTCCGAAGAGAAGGAGCGCCATTTGGATTTTGGACCGTAGATTTTGCTGGATTGGTTTTCAGTGCCATGTCGCGATTGCAACGTCCTGGACCAAAACAGTGGAAACCCCCCAAAAGTGACCATTTTGGAAACTAGACCCCTCAAGGAATTTTTCTAGGGGTATAGTAAGCATTCATACCACACAAGTTTTTTGCAGAATTAGGCCGTGAAAATGAATATAAACATTTTTGTCCACTAAAATGTTGCATTTTTTCATTTTCACAAGGGATAAAGGAGAAAAAGTCGCCCCAGCATTTGTAACGCAATCTCTCCCGAGTACGACAATACCCCAAATGTGGTAATAATTTATTTTTTTAATAGAAATTAATTAACCTTTGCAGGACTGATCCTTTTTTGCTTTTCCATTTTAGTTTTTCACTCCCCGCCTTCCAAACGCCATAACTTTTTTTATTTTTCCATGAATTGAGCGGTGTGAGGGCTTATTTTTGGCAGGACGAGCTGTAGTTTTTATTGGTACCATTTTTTGGTACATACAACTTTTTGATCGCATTTTATTTAGAGCTCTAGTGACCAAAAAAACAGTGATTTTGGAGTTTTAAATTCTTTATTTCTTACGGCGTACATAATGCGCTATAAATGACAATTTTACTTTATTCTGCGGGTCGGTACGATTACGACGATACTATATGTATGTAGTTTATTTTATGTTTTGCAGCGTTTGCACAATAAAATCCCATGTTCATAAAAGAATTTATTTTCTGTGTCATCATATTCTGAGCCGTAACTTTTTTATTTTTCAGTCAAAAAAGCTGTGTAATGGCTTGATTTTTTGCGGGACGGGTTGTAGTTTTTATTGGTACTATTTTCGGGTACATGCGACTTTTTGATCACTTTTTATTCTATATTTTGGGACGGGTGGTGACCCAAAAAAAATAGTGATTCTGGCATTGTTTTTTTTGCAGCGTTCGCCGTGCGGGAAAACCAGTTTTATAGATTGGGTCGTTACAAACGCGGTGATCCCAAATATGTGTACTGTTTAACGTTTTCATTTTTTCCATATAAGAGACTTATAGGAAAAAAAAAAAATCTTTTATTTTTACACTTTTGGATAACATTTTTATTAACTTTTTTCACTTTCTTTTTTTATCTGCAGCTCTGATCAATGCTAGAATACATTACACTACCTAGGTGACGTCAAAGTCACTCGGACAGTGAGGCTGGGTTCACACGACCTATTTTCAGACGTAATGGAGGCCGTTATCTGGCCTCCGGATGCCATCACAAGCATCAGTAGCCCCCACAATTATATGGGGGCTGCTGATGTGCTACAAACCCCCTACATTCGGAGATCGCAATAGAGCTCCACATTTAACAGGTTAATTGCCGAAATCAGCCGCTGATCGGCAACAGTGGAGTGTCAGCTGTCAGGCACAGCTGACCTCCCAGTTCCCGATGCACACAATGTCGCCGACAGTCACTGTCACTCTGACAGGAAGCCTATCAGGAGGCTGGTCCTGATAGGCTTCCGTACATGGCAGACACGGTAGCCATTACTTGGCCTTCGGTCGCAATGCTAGTCATCTGCAAACCTCACGATTTCATTGTGAGGTCTGCCGATGTGCTAGAAACCCCTAAAATGCAGTGATTGCAATCGATCACCGCAATTAAGGGGTTAATTGCCGAAATCAGCGGAAATAAGCCGCTGATCGGCATACAGTGGAGTGTCAGCTGTCAGGGACAGCTGGCCTCCCGGTTCACACTGTCACCGACAGTGTGCCCCGGGAACTGCACAGTAACTGTACGTCCCCGTGCGCTAAGACACTGGCCACATGGACGTACATTTGCGTTATGGTGCGCATAGGTGTTTATATATATATATATATAATCTATTTTAGGACATTTTGGGGTTTTAGACCCTAGCAGTGCCACGGAGTTACACAACATTCCCCTCGTGGCTTTATCACAACTCTGTACCAAGCAGATCTTACAGAGGCTCTGTCGCCACATTTTAAGTGGCCTATATTGTACATAATGTGATCGGCGCTGTAATGTAGATTACAGTAGTGTTTGGACCTATATTAGCTTTATGCTAATGAGTTTCTCAATGGACAACTGGGCGTGTTTTACTATATGTCAAAAAAAAAACACTGGTGTAATCTACATTACAGCGCCAATCACACCATGTACAATATAGGCCACTTATGTGAGGATAGTGGCTCTTTAAAACCCCTCCGAAGTGCCAATGTTAGATCTTCACCTCTCTTACATTGCCTTCCCCTGGTTTAAATCATATTATATTAATGGCCAGAATCTTAGATTTCAAATGATACAAGACTCAATATTAGTGGCTCAGCTCTCGTTTTGAACTAGGGCACAGCACGAAAAGTTTTTCTTCCCAGTTTCGTCTCTCTATAAAGGAAAAGAGGAAGCTGCAAAATCCTTCGTGACACAAAGGGGGTGATATAAGAACTTGATGCCACCACTAAAGCTGGACGATCGGGTCTAAAAAAAGGGTTTTTTTTTCCTTAAAGCTTTTCATTTTAATGTAAATTTTCTGGTTTTATGCTAAAACAAGCTGGTGCCGGGAGAAGTCAGATATATTTAATACAAGCTTCCTTGTGCAATCACCCGGCTATGATTAACTAAATAGTGAAGAAACTGCCATTATAGTGGGCAACGAACGTACTATATCTCATTACTTTTCTCAGCACCAGGTCATTGAACTGTGAATGCACGTCTGGCATCAGAGACGGATGCAGACACATCAAGTGAAAGTAGAGCACTATTTTATAAGTGACAAAGGCTTTTGGGAGCTGCTATGCATGCTGCATTTATGTTAAAGGATGGGGTTCAAAGAAGTACTATGCACGTTATAGAGTGTGAGTGAGTGTGTGATGAAAAATTGCACGATGGCACTCATGATTGTAAAGTGCTGAGTGGCATTTTGACAACGTGCTAGAGGTGTACTGTCAGAAAATATATTCGTATGGGGGTATGATTTGTTATTTAGGTTTTATTCCTGTTTGTCAAGTGTCCCAGCAGTCAAATAGTTAAACACAAGTGTGAACTGAGCCTTACAAATGATTAAAAAGCTTCTTTCACTGCACAATCACGCTGGAACAATGAGAAGTGTATGATGCAGATTGGTCTGATTGGTCAGCGTCATACACTCCTCTGTACAACACCCTCCAGTCAGGACACGATGTCTATTCGCACTCCCAACACTTCGGTAAAGTTTCTCGCGAGATCACGTGTGCTGTGTGAGTAAGCCCCCAAGAAACTTTACCGATGAGGCTGGAGTGTGAATAGACATCGCATCCTGACTGGAGGTGATGTCTATTCACTCCCAAGACACTTCGGTAGAGTTAATATGGGAGTATGTGACTGGACAGCGTGATCTCGCAAGATCACGCTGTGTTGCGAGTACTGCTAAAAATTAATGGAGAGAAGTGTATGATGCTGATTGGTCAGCGTCATACACTTCTCTTTACAACGCCCAGTTGGTAAAAAGTAAAAACACGCCTAGTTGTCTATTAAGAAACTAATTAGAATAAACTTAAAATTGCTCATAACTTGCTCAAAAATTATAGTTTTTCAAAACAAAAACCACTGTTACCTACATTACAGCGCCGATCAGATTATGTAGAAGACCGGGCACTTATAATCTGGTGACAGAGCCTCTTTAACTGCACTTTAATGCTTATAGTACAAGTTCCAGCAATACAATTTCACTTGAAAGCTTAATTACACTGTAACCGCCAAAATATTCTGGTTAACAAAATAAAACACATTACCAAAGTTTCATCAGTTTTCATCCTTTTTGCTGGGGTAAAGTCTTCTCCTTTGTGAATGGACGTGTAATGGCGGAATTTATTTGCATGTTTCTTGCTCTTTTAGGGAAAGCAAAAAGGAAAAATTACATTTGTGTAAGCAATAGCATGTATTATTGAATAAAGGAATATGAAATGGGAAAATCACCTGGTAATGCGCAAGCTTCTGGGATTCTGAGATCAAGACGGCACTGCATACTTTACAGTGTTTGTCAGAGAAAAGTTCACTGTTCTCCTGGATGAGACGATTTACTAAAAACAAAACAAAAACAAAAATACTACTCAGTGCTTCAATGTAACTGGCTAGGAGCAAAATAATCAGATTTTAAAGCCCCCTCCCCCCCACACACGGTTTAACCCCTTTCTTTGTCACAGCCATTTTTTGGATTTTTGTTTAGTTTTTCCTCCCCACTATCCAAAACCCATAACTTTTTTATTTTTCCGTCAATTAAGCCATATGAGGGCTTGTTTTATGCAGGACGACTTGTCGTTTTTCACGCCGCCATTTATTGTACCGTATAATGTATTGGGAACCAGGAAAAAAAAAAAAAAGTCTCTGTGGGGTGGAATAGGAGAAAAAAATAGCAATTCCTCAATCTTTTAATGGGCTTCGTTTTTTACGGCTTTTAACGTAAAAATGGCATGTTAACAGTATTCTACTGGTCAACATGATTACGGCAACTTTTTTTTTTATGTTTTACTACTTTTATAAGGAAGAAATTAAATTGTTAAAAATAAAACATGCGTTTTGTCACTACATTATGAAAGCCATAGCTTTTATGTTTCCGTAGATTGAGCGGTATGAGGGCTTATTTTTTGTGGCGCAAGATGTAGTTTCTATTGGTACCATTTTGGGCTACATGAGACTTTACGATCACCCTTTAATTTTTTGTGGGATATGAAGTGACCAAAAAGACAGCTATTCTGGTGTTTTAATTTTTTATAGCATTCACCGTGCGGTTTAAATAATGATATATCGTAATAGTTTAGACTTTTGCAGACGCGGCAATACCAATTTTGTTGACTTTTTGCATTACTTGAGATTTTTTTTTTACACTTCTAAAAATTATAAATGTTTTTTTTTTTTACACATTTTATTAGTCTTGAAATTAGTATTGAACCAGCGATCGTTGGTAGTGCCAGAGGCACGGCTTAACAGGAGATGAAGAAAGGCAGCCCTCTTTTTAACGTCTTAGATGCTGCCATCGTGATTGATCTAGTGTTGTCACGATACCAGAATTTGGAATTTGATACCGATACTTTGTGTAGTACTGCGATACTCTATACCAAAACGATACTTTTGCCAACAATAATAAAAAAAAAGGTTTTTCTTTTCTGATGTGTGGCACGTGGTATTATTAATTTTGAACCTCCATGGCCTCACATGAATAGTAATTAACACCATCACGTTCAGTCATAATGGACAACATCAGGTTAATGTATATGATACATGATGGGGTTATTTACTATTAACATAAGGCACATGGAGGTTCAAAATTCATCACACCACAGGCCTCACATTGATAAAGGAGAGCCGTTATTTTTTTTAAACTCGGTTTATTGTAATAATACATACAAAAACCATTATTAAAACAAAAACCATTAACATTCCTGCATACAATGAATGCACATTAGAAACAATAATACCCTCATGTATAAATGTATACTGTGATGAGTCACAGGAGACTTCGAATATCCTCTGCACGCAGGCAGGTCAGTGTCCCTTTTATTGTGAACATTCAGTAGTACAGAGTGCAATCATCTACCGAAGCCTTGCTCCAGTATCACAGCCGTTTTTATTTTATTTTATAACAGCGTAAACATAAGTGACGCTACAAATTTAGTACGGTCGCGACGATACCGAATGTGTATATTTGATGTATTGAGACTTTTTAATTTAACATTTTTTTAACTTTTTATTCTTAACCCGTTAGTCACCGCCAATATGCCTTTTCATGTCGGCCGCTAATGGGCTTTATTCTGATGCGTTCGCCTTTTCACGGCGCTGCATCAGAATAAATAGAGCAGGGAGCATCCCTGCTCTAACGGGTGATATCGATATCAGTATCGATCTAACCTGTTTAACCCCTCGGATGCGGCGCTCAATAGCTCCCTCTCTCACCCCACCGCCATCCTGCGATAAGATCGCTGGGTGCCAGTGTCTTCTATGGCAGCCGGGGGCCTAATAAAGGCCCCCAGGTCGGCCTGTAGTGAATGCCTGCTAGGTCATGCCAGATGCCTGTCTGTTTTAAACAAAAGTATTGCAGTATATTATAAAAGCGATCGGATGAAAGCATAGTAAAGTCCCCTAGTGGGACTATAAAAAAAAAAAAAAAAAAAAGGAAAAACCAACTTTTTCCCCTACAAAAAGCCTTATTTAAAAAAAAAAAAACAAAAAAAAAAAACACATATTTGTTATCGCCGCATCCATAACGACCCCATTATTTAACCCACACGGTGAACGCTGTAAAAAAATAAAATAATAAACAATGCAAAAATGGCTGTTTTCTGTGAAACCTGACATAATTTTTTTTGATAAAAAGTGATCAAAAAGTTGCATTAATCAAATAATTTTGAAAAAAGTGTTTACTGTGTAAAAGTAGTAAAACATAAAAAATTCAATACAAATTTGGTAACTTTGCAATCGTAGCAACCCGCTGCATAAACTTATTGTGTTATTTATACGACTCAGTAAACAGCGCAGACTTAATATGCAAAAAAAGCGCCACATCTGTTTGTTTTTTTTATTATTTCCCCGCCAAAAAAGTTCATAAAAGTTAATTAATCATATGTACACCAACTTGTCCAGCAAAAAACAAGACCTTATACAGCTATGTCGACGCAAAAAAAAAGTTATAGCTCTTGGAATGCGACTATGGAAAAACGTAAAAAATAGCTTGTCATTAAGGCCTAAAACAGGCTGGTTATTAAGGGGTTAGACTTTAATGTATTGTCATATCTATATGCCAGTACATTAGCCTGTGTACTGATAGTACACAGGCAGTTGTAACAACATACCTCAGTATGCCCTAACAGAAAATATGGTCAGACAGCCCTGGGGTCCTTCAATGGACCCTGAGCTGCCTGCCCAAATGGCGCGATCCAAAGGGCATCCTCCTCGTTTACCCCTTGAATGCTGCAGTCGGCTTTGATCGCAGCATTCAGGGGAATAGCAGCGGAGATGATAGGTTTCTCTGATCTCAGCCGTTAGAGCGGGACTGCGGCTGTGTTATACAGCCATTGCCCCGCTCCTGTCAATTAAGTGCAGCATGAGGTGATGCGGCCGGCGCTGCACTAACGAGCGACGGAAGCACTGAAGACAGAACGTGTTGTTTTGCTGTGCGCTCGCCATGTTCTGTCTTTAGTGCCGGCAATCATTCATGCAGCGCTGGTTGGACTGCGCGTGCACTTGTCAGGACTCAGGAACGGGGCAATGGCTGTGTAACAGCCGCAGCCCTGCTCTAATTACACTTAAGTGTTACAATGCTAAGCTGTGCAGCCACACAGCTTAGTATCGAAATACAGGAAATAACGGTATTGAACTGTTTGAGGGTGTACGGTATCGAAACAGTATCGAGGTTTCGATGCATCGTGCATCCCTAGATTGATCGCAGCATCTAAGGGTTTAAATGGCCAGGAACATCGTGATCGCTCTTGCTGGCAGTTAGTCCTGGGTGTCAGTTGTAATACACAGCTGACACCCGCTGCATACGGACGGGGCTCAACGGGTGGGCACGCTCCAAACACCCCGATGTGATATTACATCGCGGTAAGGGTTAAGGGGCTCTGTACCAAGTAAAGAATTGTCCAAGGTAATTACTAAGCTTCAATCCAGGTATAGATTTCCCCCAATATTCTGTGGCCTCATCATAAAGCAGATTCTTAACCCCTTCCTGACATTTGTCGTATCCATACCGTCATAGCCGTGTAGGTGGAAGTATGGAACGGGCCCACGGAGTGAACCTGCGCCATACGATGCGGGTATCGGCTGTAAGTTACAGCCGACACTTCACAGTAACGAGCGGGATCGCGCTAGTTTAACCCCTTAAATGCTGCGGTCAATAGCAACCGCAGCATTTAAAGGGAACCTGTCACCAGCATTTTCGGTATCAAGCCAGCAATACCTTGTGAAAGTGGGTTAAAAATCACTGTTAGCTAACCTAGAAATATGTTCAAAGTCAGCTCTGTACCGTTAGTATTCCAGTTTTCAGTGGTCCCGCGCTGTATGCAAATGAGCAGAAAAGAGTCAGATTTTCATTCCTCCGGCGTTTCAGAGTTGGCTCCGCCTCCTTGTTTTTGATTGACAGCTTATCTCACTCCACTGCACATGAAATCCCACGCTTGAGCATTGAGACAGTTATGCTGTATAACATACGACTACGAAAGGGGGTGTGTACCCGCGCGGTGCATGCGCAGTTACATATTTCAGGATGAATGAAGCTGGGAAGGGTGGTGAGGCACGCATGCGCGAGATTTGAACCGAGAGTTCGGCAATTAGGGCTGTACAGGCGGGGTACGTGGGCGGAGTTAAGATCGTGCGTCACTAAGCTAAATTTAATTACCATAAATGGCGGTAAAACTTTAAATGATAATATTTCGGGCAAGAGGAGGACGTGAGGAGAGAAGAACACAATCAATGAACTATGGACAGCTGCGGCCACTACAGGGTCAGGACGTTTTATAAGGTAAGATGGTGATGACAGGATCCCTGTAAGTCATTAGAAAGAGGGGGTGACCCCATCTAGCAGCTCTTTATAACTGTTAAAAAGTTCACAAAAAACCCTTTCCCATTTTCCCCCTAGAGCATCGTAAGAATAAAAGAAACATAATTGGTATCACGGCATCAATTAAAGTCTGAACTATTACAATATATCATTATTTAACCCGCACGGTGTACACCATAAAAAAAACGTAAATGTATTTTTTGGTCACCATCTCCCACAAAAAAATGGAATAAAAAGTGATCAAACCGTCGCATGTACACTAAAATGGTATTATTAAAAACTACAACTTATCCCGCAAAAAATAAGCCCTCATACCACTTAATAGACGGAAAACTAAAAAAACGTATGGCTCTCGGAATTTGGCAACGCGAAATAAATTTTCTTTTTTACACTTAGGTTTTTACATGTAAAAGTAGTAAAATATAGAAAAAAAACTATATATTTGGTATCGCCGTAATCGTATTGACCCACAGAATAAAGTTATTATGTTGTTTTAATTGCACAGTGAATTCCGTAAAAACGGCGTGCAAAAAACCATCAAGGAATCACTGTTTTTTTTCATCTTCTACCCCACAAATAATTTTTTTTCCCGTTTCCTAGTACATTATAAAAATCAAGCCCTTATAGTACTATATCGACGCAAAAATAAAGACGTAATGGCTTCTGGAATGTGGGGAGGAAAAAACGAAAATGAAAGTGGTTTACGACGGGTAGGGGTTAAATATCGGTGCCATTATATTTGGCGCCCGATGTGTAAATAACCCTCTGAACGGTCAATGGGGCGTGTAAATGTCGTGGGGGCGTTTCTTATCGCTGTGACACTGTCCAATCAGCTACGGACAGTGTCACATCGGCTTCCTTCACTGTCGAACAAGAGCGGGAGAGAGAAGAGGGTGCGCAGAATGTGAATTCTTCTTGACGTGGGCAGGATCGAATTGTTCCTGCGGCGGCGGAAGTATCATCGGCAGCGGCGTCAGAGCTTTGCGTGTGCAGCTCCGATGTCACTGCCGACGATACTCCCGCCGCCACGGAACAGAAGAACTCGCATTCTTCCCTTCTGTTACGTCGCGCAGCGGAGCTCTCCTCACTCCAGTTCTGGTCAGGCAGTGAAGGAAGCCACTGTGACACTATCCGTAGCTGATTGAACAGGGTCACAGCGATAAGTAACACGCCCCCATGCCATTTACAGTTCAGGGGGCGATTTACATATCGGCACTAGGGCTGGGCAATCAAATTAATTTGCCCTCAAAGACTCACGATTCTTTTTTTTAACAATCGTTGAATCGATTTTAGTGGCGCCGTGCTGCAGGTGGAAGCTCCGCCCCGCCTCTGTGTCACTGCTTGGTCGCCCTGGTGGGTCTCTGCTTCCCCACGGAACTGCTGTTCTGAACAAAAAAATTATACAGGGACTCCTCGTACATCGCACCAGCCCCCAAGCCCCCCTGCACATCGCACCAGAATTTATCTAGGGGTATAGTGAGCATTTTGATCCCACAGGGTTTTTGCTGAATTTAGTGTAATTAGGCCTTGAAAACTTCTATTGTTTTTTATTCTTTTTTTTTTTTACGGTGTTCACCGTGCGCTATAAATTACATATTAAATTTATCAATATGATCAAGTAATGAGGCTTCCTTCACGGTGACTAAAAGTAGTCCCTTCTACACTGGCCATATCACCATAAAAATCCCAGTCGGCACATTCACGTCAGTTGAGCAGCAAGATTTACTATAGCTATTGCTGTCTAGCACACAGCTCTTTAAGGCTATGTTCACACGGAGTATTTTGGGGGAGGAATATCTGCCTCAAAATTCCGTTTGGAACTTTGAGGCAGATTTTCCTCTCCCTGCACGCCGATTTTCGGTCCGTTTTTCGCCCGCGGCCATTGAGCGCCGCGGGCATAAAACAGCGCGAAATACGCTTTCTCTGCCTCCCATTGAAGTCAATGGGAGGTCAGAGGCGGAAGCGCCCGAAGATAGGGCATGGTCGCTTCTTTTTCCCGCGAGGCAGTTTTACTGCTCGCGGGAAAAAGACGCCGACGCCTCCCATTGAAATCAATGGGAGGCGTTCTCGGGCCGTTTTTGTCGAGTTTTGCGACGCGGTTTCCGCGTCAAAAAACTCGGCAAAATACTCCGTGTGAACATAGCCTAAGAGCTGTCACGGAGACAATTTCTGCCTCCAGCAAGGGTTGTAAGGTAGAAATGCTCATAAGAGCACCTGCTCTATCCTCGCCCTCCATAGACTTCTACGGGCAGCATGTAACCTGACCATTCAGTGAGCTGATTCGTTTCTTATATTCACTTCTACTATTGATTTATGCAAAGTTTGTTGAAACTACCTGAGTAAAGCCTAGGTTGAAATATGGCAAACCTACAATTACAAATAAAAAAGGCTCTGTTGCCAGAATATAAGTGCCCTATCTCCTACATAATCCGATTGGCGCTGTAATGTAGATAACAGCAGAGGTTTTTATTTAGAAAAACAATCAATTTTGACCAACTTATGACCTATTTTAGATTTATGCTAATGACTTTCTTAATAGACAACTGGGCGTGTTTTTACTTTTTACCAACTGGGCATTGTATGACGCTGACCAATCAGCGTCATAGACTTCTCTCCATTCATGTCCATCTGTACTCAGCAGTGTGATTGTGCAGTGAAAGAAGCTGGGCTGGAACAATGAGAAGTGCATGCCGCCGATTGGTCACTGATTGATCAGCGTCATACACGCCTCTGTACAACGCCCACTTGGTAAAAAGTAAAAACACGCCCAGTTGGGCATTAACCCCTTTCCGCCGCAGCCCTTTCAGATTTTCATTTTTCCTCCCCACCTACCAAAAGCCATAACATCTTTATTTTTCCGTCGATATAGTACTAGGAGGGCTTGATTTTTGCGTGACGAGTTGTAGTTTTTCGTAGCACAATTTATTTTGCCATATAATGTACTAGGAAACGGGGAAAAATTATTTGTGGGGTAAAAAAAAAATCCGAGAGCCACAACTTTTTTATTTTTCCGTCGATTAAGTGGTATGAGGGCTTATTTTTTGCGGGATAAGCTGTAGTTTTTAATAATACCATTTTGGTGTAAATGCGACGGTTTGATCACTTTTATTTCATTTTTTTGTAGATTAGGTGACCAAAAAATAAGAGATTCTGGCTTTTACATTTTTTTTTTTCCGGCGTTCACCGTGCGGGTTAAATAATGATATAAAATTTTAATAGTTCAGACTTTTATGGATGCGGCGATACCAATTATATTATTTTAAAATGGGAAAATCAGAAGAGTGTTTTTTTAACTTAATTTTTTAGACAAAAAAAACTAAAAAACTAACTCATTTTTACTTTTTTTTTTATTAGTCCCCCAAGGGGACTTCAACCAGCGATCGTTGGATCGTTTGCACGATATACTGCAATACTAATGTATTGCAGTATATCGTGATTCTGACAGGCATCTATTAAGCCCTGCCAGAGGGATTAATATGGGTGCACATAGATGGCAGACCTGTGGGTCTTCATTAGGCCCCCTGGCAGCCGTAGCAACCATCGCCCCCCGCGATTGTGCTGCAGGGTGGGGGGGGCGATGAGCTGTTAGAGGGGGTCGTCCCACTCTTTCTAAAGATTTAAATGCTGCGGTCTCTGTTGACCGCAGCATTTAACAAGTTAAACTAGCGGGATCGCACTCGAGCGCGATGCCGCTAGTTACTCTGAGGTGTCGGCTGTAATAAACAGCCGACACTGGCATCGTATGAAGCGGGTTCACTCCGTGAGCCCGCTCCATACTTCCCCTACCCGACTTTGGTGTATGGATACGTCAAATGTCGGGAAGGGGTTAAGAAAGTTATTAGCATAAATCTAAAATAGGTCATAACTTGGTCAAAATTGATCGTTTTTCTAAAAAACACTGCTGTGATCTACATTACAGCACCGATTACATTATGTAGAAGATAGGCCACTTATAATGTGGTGACAGAGCCTCTGTAACCCCTATCCGCACCAGGACGTACAGTTACTGAGTTTTTCAGTGTGCACCGGGAACCGAGAGGTCAGCTGTCGCCGACAGCTGACACTCCACTCTTGCCGACCAGCGGTCCTTTGCCGCTGGTTTTGGCGAATTAACCCCTTAAATTCGATCAGGTGCAATTGCCGAATTGTGGGGATTTCTAACATATCGGCAGACCCCGGTCCGAAATCGGGGGATTTGCCGATAGTTACTATGGCAAACGGAAGCCAAACAATGGCTTCCGGGTCTGCCATGGACGGAAGCCCATCAGGACCAACCTTCGGCTGGTCCCGATAGGCTTCCTGTCAGAGTGACAGGAAGTCACTGTGTCGTTCCTGATGGCACACTGTCGGCGACAGTGTGCATCGGAAACTTGGAGATCAGCTGTCCCCGACAGCTGACACTCCAGTGTTGCTGATCAGCGGCTCATCGCCACTGATTTCGGCAATTAACCAGTTACATGCGGGGCTCAATTGCGATCTCCGCATGTAGCGGGTTTGTAGCGCATCAGCAGCCCCCATGCAATCGTGGGGGCTTCTGATGCTTGTGATGGCACCCGGGGGCCAGAAAACGGCCCCCCGAGTCTGCCATGTATGTCAGCCTATGAGGATCAGCCTTTGCTGATCCTCGTAGACCAACTGTCAGAGTGACTGTGACGTCACACTGACAGTTGGAATACATTACACTACCTAGGTAGTGCGTGTAATGTATTCTAGCAGCGATCAGAGCTGCAGGTCAAAAAAAAAGTGTAAAAAGTAAAAAAAAGTTAATAAAATTGTTTTATAAAACCGTAAAAATAAAAAGGTTTTGTTTTCCTATAAGTCATTTATTATAGGGAAAAAATGAAAGCGTTAAAAAAAAAAAAGTACACATATTTGGTATCACCGTGTTCGTAAAGACCCAAACTATGAAACTATAATGTTCATTTTTCCGCACGGTGAACGCCGCAAACAAAATAAACGGAAAAATGTCAGCATCGCTATTTTTTGGTCACCACCCGTCACAAGATATAGAATAAAAAGTGATCAAAAAGTCGCATTTACCCCAAAATGGTACCAATAAAAACTACAACCCGTCCCGTAAAAAACAAGACCTCCCATAGCTTTTTTGACGAAAAAATAAAAAAAAGTTACGGCTCAGAATAGCGTCTCAGAAAATAAATTATTTTATAGAAACGTAATTTTATTGTGCAAACGCTGCAAAACGTTAAAAAAACTGTACACATATGGTATTGGCGTAATCGTACCGACCGGCAGAATAAATTAAAATGCAATTTATTGTGCACCGTGAACGCTGTAATAAATAAAGAATTTAAAGCGCCAAAAATCGCTGTTTTTTGGTCACCTTAGCTCTAAAATATATCCTGAGGGGCCAAAATGCTCACTATACTCCTAGAAAAATTCCTTGAGGGGTGTAGATTCCAAAATAGGATCACTTTTGGGGGGTTTCCACTGTTTTGGTCCCTCCGGGGCGTTGCAAACCCGACATGGCACTGAAAACCAATGCAGCAAAATCTGCGCTCCAAAATGCGCTCCTTCCCTCCTGAGCCCTGCTGTGGGTCCAAACATCAGTTTACGACCACATATGGGGTATTGCCGTAATCGGGAGAAATTGCTTTACAGATGTTGGGCGGCTTTTTCTCCTTTATTCCTTGCATAAAAAAAGTCTATTTTTCCACAGAAAAATAGGTGATTTTCATCTTCACAGACTAATTCCACAGAATTCTGCAAAAAAACTGTGGGGTCAAAATACTAACTATACCCCTAGAAAAATGCCTTGAGGGGTGTAGTTTCCAAAATGGGGTCACTTTTTGGGGGTTTCGACTGTTTAGGTACCACAAGACCTCCTCAAACCTGACATGATGCCTAAAATATATTCCTAAAAAAAGGAGGCCCCAAAATCCACTGGGTGCTCCTTTGCTTCTGCGGCCTGTGTTTCAGTCCATTAGGACACTAGGGCCACATGTTGGATATTTCTAAAATCTGCAGAATCTGGGCAATAAATATTGAGCTGCGTTTCTCTGGTAAAACCTTCTGTGTTACAGATTTTTTTTTATTACAAATGAATTTCGGCAAAAAAAAATGAAATTTGTAAATGTCACCTCTACTTTGCCTTAATTCCTGTGAAACGCCTAAAGGGTTAAAAAACTTTCTGAATGTGGTTTTGAATACCTTGAGGGGTGCAGTTTTCAAAATGGGGTGATTTATGGGGACTTTCTAATATATAAGGCCCTCAAAGCCACTTCAGAACTGAACTGGTCCGTGAAAAAATGGCATATTGAAATTTTATTGAAAATATGAGAAATTGCTGCTAAAGTTCTAAGCCTCGTAACGTCCTAGAAAAATAAAAGTACGTGAAAAAAAAATGATGCAAACAAAGTAGACATATGGGAAATGCTAACTAGTCACTAGTCATTGACTCCATGGAAAAACAGCTCCAATTACGTCAGTAATGGACGCTGCGAAAAACGCCTGAACATGCCATTACGCCTGAAAACAGCGCCGTAATTTCTGCCGTATCGGATGCTGCCGTGTGAACATACCCTAATACTTCGTGAGCAGCTCCACCCAATCTGTGAATAGAGGAAGTGTCTCAGACTTGTATTCCAAGAAGTGCTGCAGACATTTTGGGACAGCAGAGGGGACCCTAAACTGGCAGATCCACGGCAGAGGGGGCAACAGGCAATATTACTCCATATACCCCATCATATTTAAACTGTTGCCTCGGACCGGAGTGTCACTAGCGAAAACACCTATTTGTAAGGCTCTATTCAATCTACATGGTCCGATTGTTGGCCAATAAAAACATCCGTTTCTCATCCGTTCCGGAACGTGTTTCCGTTTTTAACGACCGATTTTGGATCCGTTCTGCATCCGTTTATTTCCCCTGTCCGTTTTAAAAATTGGATGAATTTAATTTGTACATTTTTTGCCACACACTTCCCTCTGTAGATAGTGCCACACAGACTCCCCCCCCCCCCCCCCGGTAGGCAGTGCCACACAGACCCCCCCCCCCGGTAGGCAGTGCCCCACAGCTCTAGAATTTTTAGGCTAGGTTAATTTTACCAGTGAGAGATAGATTATATAAAAAAATAATTTAAAAAAACAGAAAATCAGTGTCAAAATTTTATATTTATATATATATTAACAATTATATATATTTATTTGCATTGTGCACAGAGAGATAAGTATTTGATCCCTTTGGCAAACAAGACTTAATACTTGGTGGCAAAACCCATGTTGGCAAGCACAGCAGTCAGACGTTTTTTTGTAGTTGACGATGAGGTTCTCACACGTTAGATGGAATTTTGGCCCACTCCTCTTTGCAGATCATCTGTAAATCATTAAGATTTCGAGGCTGTCGCTTGGCAACTCGGATCTTCAGCTCCCTCCATAAGTTTTCGATGGAATTAAGGTCTGGAGACTGGCTAGGCCACTCCATGTGCTTCTTTTTGAGCCACTCCTTTGTTGCCTTGGTTGTATGTTTCGGGTCATTGTCATGCTGGAAGACCCAGCCACGAGCCATTTTTAATGTCCTGGTGGAGGGAAGGAGGTTGTTACTCAGGATTTGACGGTACATGGCTCCATCCATTCTCCCATTGATGCGGTGAAGTAGTCCTGTGCCCTTAGCAGAGAAACACCCCCAAAACATAATGTTTCCACCTCCATGCTTGACAGTGGGGACGGTGTTCTTTGGGTCATAGGCAGCATTTCTCTTCCTCCAAACACGGCGAATTGAGTTAATGCCAAAGAGCTCAATTTTAGTCTCATCTGACCACAGCACCTTCTCCCAATCACACTCAGAATCATCCAGATGTTCATTTGCAAACTTCAGACAGGCCTGTACATGTGCCTTCTTGAGCAGGGGGACCTTGCGGGCACTGCAGGATTTTAATCCATTACGGCGTAATGTGTTACCAATGGTTTTCTTGGTGACTGTGGTCCCAGCTGCCTTGAGATCATTAACAAGTTCCCCCCGTGTAGTTTTCGGCTGAGCTCTCACCTTCCTCAGGATCAAGGATACCCCACGAGGTGAGATTTTGCATGGAGCCCCAGATCGATGTCAATTGACAGTCATTTTGTATGTCTTCCATTTTCTTACTATTGCACCAACAGTTGTCTCCTTCTCACCCAGCGTCTTACTTATGGTTTTGTAGCCCATTCCAGCCTTGTGCAGGTCTATGATCTTGTCCCTGACATCCTTAGAAAGCTCTTTGGTCTTGCCCATGTTGTAGAGGTTAGAGTCAGACTGATTAATTGAGTCTGTGGACAGGAGTCTTTTATACAGGTGACCATGTAAGACAGCTGTCTTTAATGCAGGCACCAAGTTGATTTGGAGCGTGTAACTGGTCTGGAGGAGGCTGAACTCTTAATGGTTGGTAGGGGATCAAATACTTATTTCTCTGTGCACAATGCAAATAAATATATATAATTTTGACTGTGATTTAAAGTTTTTTTTATTTTATATAATCTAGCTCTCACTGGTAAAATTAACCTAGCCTAAAAATTCTAGCCTGTTCAAGTCTTTGACAGTGGGCAAACTTACAAAATCAGCAAGGGATCAAATACTTATTTCCTTCACTGTATGGACAGTGAAGGCAGCCAGAGCGTTGCCGGAGCTGTGGCTGGGGATTCTGCTCCTACAGGGAGTAAAAAAAGATACCCTCCTACTCACATGCTTTTCGGACTGTGAAAAGGAGAAAGCGAGCGACGGAAGACACGGCCGTCACTTGGAGCACATTCAATTGATGGTCGTGTATTATCCGGCCCCATAGACTTCTATAGGATCCGGACGAACGCCCGAAAATAGGGCATGTCCCATTTGGGGTCTATTGTTCCTACTGCGGCCGTGTGACGGCCATTTTTTGAACGGCAGTCACACGGCCGGGAAACCCTGCCGTGTGCATAAGGCCTAAGGAGAGTGAATACGATTAAAGGCTATGTACACCTTTGAAAACAATTGATCCTGCGTGTCAGACACGCAAGATCCGCTGCCACTGAACCCACCAGTCACGCTGACCTGACGGATACAGGTTTCAACGCTAGATACAGCTGCTCTGTATGCAGGATACAAAGCAGCTGTATCTGAAAAAGTTAAAATAACTTTTAATAAAAAGTAATTCGAAAGTTGCAATAATCACACTCACACTTTTTTATAAAAATAAAATAATAATCATCGTTTTCAAAGGTGTACATAGCCTTTACATTAAAGCGGTATTCTTCTTTGGACGACCGCTTTGGTTAGAGGGGTTCCCCCAATGCGGAGCCACCATGGCAATCCGCTGTTCTACGTGGGGGAAATCCGTCAGCATGTGTTAAATTTCCTATGGTTTCCGTTTAGATTCCGCTCACTGGTTCCCCTGACGGAAAGGTCCGACGGTACCCGTTAACGGAGTCCCAACGCAGATGTGAAAGAACGCTCGGTCCCACTCATTGTCCCTCTATAAAACAGGGCAATGATCAGTTGAACGAGAAAATTCTCGTTCATTGGCTGATAGTATCGTTTCTGCAGCATAAATTATGAGTAAACAGGGAGATGTGCTGCCAACATGATAGAAATGTATGGGGAAGAGTGATCGGAGTAACGAGCGCTTGTCCCCATACCAGCTGCTTATGAAAGGAGCAAACTAGCACCAATCAACGAGCTGTCTCATTGATTGGCGCTCGTTTACACGGCTCACGTCAGGCCGTGTAAGGGCTCATTCAGAGTGTCCGTTGCGTGAAACTCACTGCATGTCCTGCAGTGGTGCGTTTTTGCACACCTAGTCGCCCATTGAAGTCTATGGGTGCGTGAAAACCAGCAATTTGACCAAGCAACCACAAGAAGAACATACAATATCAATGAAGATGCTGAATTTAAACACAGAACCCGGTGGTGTCATTCAGTACTGCTTTATGCAAGTAAGACTAAGGGAGGATTTACACGAGCGTGTTTTGCGCGCGCAAAAAGGTACTTAACAGCTCCGTGTGTCATCACCATATGATGCGCGGCTGCATGATTTTCACGCAGCCGCCATCATTATGACACTGTTTGTATGTTTGTAAACAGAAAAGCACGTGGTGCTTTTCTGTCTTCATTCATACATTTTACTGCTGCTGCGCGTAATTTTCAAGCACCCATTGACTTCAATGGGTGCGTGATGCTTGAACAGCGCAGAAATATAGGCCATGTCGTGCGTTTCACGCAGCGGACACACGCTGCGTGAAAATCACGGACAGTCTGCGCTGCCTCATAGGTCCATGCGACGCGCGTGAAAATCCTCCCTAAAGAGAGAGTGGTAGACTTCGATAGAACAAAAGGAGAGCTTGTGCCAGTTGCTATTGTTGGTAGATTATAAATATCTGGGTGTCCATTTGTACATTAGATTAGATTGGAGGTTTAAGGCGGGATTCACACGTCCGGGTCCCGCCCGAGCCCGAGTATCGGCCATTTTGCCCGGCCGGTTTGCATAAAGTTTTGCATCCGTTCCGGGCAGATCTGGACAGTGACATCAGCGGCAAGTCCTGAAGGGGAATCCCCATGTGTTCGGGGATTCCGCTTCAGGAATTTCCCATGATGTCACTGCCCAGATATGGACAGAGACATCAAGCGCTCTGTCCAGGAGCGGAATCCCCGAAAACACGGGGATTCCGCTCCTTCAAGGAGCTAAACTGGGGCTAGCACATAGCAGAGCGGGGAGTAGTAGCAGCCGCAGCAGCAGCTGCTGCTAGCGGCGCCATGGAAGGTGTCGCCGGGACAGGGCGCTTTTAAAACAAGCAGGGGAAGGGAGCCAGCGCAGCGCTCCCTTCCACCTGCTGTACACCCCGGCCCTGCCACACAGTGTACAGCCATTCGTCCGAATGGCATCAACTCCTCCTCCTCCTCACATGCACTCTGCGCTGTGAGGAGACAGAGCGCAAGCCACGGAAAACCCAGCCATCACTCGGGACACATTCCGGTGATGGCCGTGTATTACCCGGCCCCATAGACTTCTATGGGAGCCGGGCGGCCGGGTAACCGGCCGAAAATAGAGCATGTCCTATTTTTTGACGCCCGGTTTTCCCGGCCGTCAAAAAATCGGTCGTGTGAATAGCCCCATTAGGGGTCTATTATTCCTAATGCAGCCAGGTGCCGGCCGATTTATGAACGGCCGGCACCCGGCCAGGAAACACTGTCGTGTGAATGAGGCCTAACACGGAGGTCTTTTAAAGCATATAGCAAGATTTGAGATGTTCTACCAATCTGAGGTAGCCAGTGGTATTTTTTTTCGCTCTGGCGTGTTAGGGAAAGCACCTGGAGTGCAGATACCAAAAAAACTATAAGCTTATTGGGGGAAGAGTTCGGTGGTGGAAGGCCCACTGGATAGTCTAGAGCAGGGGTCTCAAGCACGCGGCCCGCGGGACACAGAGCCGCTAGTATCGGCTCTGCTCCGAGACTCTGGAATTCCCTGACATCGCTGTCCACATATGAACAGCGATGTCTGGGGCTTCCCCAGTGCCGGAGTCCCGGGCAGAGCGCTAGTATAGACTCTGCTCCGGGACTCTGTGGAATTCCCTGACATCGCTGTCCATATATGGACAGTGTGTCAGGGTCTTCCCCAGAGCGGAGTCCTGGGCAGAGCGCTAGTATAGGCTCTGCTCTGGGACTCTGGGGAAGCCTCTGACATCACTGTCCATACATCGACAATGATGTCAGGAGCTTCCCCAGAGCAGGAGTCGCAGTGATGTCAGGAGCACAGCTGGAGTCCCAGGAAGAGCCTACTAGCGCTCTGCCCGGGACTCCAGCTCTGGGGTTGCCCTTGACATCTCTGTCCATATATGGACAGTGATGTCAGGGTCTTCCCCAGAGCAGAGTCCCGGGCAGAGCGCTAGTATCGGCTCTGCTCCGGGACTCTGTGGAATTCCCTGACATCGCTGCCCATATATGGACAGTGTGTCAGGGTCTTCTCCAGAGTTGAGTCCCTGGCAGAGCGCTAGTATAGGCTCTGCTCTGGGGAAGCCTCTGACATCGCTGTCCATACATCGACAATGATGTCAGGGGCTTACCCAGAGCAGGAGTCCCAGTGATGTCAGGAGCACAGCTGGAGTCCCAGGAAGAGCCTACTAGCGCTCTGCCCGGGACTCCAGCTCTGGGGTTGCCCCTGACATCTCTGTCCATATATGGACAGTGATGTCAGGAGCAGAGCTGGAATCCCAAACTGCACTCACAACTCTACTATTATATTATGTACTTTACTCCAGTCAGATCCAGAGCTGCAGTCACCACTCTACTGTAACATCATGTACTATACTCCAGAGACATCCACAGCTACACTCTCACCTCTACTGCAAGATCAGTAGATGCAAACATCTTGTCTTATACTGCAAACAAATCCAGAGCTCCAGTCACAACTCTACTATTATATAATGTGCTATACTCCAGTCACATCCAGAGCTCACAAATCTACTGTAGTTCGAGTGCTAGAAGCGGCTCTGCTCCGTGACTCCAGCTCTGGGCAAGACCCTGACATCACTGTGGTAGCATCTGCGGAGGGCACTGTGGCCTTATCTAGGGGTGTGTTGCGGCAGCATCCACCGAGGGCTCCGCGGCAGCATCCACCGAGGGCTCCGCGTCTGCCAAACGCTGCTAACTGAGCCGCCGGACTGCATTTAGCGACACTTAAACTGGAAAGCTGGATTGTTGAAATAAGCACGTGGAGAAATATCTCAAATTTTAAACCTGGCGGTATTATTATAGTAATGTAGTTTTATTATTATAGTAATATAGTGTTATTGTAGTTCAAATAACTGATTAATAATAATTTTGTATTGTATATAGTTTGAAAGTAATGCGGCCCGTCAACTTCCCATTTTTTCTATATGCGGCCCACTTACCCGGCCGAGTTTGAGACCCCTGGTCTAGAGGTAACATTAGAACAGAGGATTTAAAAGGTCTAGCTCAGTTTTTAGCAGGCAGGGAAAAAAATAAATAAAAAAAAAAATCTTCCTCAAAATTGCTACAGGAATTTTGTTGCATATTTTGAACCGCCTGCAGTTTTTCACCTGTGCCAATCGAGGACCACAGGCAGAACTGCGAAAAATGCTCGGAAACAAGCGCCGCAGTTTTTTCCTTCCTCCCAGAGGTGGAACCGCGGAAAGAAACGACACGCCTTTTCCCTCCCGCGTGCGGCTAAAAGCCACCCAGGGGGAAAAAAAAACAAAAACTCTGATTTTGACCGGTTTTTGGAACCGATTCCAACACTTTGCGCATCAAAAACTCCATGTGGCCTGAGTGTAATGCGGTCTTTGGAACCGCATCTCATCCATTACACCAATTGTATAAACCAGAGAAGCAGTATTAGTAATAATATTATTCAATTGAGGTTCAAGAAATCCTTTGCAATCCAACAGCAATAGTGGTATATGACAGGTCACAAAGTATTGGATTTTTAGGGCTGTTGTAACTTGTTTTTTTATTTCTATATTACTTGTTATATAATGAAGCGTGAGGTGTATTTTGGGTCTACACACGTTCTCGTGTCTACTTGTATGTGATGTCTTTATGGCTATGTTGTGTCTCTATTTGGTTTTGTCTATGTTTTTTAGCTGCTGTGATATAGAAATGTCCCTTTTGGGATTAATATGGTCACAGCCTCCAGAAACACTTACATCGATAAGTACGAGAACATAAGCAGCTCCTTCCATAGCCTTTGGAATTTAGGATTGTTGGATTCGTGAAGGAAATTTAATTTGCCATATTGTCCTCAACATAATTTAGTGTGTAAATAACGTTTTATGCTTACAATAGACAAAGCCACCCCACCCGTCTCTTGCCCACCATCCATGATATAGAGAAGGACAGACCTTTGTGCCGATTCCTGGTTTTTACTTACAGTGGGGTCGGGCAGTTGTTCAGTCTTATGTAATATAAACACTATTCGATAGATGGGCCTCTTATTAGGCTTACACACATCCGTGCCTACACCCAGTAGTATGGTGGAGCGCAAGTTATACCTGGGCGGGCAGCTCATCTCATATCAAGTCACATCATATAGCCGTGTACACGCTCCCATGCACACGAAGACAACGCACAAGACGGGTTTCGCGCCTAAATGGACGCCATCCCTCACATAGATGAAAGGCCACCAGCATGGAGGCTATGAGGAATACTGCGCTCTCTGGACAACCATGGCCTACGCTAGTTACACCCACTCTCAACCCAATAAGACTTGTTCGCTAGTTCACGTTTCATCAACAACATTACCTGCAGCCTTCCCCACCGGCAGATCCATAGCGTCACCGTTTCCGAAATCGTCCGCCATTTTCTTAAGGGTAGCAACTGGTAACCGCGCGCACCACACACAGCGTAAAGAAAGAATACACGCGTTGACGACGGAAAGCCGACCACTACTCTCGCGAGATTTTCACAGCCCACCGCAACTCTCGCAAGATTTTCACAGCCCACCGCAACTCTCGCGAGATTCAAACACCTCTAGCTTGTCCTTTCTACAGAAAAACAAAGCTTTATTGGCAAGAGCACGGGGTGTATTCTACGACAAATCAACGGTCTCTGACAATAGCGTCTTCGTCGTTTTATCAACAGTCATTAATATTGAGCAGCCAGAGACAGCTATATGTGACTGCAGTAACCAGGTGTTAAATTATAGCTTCCTGCAGCCATAGGTGAACATAAGAATATCACATGTACCGCGCCAAGGTGTGCTAAGTCTAAAATTAAATCCTATTCACATATTGCAGAGGAAAACGCATGCAACATGTTTTGCCACAGATTTGCTGTGCTTGATGACTTCGTTAGGATAGCAATGGTACTCAATGTAAAAACCGCAGTGTGTGCGCATCAGTT
The DNA here is from genome assembly GCF_050947455.1 of Rhinoderma darwinii. Classification (NCBI taxonomy): domain Eukaryota; kingdom Metazoa; phylum Chordata; class Amphibia; order Anura; family Rhinodermatidae; genus Rhinoderma; species Rhinoderma darwinii. The sequence continues at coordinate 119,492,834 of NC_134689.1, forward strand.
TTTTACCACAGAACATTTTTCGGGTAAGTTCACACGCAGCAGATTTGTTGCAGAAATTTCTGTGACTGAAAATCAGTAGAACTTGCAGAAATCCATTCATCTGTTGCAAAAACAGCCCCATTCAGATTTAAGGCTATGTTCACACGCTTAACAAAAACGTCTGAAAATACAGAGCTGTTTTCAAGGCTGTTTTTTAAGCAACTTGCATTTTTAGGGTATGTGCACACACACTAATTACGTCCGTAATTGACGGACGTATTTCGGCCGCAAGTCCCGGACCGAACACAGTGCAGGGAGCCGGGCTCCTAGCATCATACTTATGTACGATGCTAGGAGTCTCTGCCTCGCTGCAGGACAACTGTCCCGTACTGTAATCATGTTTTCAGTACGTGACAGTGGTCCTGCAGCGAGGCAGGGACTCCTAGCATCGTACATAAGTATGATGCTAGGAGCCCGGCTCCCTGCACTGTGTTCGGTCCGGGACTTGCGGCCGAAATACGTCCGTCAATTACGGACGTATTTAGTGTGTGTGCACATACCCTTACAGCCATTTTTGGAGCGTTTTTCTATTGAGTCAATGAAGTTTGACTATTGAGTTTTTCGAAAATGAGGCGTAAAAAAATGCCCGGTCAGAACGCTGTATTTCCCATTGAAATAAATGGGCAGATGTTTTGAGGCATTCTGCTTCCGATTTTTCAGCTTTTTTTCGGGACGTTTACAGCCCGAAAAACGGCTGAGAATAGCCTGTGTGAACATACCCTTATGGAACAGATTTTCAGTTGCAGAAGCTAAACAGCTGCATGTGAAGTTTTGTCAGATTTGGCGGGAAAAATAGCAGCGGGTGCGTTGTGATTGTTCCTGACAAAACAATGGTCCTGACAGACCCAATCAAAGTATCAAACCGTTCGCAGGCTGGTGGTATTCGTTGTATGATGGATTTGGCACTGTAGTGGTTTTTGTTACAAAAAGAAACCACAATGCAGATATTCACACGACAGGGTTTCCCGGCCGTGTGATGGGCGTTCAAAAAGCACACGACAGTAAACCGGGCCGTCCAAAAATGGGATATGCCCTATTTTCGGCCGTTCTCCCGGCCGCACAGCTCCCATAGAAGTTTATGGGGCCGTGTAAAGCACGGTTGTCATCCGCCTGCTCCCTTCCCCTCCTCACAGTGCGAAATGCATTTAAGGAGGAGGAGGGTATTTTCTTGCTCCCTGTAGGAGCGGAATCCCCGGCCACAGCGTTTCCGAAGCCGTGGCCGGGGATTCCGCTCCAGGAGAAGTCCCTAACTTCATTGTCTATATATGGACAGTCATGTCAGGGACCTCTACTGGCATGGTCCCCTACACCTGAAACGGAATCCCCAGCGCTGTGGCTGGTGTTTCCGCTCCAGGAGAAGTCCCTGAGTTCACTGTCCATATATGGACATAGTGACGTCAGGGACTTCTGTAGCAGAATCCCCGGCGCTTTGGCCGGTGTTTTTCACGTCTGAGATGTGCAGCGTTCGTGTGAATCAGGCCTTAGAAACATTTTCCTACAACTGTTTCTTTCATAAAGCAACATTAAAAATGGATAAATTTATGTGCATTTTTGCGGTAGCACACAGCGTATCCACCCTGGGCACCTCAGGGAATGCCGTCCAAAAAGCTGCACCAAATTGTGGTGCAGTTTTAACGTCTGGAATGTCCGCTGCGGAAAACAGCATGTTTAAAAAAAACAAAACTACACATATTTACCCTCTGACGTCCTGCAGACCGGCCTCCTGGGATGACGTGTAATCCCATGTGACCACTGCAGCCTGTGATTGGCTGCAGTGTTCATATGTGATGAAACGTCATTCCAGGAGGCCGGCCTGGACGAAGGAGCACCAAATTCTGGGTAAGTATAAGATTTATTTTTTCTGAGTTGCGTTTTTTACAATGGAATTGCTGCTTTTCCACCGCAAAAAAAACCCCTGCAACATCTGCTATTTGTTGCGGGTTTTACCTTCTCCATTGAATTCAATGGGGAAATCTCACAACAGATTAAAAAACGCACCGCAGGTCAATTTCTGAGCCTTTTTTCCGCTCATTTATGCAGCATGTGGATGAGATTTGCTCAAATCTCATATGCTTTACTGCTACTGTATTATATTGCGAATTTTCCGCCACTAAATCCGTTGCGGAAAATACACAGTAATTACGCTATGTATGAACTCACCCTGACTGTGCAGTAGTCACTATATTCGGTACATGTTAAATCACCTAAAGGTCACACGGTATTGACGTGTGCACGGACCATGTTGAGCTCACACGTAGCCATTCTGTGCTTCTATATGGTGCCAACTTGAGACACTGTGTTCTGTATGGTGCCAACTTGAGGCACTGTGTTCTGTATGGTGCCAACTTGAGGCACTGTTCTGTATGGTGCCAACTTGAGGCACTGTGTTCTGTATGGTGCCAACTTGAGGCACTGTGTTCTGTATGGTGCCAACTTGAGGCACTGTGTTCTGTATGGTACCAACTTGAGGCACTGTGTTCTGTATGGTGCCAACTTGAGGCACTGTGTTCTGTATGGTGCCAACTTTAGGCACTGTGTTCTGTATGGTGCCAACTTGAGGCACTGTGTTCTGTATGGTGCCAACTTGAGGCAGTGTGTTCTGAATGGTGCCAACTTGAGGCACTGTGTTCTGTATGGTGCCAACTCTAGGCACTGTTCTGTATGGTGCCAACTTGAGGCACTGTGTTCTGTATGGTGCCAACTTGAGGCACTGTGTTCTGTATGGTGCCAACTTGAGGCACTGTGTTCTAGATGCAATGCTTCTAGGGGGGAATACCTCGGTAATACAGTATGTGCTGCTGCATGCCAAGATTTTGCTTTCCTCACAGATTTTCATGAACCTCAATATGAATTCTGAGGTACATAGTGACCATATGGGCCCAGAGGATCACTGCGCACTTTGCTTTTTATGAGTTTTTTTTTGTTTTCAAACTGTAAATGGTCCTAAGGGCTCATTCAGACGAGCATATATGTAGTCCATGTGACACGGACTCATGTACTTCAAAGGGTCTGTGAAAAAATAGGACATGTCCTATTTTACTGCTTGTCACACATCCGTCTATAGACTCTAGTCTATGGGGGATACGTGACAACGCGCCCCGCACGGGTGCACCTCGGATGTGAAAAACCTGTAGTTTTTCACGTCCAAGGTTAGCTACGCTCGTCTGTATGTAGCCTAACGGTGAATTCACACGCAGCAGATTTTGTTGAAGAATTTTTCTGCGAATGGAAATCAGTTCTATTCATCTGAATAAGGGTATGTGCACACACACTAATTACGTCCGTAATTGACGGACGTATTTCGGCCGCAAATCCCGGACCGAACACAGTGCAGGGAACCGGGCTCCTAGCATCATACTTATGTACGATGCTAGGAGTCCCTGCCTCGCTGCAAGACAAGTGTCTCGTACTGAAAACATGTTTTCAGTACGAGACAGTTGTCTTGCAGCGAGGCAGGGACTCCTAGCATCGTACATAAGTATGATGCTAGGAGCCCAGCTCCCTGCACTGTGTTCGGTCCGGGACTTGCGGCCGAAATACGTCCGTCAATTACGGACGTAATTAGTGTGTGTGCACATACCCTAAGGCTTGTAGAAATCCATGTTCTTGCAGCAGAAACAACCTCATTTAGATGAATGGAAATGATTTTCAGTCACCGGTCACAGAAAATGTCTGCAATAAAACCCTCTGCGTGTGAATCAAACCATGGGCCCCCTACACACGCTGCAGATTTTGTTGTAGCAATTTTTATCTGAATCGGGTTATATCTACAGCAAGCGCAAAATCTGCAGCGTGTGCCGTGGAGGGGACCTTAGGCCAGGATCAGGTTTTGGCGCAGTTTTTGGCTCCGTTTTTTTTAGCCAAAGCCAGATGTGTTTCCCAAAGAAAGGAAGGGTATAAAGAAAAGGCTGATTTGTCTCCTTTCTTTTGTGTCCACTCCTATGTTTGGCTCAAAAAAATGAGGCAAAAACTGCATCAAAACTGTGTGTGTGATCCTGGCCTAACAGGGAAGAATAGCACGCCACCACCAAGGACTATTCCCTGAGCCAGCTCCCTCCACAATGAGCTGAGCATGGGGGTCCAGAAGTTGCTGGAGCCTCCACCCGAAATGCAAAAGAAATGTAGTATTAAACTCTGCCAATTATACATGACTGCTTATTCCACTCTTAGGTCAGGTTCACACGCGGCAGAATAAATCCGCTGCACCTGCGGGATTTTGCTGCGGGTTTCACCCCACTACATTTAAAAGGGTGAATTTTAAAGTCTGCAGGTCAATTTCCATGCGACAAAATTCTGCAGCATGTGGATGAGATTTGTTCAAATCTTTTCTCATGGCTGGTACTGTAATCTGCAGCGGATCTTCCGGGTGTTTCCGCACCATCTCAATGCTGACAGAAACATTGCTAAAGGTTTCCGTTTGTCCCCGTTGTGACAGGGTTCCGTAGTTTTTGACGGAATCAATAGCGCAGTCGACTGCGCTATTGATTCCGTCAAAACAACTGAACTCGTTCATAACGGTGGCAAACGGAAACCTTTAGCAAAGTTTCCGTCACCATTGAGATCAATGGTGAGGGAAATGGAAGCTAAGATGTCCGTTTGCCTTTCCGTTGAGGGGTTCACCCGACGGAAACCTCAAACGGTACCCCTCAACGGAAGGGCAACGCTGATGTGAATACAGCCTAAGTGACAGGGAGCCTTCCGGAATTGATAGTGAATGAATCAAAGGTGTCCATAGTCTTTAAGGTGGATTTTTAGGCCATTAATTCCATAAATTCTATGAGTAACGGTATGTTTGCATCTGCGTTCTTATTTCCGTTTTTCTGTTTGTCATTGGAACAGAAAACCAAAATAGTGGAAGTGCCGAAAGCGGCGCATGACGGAACCCAACAGTGCCGACGGAATCCATTGACTTTAATGGGTCCTTCTGTAATGGTTTCCGACATTCTATCGGACAAAATAGTGCTATTTTGTCTGGGATTTTTGACGGGACCTGCGACATAGGCTCTTGCTGGTGTCCCCAACACAGATGTGAGCGAGGCCTTAGGCCTCATTTACACGAGCGTGTGCGTTTTGCGCGCGCAAAAAACGCTGCGTTTTGCGCGCGCAAAAGGCACTTGGCAGCTCCGTGTGTCATCCGTGTATGATGCGCGGCTGCGTGATTTTCGCGCAGCCGCCATCATAGAGATGAGGCTAGTCGACGCCCGTCACTGTCCAAGGTGCTGAAAGAGCTAACTGATCGGCAGTAACTCTTTCAGCACCCTCGACAGTGAATGCCGAACACAATATACACCAACATGTGAATCAAAAAAGACTTTCATACTTACCAAGAACTTCCTGCTTCCCCCAGTCCGGGCTCCCGGCCGTTGCCTTGGTGACGCGTCCCTCTCTTGTCATCCGGCCCCACCTCCCAGGATGACGCCGCAGTCCATGAGACCGCTGCAGCCTGTGATTGGCTGCAGCCTGTGCTTGGCCTGTGATTGGCTGCAGCTGTCTCTTTGACTGAACTGTAATCCCGGGAGGTCGGACCGGAGTTATCGGTAAGTCAGAACGTCTTTTTTTTTTTTACAGGTTCATGGATTTTCGGAGCGGAAGTCACTGTCCATGGTGCTGAACCAGTTTAACGCTTTCAGCACCGTGGACAGTGACTGTCTCCTGACGTCGCGTACCCGAACATTTTTTACCGGTTTCGGTCAAAACGAGTTTGGCCGAACCCGGTGAAGTTCGGTGCGCTCATCTCGAATTTGACACTCCGTTTGGATGTTTGTAAACAGAAAAGCTTGTGGTGCTTTTCTGTTTACATTCAGGAGTTTGACAGCTCTTGCGCGAATCACGCAGTTCGCACGGAAGTGCTTCCGTGCGGCATGCGTGGTTTTCACGCACCCATTGACTTCAATGGGTGCGTGAGTGCGCGAAAAACGCACGATTATAGAACATGTCGTGAGTTTTTTTCTGCGCACACGCGCTGAGCGCAATTCACGCATCGTCTAAACTGCCCCATTGACTAATATAGGTGCGTACGACATGCGTGCAAAGCACGCGCGTCGCACGCGCGTATATTACGTTCGTGTAAATGAGGCCTAAGGGAGTTTGGGCAGAAAAGAGACCGCATGTTCAACAAAGGATTTTTTCCTCTTCTTATTCACCTCTTTTAGTTACCCACACACGTATTGGATTTTCCGCCAGAATTTGTAGGCTAGTGGAACATGCTGCGGAACATTTTCCGCACGGAAATCAGAGCATGCTGAAGATTTTCAAATATACAGCATGCTCATTCTGTTCCGTATGTTCACCACAGATTTTCATTCTGCTTGTACACAAAGGGATACGCTGTGGAAAATCAGTTGTGACTAAATATGTATTTTTGGCCGAAACTGTGGTGTAAGGCTCTGTTTACACCACGTTTGGTGTCAGCGTACGTGCTGGCACATACTCCCAACTCATATGCTGAATGTATGCAAAGAGACCTATGCACCCGGCGGATGCCAATAAGTGTCTTTTTTGGCATCTGCCTGGCACGTATACCTCTGTATACTTTTTATTTATATTTACTGTATATGGAAAGCGTAGTATGCTGCGCTTTCTATACAGTGGGTTAGCGTAAAAAAAAGCATACTCCACAGAATAGTTTTTTCTTGATGTATGCTACTGTATGGCCTTTACGTTCGGCGCGTACGTTGGGAGATTTCCCTGGCGTACACGCTGAGTGTAAAGGGAAAACAGTGTACAGAATAGTACGACCTCCTGTTGCCACATAGTTCACAGCAGTTGGACCCTAACTGATCTGACTGATATTCTAGCTGTATCATTAATGTCAGTAGTTAGACCAGGGGTCTCAAACTCGGCCAAGTAAGTGGGCCACATATAGAAAAAATGTGAAGTAGACGGGCCGCATTACTTTCAAATTTGATACAATACAAAATTATTGTTAATTAATTACTTATTTGAACTACTATAACAATACTACATTACTATAAGGGTATGTTCACACGAGGTCATTACGTCCGTAATTGACGGACGTATTTCGGCCGCAAGTACCGGACCGAACACAGTGCAGGGAGCCGGGCTCCTAGCATCATAGTTATGTACGACGCTAGGAGTCCCTGCCTCTCCGTGGAACTACTGTCCTGTACTGAAAACATGATTACAGTACGGGACAGTTGTCCGGCAGCGAGGCAGGGACTCCTAGCGTCGTACATAAGTATGATGCTAGGAGCCCGGCTCCCTGCACTGTGTTCGGTCCGGGACTTGCAGCCGAAATACGTCCATCAATAATACTACATTACTATAACAATACTACATTACTATAAGGGTATGTTCACACGGCCTATTTACGGACGTAAATCGGGCGTTTTTGCCCCGATTTACGCCCGAAAATAGCGCCTCAATAGCGCTGACAAACATCTGCCCATTGAAAGCAATGGGCAGACGTTTGTCTGTTCACACGAGGCGTATATTTACGCGCCGCTGTCAAATGACGGCGCGTAAATAGACGCCCGCGTCAAAGAAGTGACCTGTCACTTCTTTGGCCGTAATTGGAGCCGCTATTCATTGACTCCAATGAATAGCAGCGCTAATTACGGCCGTAATTGACGCGCCGTTCAAGCGCCTGCACATGCCGGTACGGCTGAATTTACGGGGATGTTTTCAGGCTGAAACATCCCCGTAATTTCAGCCGTTACGGACCCCCGCCGTGTGAACATACCCTAACAGTACTACACTACTATAATACTACATTACCATAATAATACTACATTACTATAATACTACATTATTATAACAGTACTACATTACTATAATACTACATTATTATAACAGTACTACATTACTATAATAATACTACATTACTATAATACTACATTACTATAATAATACTACATTACTATAATACTACATTACTATAACAATACTACATTACTATAACAATACTACATTACTTTAACAATACTACATTACTATAACAATACTACATTACTATAACAATACTACATTACTATAATAATACTACATTACTTTAACAATACTACATTACTATAATAATACTACATTACTATAACAATACTACATTATTATAATACTACATTACTGTAACAATACTACATTACTATAACAATACATTACTATAATAATACTACATTACTATAATACTATATTACTATAATAATACTACATTACTATAATAATACTACATTGCTATAATACTACATTACTATAATACTACATTACTATAATAATACTACATTACTATAATACTACATTACCATACCACACCACTACATTACTATAATACTACATTACTATAACAATACTACATTACTATAATACTACATTACTATAATAATACATTACTGTAATAATACTACATTACTATAACACTACATTACTATAACAATACTACATTTCTATAATACTACAGTACTATAATAATACTACATTACTATAACACTACTAAATTACTATAATAATACTACATTACTATAACAATAAGGGTATGTTCACACGGCGGGGGTCCGTAACGGCTGAAATTACGGCAATGTTTCAGCCTGAAAACATCCCCGTAAATTCAGCCGTACCGGCATGTGCAGGCGCTTGAACGCAGCGTCAATTACGGCCGTAATTAGCGCTGCTATTCATTGGAGTCAATGAATAGCGGCTCCAATTACGGCCAAAGAAGTGACAGGTCACTTCTTCTACGCGGGCGTCTATTTACGCGCCGTCATTTGACAGCGGCGCGTAAATATACGCCTCGTGTGAACAGACAAACGTCTGCCCATTGCTTTCAATGGGCAGATGTTTGTCAGCGCTATTGAGGCGCTATTTTCAGACGTAATTCGGGGCAAAAACGCCCGAATTACGTCCGTAAATAGGCCGTGTGAACATACCCTAATACATTTCTATAATAATACTACATTACTATAATAATACTACATTACTATAACAATACTACATTATTCTAATAATACATTACTGTAACAATACTACATTACTATAACTACATTACTATAACACTACATTACTATAACAATACTACATTACTATAATACTACATTACTATAATAATACTACATTACTATAACAATACTACATTACTATAATACTACATTACTATAATAATACTACATTACCATAATAATACATTATTATAACAGTACTACATTACTATAATAATACTACATTACTATAATACTACATTACTATAACACTACATTACTATAATAATACTACATTACTATAACAATACTACATTACTATAATACTACATTACTATAATACTACATTACTATAATAATACTACATTAATATAATACTACATTACTATAACAGTACTACATTACTATAATACTACATTATTATAACAATACTACATTGCTATAATACTACATTACTATAATAATAATACATTACTATAATACTACATTACTATAACAATACATTACTATAATAATACTACATTACTATAATACTACATTACTATAATAATACTACATTAATATAATAATACTACATTACTATAATAATACTACATTACTATAACAATACTACATTACTATAATAATATATTACTATAATAATACTACATTACTATAATACTACATTACTACAATAATATACATTACTATAATACTACATTACTATAATACTACATTACTATAATACTACATTACTATAATACTACATTACTATAACACTACATTACTATAATAATACTACATTACTATAACAATACTACATTACTATAATACTACATTACTATAATACTACATTACTATAATAATACTACATTAATATAATACTACATTACTATAACAGTACTACATTACTATAATACTACATTATTATAACAATACTACATTGCTATAATACTACATTACTATAATAATAATACATTACTATAATACTACATTACTATAACAATACATTACTATAATAATACTACATTACTATAATACTACATTACTATAATAATACTACATTAATATAATAATACTACATTACTATAATAATACTACATTACTATAACAATACTACATTACTATAATAATATATTACTATAATAATACTACATTACTATAATACTACATTACTACAATAATATACATTACTATAATACTACATTACTATAATACTACATTACTATAATAATACTACATTAATATAATACTACATTACTATAATAATAATACATTACTATAATACTACATTACTATAACAGTACTACATTACTATAATAATACTACATTGCTATAATACTACATTACTATAATAATACTACATTAATATAATACTACATTACTATAATAATAATACATTACTATAATACTACATTACTATAACAGTACTACATTACTATAATAATACTACATTGCTATAATACTACATTACTATAATAATACTACATTACTATAATACTACATTACCATACCACTACATTACTATAATACTACATTACTATAATACTACATTATTATAACAGTACTACATTACTATAATACTGCATTACTATAATACTACTACATTACTATAATAATACTACATTACTATAATACTACATTACTATAACAATACTACATTACTATAACAATACTACATTACTATAATAATACTGCTAGGTTTAAACTTAACGGAAATTTGCAAGTTTTATCCACGTGCTTATTTTAACAATCCAGTTTTCCATTGTGTTGCTAAATGCAGTCCGGCGGCTCAGTTGGCAGCGTTTGGCAGACACGAATGTCAAGATTGGGCAGCCCCTATTTAGATAGTGCCACAGTGCCCTCTGTAGATAATGCCACAGTGCCCTCTGTATATACTGCCACACACCCACCCGTAGATAATGCCACAGTGCCCTCTGTAGATAATGTCACAGTGCCCTCTGTAGATAATGCCACAGTGCCCTCTGACGATACTACCACACACACCTCTTGTAGATAGTCACACACACACCTGACAGTGATGTCAGGGGATTCGGCATAGTCCCGGAGCAGAGCCTCTGTGCCCCGCAGGCCGAAGATGACAGCCTCAGTGGCCGCATGCGGCCCGGGGGCCATGTGTTTGAGACCCCTGAGTTAGACAGTTCCTTTAATTTCTAGAATGAAAGAACTGCTCAGAGATTTATATTACTGGATATTTCACACATTCTTAGGCCCCATGCACACGACCGTAAAAACTCCTGTAATTATAGGCCGTAATTATGGGCCCATAGACTTCTATTGGCCACGGGTACCTCCCCGTATGCTTACGGGAAGGTGCCCGTGCCGTTGAAAAAGATAGAACATGTCCTATTTCAGGCCGTAATTACGGCACGGGCAGCCCATAGAAATCTATGGGGCTCCCGTAATTACGGGTGACTACGTGTGTGCACCCATAATTACGGGAGCGTTGCTAGGCGACGTCAGTAAATAGTCACTGTCCAGGGTGCTGAAAGAGTTAAACGATCGGCAGTAACTGTTTCAGCACCCTGGACAGTGGCTACCGATCACAATATAGATAAAGCTGTAAAAAAAAAAAAAAAAAAAGACGTTCATACTTACCCAGAACTCCCTGCTTCTTCCTCCAGTCCGGCCTCCTGGGATGACGTTACAGCCCATGTGACCGCTGCAGCCAATCACAGGCCAATCACATGCAGCAGTGGTCACATGGACTGCGCGTCATCCAGGGAGGTCGGACTGGATGTCAAGAGAGGGACGCGTCACCAAGACAACGGCCGGGTAAGTATGAATTTCTTTTACTTTTATTACGGAAAGGGCTGTCCCTTCTCTCTATCCTGCACTGATACAGAGAAGGGGCTGCCGATTAGTGCAGTGCAATTTTGAAGCCAAAGATGTGGCTGTAAATACGGGTGGCACGGACCCGTATTTACGGGCACGGGTCCGTAAATACTCGTGCAATACGGGTCGCATACGTGTGACCAAGGACCCGTATTTACGCCAGTATTTACGGGTGGACAAAAATACGCTCGTGTGCATGAGGCCTAAGAGCCTGTTAAAAGATGATGATGAAGGGAATGGAATGTTAATTTCCGATCATTGCCCGTGTAAAAGGGCCCAGCGAACAGCCGACACACCAGCAAATTTTCCTTTGTCGGCCGATTGCATCGTTCATGCAGTTCTAAAAATAATTATTGTCAGCAGCACATCGCCCTGTGTAAAGAGGGAATGTGCTGCAGACAATGATGCAAACTGTATTAGAACAAACTATCTAGTTCGTCTACACACAGTTCAATGATTGCTCCATGTAGATGCTTCATCATTGATTGGCGCTCCTTTACTGCCATATATATGGCGGTGTAAAAGGGCCCTTACACAGCCAGATCCCTGCCCGGTAACGATAGGAACGTTAATACGATTGTTTGCACTCATACAGTTTGCATATTGTCAGCAGCGGTCTCACCGCTCTGATAGCGCACAGCGGCGCTGTGTCCTGGAGCAGTGTGATACTTCTATCCCCGGCAGATGCAGTTCCTGCCTGCACCACCTGTAGCCCCGTCAGGTGCCGCTTCAGACTGCCGCATCTGCCATTAAGTGTGGACACATAGCAGTCATTTACTGACATATCACTTATCTCCACAGCGTCTGTGTGATCTTGTCTACAGGACTACAAGTTACCATTGCTGGTTTATTCTATCCAGCCTTGAGGGCCATTCACACCTGTCCAATCTGAAGTGTAGGAGATTTTTCTAATGTTTTGTTTCATTTTAGTAAAATGAGTAAGTTACTTTTTATATAAACAAACACCTTTCCCATGTTCATATCCTATTGCCCGTCTTTTGCTTTCCCTAGTACATAGTGATATACATGTTGGCGGTGTTACACCTGTGTGGTTCATTTTCATATGTATCGCCAAGTTATTTATTAGGGTATGTTCACACGAGGTCATTACGTCCGTAATTGACGGACGTATTTTGGCCACAAGTCCCGGACCGAACACTCTGCAGGGAGCCGGGCTCCTAGCATCATAGTTATGTACGACGCTAGGAGTCCCTGCCTCTCTGCAGGACAACTGTCTCGTACTGTAATCATGTTTTCAGTACGGGACAGTTGTCCTGCAGCGAGGCAGGGACTCCTAGCGTCGTACATAACTATCATCCTAGGAGCTCGGCTCCCTGCAGTGTGTTCGGTCCGGGACTTGCGGCCGAAATACGTCCGTCAATTACGGACGTAATGACCTCGTGTGAACATACCCTAATAAATAACTTGGCGATACATATGAAAATGAACCACACAGGTGTAACACCGCCAACATGTATATCACTATGTACTAGGGAAAGGAAAAGACGGGCAATAGGATATGAACATGGGAAAGGTGTTTGTTTATATAAAAAGTAACTTACTCATTTTACTAAAATGAAACAAAACATTAGAAAAATCTCCTACACTTCAGATTGGACAGGTGTGAATGGCCCTCAAGGCTGGATAGAATAAACCAGCAATGGTAATAACCTCGTGTGAACATACCCTTAAGGTGGCAACCATTTCCAATTGATGTCATGAACTTATCTTTATATTATCAGCCCCCAAATCAATAAGAAGGGATACAGTATGTGCTTTCTGATATTTAGGGTGTATTTACATGTATATTTTTGTCACAAGTTTCAACGTAATTTTCGTAATTGTGGCAAAAAACATGGCGGTTTTTAAAAAATGGCGTGTCAAAAAACCCAAAAAAACACTCATGTAAATACAGTCTGAAGGGGGTCTTTTTTTCTAATAAAGGGGTAAGAAGATGAGCACTTACACATCTAATGACGCCTGCGCTGTGTCTCAAATGTTTAACGGCATCTGCTCTTTTCAGTGTTGATGATTTTGTGATGATCCGTGCATGTAGACATAGGTATTAGGGCTCATGCACACATCAGTTTTTTTATTCAGTGTGCGATCCGTTTTTTTAATGGATTCAATTCTATGGGGCCATGCACACATCCGTTTTTTTTGCGGATCCGTGTGCCCTATCCGCAAAACTCAAAGCAGGTCCTGTTCCTGTCAGTTTTTGCGGATCCGTCTCGCCCATTCTATGCGATGGTCCGTTAGAAAAAAAAGCTGAGTGTGGTCCGTGTTTTGCGCCCGTATGAAAGGTCACAGATGTGTGCATGAGGCCATAGTGGTATGTATGAACTCTACACATCCTGAACGTTTATTATTAGGAGGTGTTTTACTTCTCAGCCTCTGCTTGGGCCATATTTTTAGCCACATACATTTTTCTATATTTTTTTTTACAAAACATTACGCTTTGATACAAAGTTATGGAAAGTGCCACCTTCAGAACATATATGGGTATAATATGATTTTCTTTACATTTTATAATGCAGCTTTTATTTGCGTATGTCAAACGTGTGAAAATTGCCCAGAAACCGCTGGCAGCGAAAGTTAGCGCGGTTATATGGGAGCGCATGACGTGTATATGCAATGTGATACGTTTGCGATTTTGCGTTCACATAAAATTTGTAATCACAATATATCTCCTCTTGTGCCACCAAATGGAACTCATAGATCACATATCAGTTCAGTTTTCCAGGTTGATGATGTGTCAGAGGTGACCTTGGAAATCGCAGAAGGGTCCATTTCTAAAAGGGGATAGGTGAGTTTTATTAGTAATTGGCGCCCCCTTACTTTTTGGCGCACTTGGTTTGGCCCCTCCCTCTGCGCGCCCCCGTTGCCGCTGTTGTTTCGCAGGAGCAGGAAGCGCTGTGAGCGCGTAACCCGGTTACAGATCATTTCTAGTAATTGTTGGGTCTGCTCGGTAGTCGCGTTATCAGTGACAGGAGGAACTGTCTGGTAACATCACGCACATTTTTTTTATTTATCATTAATGTCTATCCGGAGGCCGGCGTCAGGGGTATAACTAGCTCCAGAGGTGAGTGTCATGGCAGCACTGTGCCCTCACCCGCCGTGCTGCAGACTGAGCCGCTAGCTCGTGAGAGCTTTCAAGAGTATGCTGGGACTTGTAGTTCGATAAAATTCGCGGAATACCACAGGTTTCCCGCTCCTGCCACCGTGCCATTCAGTACAGCTATCAGCTCTGAGACGTTTTCATGCCGTTCGTGCACTGTCTGCCCTCAGCCGCTGCAAACTTTCTACGTAGGAACGTCCTTGTATAATATATACGTGTGTGGTCAGTCAGCATGTACCAAGTACACTTCAAAGGGGGAGACCACACTGCTGTAATAACGTCCTGTCACAGGAAATCACCACAAGGCTCTGTTCACATTACGTTTTCCACATTGAAATATCCTGACGTTCGCCAAACACAAAAACCCAACATACATTGCGCTTTCTTATAAAGTTAAAATAATAATAGAAAAAGGGATACCTACATATACTGGCTCGCAGATGCCAAAAACGCACGTACTGGATTTGCTGCAGAAAACATCCACAACAAATCCGAGGAACTGGTGGGGTTTTCATGCAGATTTCACTGCGTAGAAATAACGGAGTGTCTGCAAACCCCCCTCGAACAAGCTTCACGGCCCTTTCAGAACAGCTCATTGGCAAGATTGCCGGTAGTCTGACCACCACTGATCAGACATTTATGGCTTATCCTGAGGATAGGCCCTCAATTTCTTATGCCTGGACCACCCCTTTAAGACGGAGCTCGGTGAATCGTCTGGGGTCTAACTGCATTGTACACATGAGAAATATTGTCAGTAACGTCTAACAGGTCGTTTGTGAATCATCCATAAGAAATAGAAGTGCTTGGCTCCCAAGTTTGCTCTAAGTAGAGTTGCCTTCTGCTGGAGCTTTTGGGACCAATTATTGTGTAAAAGTCTGGGCCACCAGAGGATCCTCTGATATTCTGCTGGGCATTCCGACCCTGTCGATGTCCATATATGAATATTTATCACTGGAGCTCTGCCTGCAGTCCCTGGGAGAGCAAAATAACAAATAGACACTTCATTCCCCTTCCCTCAACCCTGCACCGCTCATGAATGTGAGCAGATCGGGGATTAAGGATGGTCCCGGGCTGGACCTCGCCTATCACGCCGTGTGTTCTGTAGGTACCACCTCCATCGCCTGAGTACATGGCACTCTTTTATGGGCCCGTTTTTTTAAGTCCTATGTTCACTCCTAAGGTGACTCCTATTTGTCAATGATTTTTCACGCAAACATATAGTTTATTATTACCTTCCGTTAATACTTTATAACATGGCTGGAGAAATCCCAGGGGGCTAGTCTAAATTTTTGTGTTTTGTATTGAAGACTAGGTAAATCTGCCTGGCTACTTATAAAATCTAAATTTCTCCTGCCGTGTTATAACTGGCTCAAAGTCAATAGGATTTTGCCAGTTTATGTTGCAAGGCAAAACCACTTTTTCCTTTTCAATTTTTGTTAGAACAATTTTTAGTCCGGTTTCCATTGTGCGCCTTCAGTCTTCACGTACAAATCCAAAGTTCGGTAATTTCATTGCAATTGTTTTAATGATTTGCTGCCAACTGTTATGTATACTTCATTTCTGAACCTAATCACAATATATAATTAATATGTTCGCTGCTCGGAAATTGTTTGCATTCTGATGAGAACACATTTCTAAGGACTGCATCTCCCACTGTGTAGGTTTTATTTCACATTCTTGTTTGTGCTATTTTATCATTTACAGGTGTTGATGACTATGTATCATCGCAGGAAGCAAAGATTCTCCGAAGGAACTTGCAGGCAATATGGGATAGATAACGAGTCGTCCGTTACAGAGCCCTCGATCAATGTGGATCCTGAAAATAGGACTGATAATGAAGATTTATCAATTGTGATCTCTGATAGTGATGATAAGGTATGTATTCTGGCAGTAGAATGGACAGCGGAGCATAGGCCCACTTATGTGGGCAAAACACAGGGCAGTGATCAGCAGATGAACGAGCAAACGCTCGTTCATCTGCTGATCGGATCGTTTTAAAAAATATAAATGTTGTTTGCAGCACATCTCCCTGTGTAAACAATGAGACGCGCTGCGGACATGATAATAATGTATGGGGACAAGCGATCGGAGTAACGACTGCTCATCCCCATCCATAGCTCCTTGTGAAAGGAGCAAACAAGCTGTGTTGTTGATCGGCGCTCGTTTACACGGCAAAGTACCCTAAGAAATAGGATTGTGTTAAATTGACCCCACTAGTTGTACCAATCTTCTAGTATTTCATGGAGATCTATCAGTACATAGTTGGGCCCCCCCCACCTTCTGTTTCATCAAAGGGACCTCATACCTCTATGTAAGAGGAATAAATAGGACGAATCTGGACATATTCAAAGAACTTAGTTGAGCATCAGGATCCCTTTATTATAACGTCGGTTGGGGACACCGTGTCACTGACCCACACTGATGCTGTTTTCTGACATGACAGAAGATTGCTTAAAGAGGCTCTGTCACCACATTATAAGTGGCCTATCTCCTACATAATGTGATTGGCGCTGTAATGTAGATAACAGCAGTGGTTTTTATTTTGAAAAACGATCATTTTTGAGCAAGTTATGAGTTAGTTTAGATTTATGCTAATTAGTTTCTTAACCCCTTCCCCCTGCTTGCATTCTGGGCCCTAATGTCCAAGCCATTTTTTACATTTTTCCATTGTCACTTTCGAAGAGCTGTAACTTTTTTATTTTTGCGTCGGCATAGCTGTATAAGGTCTTGTTTTTTTGCGGGACGACTTGCAGTTTTTATTGGTACCATTTGAGAGTAGATGCGACTTTTTGATCACTTTTTATCACATTTTTTTTAAGTCAGGATTAACAGAAAACAGCAATTTTTCCATTGTTTTTTATTTTATTTTTTACGGCGCTCACAGTGCGGGTTAAATAATGTAACAGCTTTATAGTCGGGGTCGTTACGGACGCGGTGATACCAAATATGTGTAACTTTTTTGCTTTATTGTAGTTTTTTTTAATAGTAAAGCATTTTGTAAGGGGAAAAAGTGGGTTTTTCATTTTTTTTTTTTCACTTTTTTTTTAATTAACTTTATTAAACTTTTTTTACTTTTTTACTAGTCCCACTAGGGGACTTCACTATCCTCCGATCGCTATTATAATACACTGCAATACTTTTGTATTGCAGTGTATTACTGCCTGTCCGTTTAAAACGGACAGGCATCTGCTAGGTCATGCCTCCGGCATGATCTAGCAGGCATTCGCTCCAGGCAGACCTGGGGGTCTTTATTAGACCCCCGGCTGCCATTGGAGACACAGACACTCGGCGATTTTATCGCTGGGTGTCGGTGGGAGAGAGAGGGAGCTCCCTCCCTCTCTCCAAAACCATTCAGATGCGGTGCACGCTATTGTGCACCGCATCTGAAGGGTTAAACGGGTGAGATCGATACTAATATCGATCTCACCCGGCAGAGCAGGGACGCCCCCAGCCCTCAGCTGCCTCTGGCAGCTGAGAGCAGGGAGATTTGACGGCTCCCTGCACTGTTTACTTTATTCTACAGCAGCGCCGTAGAATGGCGGCGCTGTAGAATAAAGCCCATTAATGACCGCCGTGAAAAGGCTTATCGGCGGTCATTAAGGGGTTAATGACCAACTGCGCGTGTTTTTACTTTTGACCAAGTGGGTGTTGTACAGAGGAGTGTATGACGCTGACCAATCAGCGTCATACACTTCTCATTGTTCCAGCCCAGCTTCTTTCACTGCACAATCACACTGTGCTGTGGATCATGCTGGGCTGGAACAATGAGAAGTATATGTCACTGATTAGTCACTGATTGGTCAGCGTCATACACTCCTCTGTACAGCACCCAGTTGGTAAAAAGAAAAAATACGCCCAGTTGTCCATTGATAAACTCATTAGCATAAATCTAAACCAGCTCATAACTTGCACAAAAATGATCGTTTTTCAAAATAAAAGCCACTGCTGTTATCTACATTACAGCACCAATCAGATTATGTAGGAGATATGGCACTTATAATCCGCTGACAGAGCCTCTTTAAGCTGAAGTCACTTTATATGTGTAGTTTGGGTAGCTTTAATGTTTAGTGAAGAGTGTATTTCAGAAAAGGGTTGCCTCACCTCACATCTTTCTAAAAATAAGTTATGTGAGATCCCAAAATAAAAATTTCATGTTTTAAAAAAAATCTTATTTACCCCTTTCATTAACTCTATTGCCACAACATGCCTGGTTAAACTTCATTAATTGGGCACCCACGTGACTGCTACCAGATCCTTTTGCACTATGTAATGTGGGCTTGCAGATGATCTCAACTGAGAGACAGGAATTTTTTTCTAACGTCTTATATCTGGGTGGCAAAGAAAGACAATAAATAAGCACAGGGAGAGGAGGACTACGTGGCTCATGTTAGGCTGGGTTGACACCAGCGTTCGACTTTCTTTTTTTCTGCTCTGTTAGAGGAGATGAACATCGGAAATACCTGTATCGCTGGTTGCGTTGCACGTTGGACACCATCGACGGCCTTTGGAACCCATTGACTTTAATGGGTTCCGTCAGGGTGTCCGGAAATGATCCTCTATTGTTTCCGGTATTGCGGGCGGATCTGCGACGGAGGCCCCTAACGGAGCCTCCAATGCACATGTGAACAAAGCCTTACACTTCAGCAGGGCTCCAAGAATAAACAAGTACTTCTAAACTGTGCTGCTACACTATAGTGCTACATGTGTCACTCTGGATTCTGAGTGCAGAGCAGCTCCTGGGCTTATGCTCATGCCTGTCGTGATATGGCATGTAATGTATGTGTAAAGGATCTGCCAGGCACAGCTTCGGGGTTAACTCCCATAGGTAATCAGTCTGCACCTGAGTCTATGTCTCTGAGACTGACTCCATCTTCCACCACTCAGGATGGCAGGCTTAGGAGTGGGAGAGCCTATCGCAGCCTCGCCAGACGGAGCTAGCTCCCGCCCTCTGTCTATTTATACCTGCCTTTCCTGTTCCTCCTTTGCTTGTGATTCTTTTCGTGTGGTTTCCTGGCTCAGCTACAGCTCCTAACTATTTGATCCTGCTCCATACTGACCCTGGCTTACTGACTACTCTCCTTCTCTGCGTTTGGTACCTTGTGCTCTCCTGGTTTGACTTGGCTCGTTCACCACTCTGGTTGCTCACGGTTTTTCCGTGGGCAACTGCCCCTTTCCCTTTGCTTTGTATTCCCTTGTATGTTTGTCTCGTGCACTTACTGAGCGTAGGGACCGCCGCCCAGTTGTACCCCGTCGCCTAGGGCGGGTCGTTGCAAGTAGGCAGGGACAGAGTGGCGGGTAGATTAGGGCTCACTTGTTAGTTTCCCTACCCCCGTCGTTACAGTATGTCAATGGGATTACATGTGTGATCACAAAATATCTAACATTTGTATTTTTTGTGATAATCACACAAGATCAATTAAATACCTTTCCGCCCTGCTTGTTATTTTTGCAGGTTGCACATTGCATGCATGCGTGTTTCCGCGGAGATCTTGCATGAGTTTGCATTTCAATATATGATGCGTGTGGAACCTGGTCCAATAGTCTTAATGCATGCAGCTGCCAATGTTTAGGAAACAGGAGAATCTGAGCTCTGTGGGAAAGACCTGGTAGTACAGTTGTGTGAAAGCAGCATGTACTGTGCTATTTACAGAATTTATTTAGTATCTGCAGATAAGGCTTCATTCACATTAGCGCTCCGTTCCTTCCGAGCTTTCCACTCGGATCGTAGCCCTGACAGACACAAACGGAAGTTTCCGTTTTCATCACTATTGATTTCAATGGGGACGGATTCGGTGCCAATGGTTTCTGTTTGTCTCAGCTCTGCAATGGTCCTGTCGATTTGACGGAATCAATAGCATTGTCGACTGCGCTATTGGTTCCCTCAAAACTACGGAACCCTTGCACGACAGAGACAAACGGAAACCATTTGGCAGCGGATCCATCACCATTGCAATCAATGGTAGCGGGAACCTATGGTTTCCGTTTGTGTCAGTCAGGGCTCCGTTCCGACGGAAGCTCAGTCGGAAAGGAGCCCTAGTGCAGGTGTGAACGAAGCCTAACAGACATTTGTACACACAACAGAGTAAATCTGCAATTTTTGCACTACGGGGACCTTCTAGCCACACACCTGTCCCAATTCTATGAACAGTACCAAGGCTATGTTCACACGTGTGTAATCCCACATGTATTTACTGCAGGATCCACGGCAGAAATCCAAGGCTTTTCTCGGATTTCTGCCGCGGATCTGTATGAATTGTGGCAGAACAGCACGAGGATTCAATGGGGCTAATCCATGTCAATTTATTTTTTTCCATGACACAGGTCTTACGTCCACATGGAAAATTTCTGTAATGTGCACAGAAATGCAGATGTTCTATTAAAGTGAATGGGAACATGCTAACTTTCTAGAAAATTCATGCCTTTTCACACCTCTGGAGTTAACCATAAAAACCCCGGTGGATATGCAAGACCGTTTGTGAAAAATATATTAATGTCGGGTACACCACAGGGGAAATACGACGATAATCTAACATCCAGATGGATGTAGTATTTTTATAGTGGAGAAATATTAGTCACACTGGCTGACTGAATGAGCGTTAATTTATTAAGGGGCAGCCATCATTCCAGTTAGTCTTATGCCGTACATTATCAATTGTGTATCTCTACTAGGGCTACTGTTGCATAAATAAAAGATCAGAACAGATAGCTGTAATGAATCGGGGTAGGGAGATGGACAGGTGAGCCCTAATCTACCCGCAACTCTGTCCCTGCCTACTTGCACGTCCTGTCCTAAGTGACGGCGTACAACTGGGCAAAGGTCCCTACGCTCAGTAAGTGCAAGACAGACAACACAAGATGAGGGCACACAGAAGCAAGGGGGGGGGGTAGGGTCAGTTGCGCACGGAGACACCGTGAGCAACAGGCAGTGGTGAACGAGCCGAATCAAACCAGGGGAGTACGTAGTAGCAAAATCAGAGCAGGAGAATAGTCAGGCAAGTCAGGGTCAATTAGTAACAGCGGTCAATCGGGTAAATAGCAGGAATGGCAGAGCCAGGAAACCAGACAATCACAGGCAAGGAACATGATGCAAGTGAGGGTATAAATAGACCAAGGGCGGGAGCTAGAACCGTCAGGCCAGGCTGTGATAGGTTCTCCCTCTCCTCAGCCTGCAAGCCTGACTGGTAACAGATCGCGTCACTCTAGCAGACCTTGGAGCTGATGAGGGCTGATTAACCCCGGGCGTCGACACAGAACCTGTGTCTGGCAAACCCTTTACAGTACCCCCCCTTTTGTGAGGTGGGCCTGGCTTGTTGGGGTACCGAAGATTAAACTTCCTGAGCAATATACCGGCGTGAACATCCCGGGCGGGTACCCAAGTCCTCTCCTCTGGCCCGTGTCCTCTCCAATGGACCAGGTACTGGAGGGAGTCTTGGACCGTCCTGCTGTCCACAATCTTTGCTACCTCGAATTCTACCCCATCCGGGGTGAGAACAGGGTCCAGAGGTTTCCTCGATGAAGCCAAGGACGGGGAGCAGCTTTTCAAGAGGGAGGCATGGAACACGTTGTGTATCGGAAAAGACGGGGGTAACTCCAGCCGGAAGGAGACAGGGTTGAGGACTTCAATGATTTTGTACGGCCCTATATACCGGGGAGCAAATTTCTTGGACGGAACTTTAAGGCGCAAATTTTTAGAAGACAGCCACACCAGATCCCCGACCACAAATAGGGGGTTAGTTGAACGTCTTTTATCTGCCTGAGTCTTTTGGATGTTCTGGGACTCCTCAAGGTTCTTCTGAACCTGCGCCCATTCTGTGCACAGTTCCCGATGAACGACATCTACCCCGGGATAGTTGGAACCACCAGGTGGAACGGAGGAGAACCGTGGATTAAACCCAAAATTACAGAAGAAGGGGGAGACACCCGACGAGTTACTGACACGGTTATTAAGGGAAAATTCGGCGAGGGGAATGAAGGAGACGCAATAATTTTGACAGTCTGAGATAAAACACCTTAAGTATTGTTCTAGAGACTGATTAGTCCTCTCAGTTTGGCCATTAGTTTAAGGATGGAAGGCCGAGGAAAAGGACAGATCAATCTCCAGCTTCTTACAGAAAGCTCTCCAACATAATGAAACAAATTGTACCCCCCTGTCAGAAACAATATTGACCAGGACCCCATGAAGACGCAGGATGTATTTGACAAACAAGGTAGCTAACGTCTTAGCATTGGGTAGTTTCTTGAGGGGTACAAAGTGGCACATCTTACTGAAGCGGTCTACTACAACCCACACCACCGACTTGCCTTGGGATGGAGGTAGATCGGTGATAAAATCCATGGAGATATGGGTCCAAGGTCTCTGGGGAATGGGCAAGGAACATAGTAAGCCCGCAGGTCGGGACCTGGGAGTCTTCGACCTAGCACAAATTTCACAAGCGGCGACGTAGGCCTTAACGTCTCTAAGCAACCCAGGCCACCAATAGGTTCTAGAAATTAGGTGCTTGGTACCCAGGATGCCTGGATGGCCAGATAGTGCGGAGTCATGATTCTCCCTGAGTAACCTTAGCTGGAATTGCAGGGGAACAAACAGCTTGTTCTCGGGAGCAGAACCTCGTTCAGCCGCAATTTCGGAGACTAAGTCTGAATCCACAGAGGATATGAATATACTTGGGGGCAAAATACAAGCGGGGTCCTCCTCAGGAGGAGGGCTAGTCATGATGCTACCCGACAGAGCATTAGCTTTAATATGTTTTGACCAAGCCCTATAGGTAACCACAATGTTAAATCTCGTAAAAAACAACGCCCATCGAGCTGGTCTCGGGTTTAGCCTCCGGGCAGATTCTAGGAAAACCAGATTCTTGTGGTCAGTAAGGACCGTTACCTGGTGCCTAGCCCCCTCCAGGAAGTGGCGCCACTCTTCAAATGCCTATTTAATGGCTAGGAGTTTGTGGTTGCCAACGTCATAATTTCTCTCGGTGGAGGAGAACTTCCTGGAGAAGTAGGCACAGGGACGGAGATTGGTGAGAGACCTAGTACCCTGGGAAAAGACAGCACCCACTCCCACCTCGGAGGCGTCAACCTCCACGATGAATGGCTCCATTTGATTAGGCTGAATCAGCACTGGGGCAGAGACACAGCACCTCTTAAGGATCTCAAAAGCCTGGACCGCCTCCGGAGGACAGTGGAGGAGATTAGCACCTTTACGAGTGAGGTCCGTAAGAGGCTTAGCGATGACCGAGAAGCTAGCAATAAATCTCCTGTAATAATTAGCAAACCCCAGGAAACACTGTAAGGCCTTCAGGGAGGCAGGGCGGACCCATTCTGCCACAGCCTAAACCCTTGCAGGGTCCATGCGGAATTCGTTAGGAGTGAGGATTTGACCCAAAAATTGTATTTCCTGCACCCCAAACACACATTTTTCGGTTTTTGCAAAGAGTTTGTTTTCCCTAAGGGCCTGGAGCACATTCCTGACATGCTCAATGTGGGAGGACCAGTCCTTGAAAAACACAAGTATATCACCAAGGTACACTACAAGAAATACCCCCAGGTAGTCTCTCAAAATCTCATTTATGAAATTCTGGAAGACCGTGGGAGCAGTACACAACCCAAAGGACATGACAAGATATTCGAAATGACCTTCGGGTGTATTAAACGCAGTCTTCCACTCACCCCCCTCTCTGATCCGGATAAGGTTATAAGCCCCCCGAAGATCGAACTTAGAGAACCATTGGGCCCCCTGAACCTGATTAAAGAGATCAGGAATCAAAGGAAGGGGATGTTGGTTCCTTACAGTGATCTTGTTTAAATTTCGGTAATCGATGCATGGCCTAATACCACCATCCTTCCCCACGAAGAAGAAGCCAGCACCTACCGGAGAAGTAGAGGGGCGAATGTAACCCTTGGCCAGGCTTTCCTGGATATATCCTCTCATGGCTTCACGTTCAGGAAAAGAGAGATTAAATATCCTTCCTTTAGGGAGCTTAGCTCCTGGTACCAAATCGATTGCGCAATCGTACTCTCTATGAGGAGGTAACTCTTCGGAGGCCCTTTTAGAAAAGACATCAGCGAAGTCCTGAATAAACTCCGGTAGAGTGACCACCTCCTCAACGAGAGAAACCAAATTAATAGAAAAACATGACGTCATGCATTCATTACCCCATTTAGTAAGATCACCAGTATTCCAGTTAAAAGTGGGATTATGCGTCTGCAACCAAGGGAGGCCTAAAATCAAATCGGACGATAACCCCTGCATCACTAACACAGAACACTGCTCCAAATGAATGGAGCCAACAATGAGTTCAAAAACAGGGGTATTCTGCATAAAATAACCATTGGCAGGGGGTGTGGAGTCTATACCCTCTACCGGGACAGGTTTAGGCAAATCAATTAGTGGCATAGCTAGAGATATAGCAAATTCCACAGACATAATATTAGCAGCAGACCCTGAATCCACGAAGGCACTGCCGGTGGCAGACCTACCATCAAAAGAAACCTGAAAGGGAAGCAAGATTTTATTAGGCTTCATGTTTACGGGCAATACCTGTGCGCCCAAGCGACCTCCCCGATGGTCAGTTAGGCGCGGAAGTTTTCCGGCTGCTTATTCTTGCGCCTGGGACAGGAGTTCAATTGATGCTTGTCATCCCCACAGTAGAAGCAGAGACCATTCCTCCTGGGGAAATCTCTACGTTGTTGGGGAGACACGGAGGCCCCGAGTTGCATCTGTTCATCCGAGTTCTCCGTGGAAGAACGAATCAACGGAACCTCTGGAGCCATCATAGGGGAGCCAAAGGTGAAGGCACCAGAACGTTCAAGTCGTCGTTCCCTGAGACGTCGGTCAAGACGTACCGCTAAAGCCATAGCCTGATCTAAGGTATGGGGTCTGTGATTATGTAATGAATCGGGGTAGGGAGACGGACAGGTGAGCCCTAATCTACCCGCAACTTAGTCCCTGCCTACTTGCACGGCCCGTCCTAAGTGATGGCGTACAACTGGGCGACAGTCCCTACGCTCAGTAAGTGCAAGACAGACCACACAAGACGAGGGCACACTGAAGCAAGGGGGGGGGGGGTAGGGGCAGTTGCGCACGGAGACACCGTGAGTGTCAGGCAGTGGTGAACGAGCGAATCAAACCAGGGGAGTAGGTAGTAGCAAAATCAGAGCAGGAGAATAGTCTGGCAAGTCAGAGTCCATAAGTAACAGCGGTCAATCGGGTAAATAGCAGGAATGGCAGAGCCAGGAAACCAGACAATCACAGGCAAGGAACATGCTGCAAGTGAGGGTATAAATAGACCAAGGGCGGGAGCCGGAACCGTCAGGCCAGGCTGTGATAGGTTCTCCCTCTCCTCAGCCTGCAAGCCTGAGTGGTAACAGATCGCGTCACTCTAGCAGACCTTGGAGCTAATGAGGGTTGATTAACCCCGGGCGTCGACACAGAACCTGTGTCTGGCAAATCCTTTACAACAGCCCAGCTTTACACAGCAATTATATTAGGTGGAATTGGATGCTTAGTTGCAGAGAATTATTTTAATATTTAATAAAAGTCTTAGAATAGAATTGATTATCCAGTAAAAGTCATTGATTTTTGTTGTTGTAGGTAAGTGGATAGGGACATCTGTTTTTTTTAATAGTTTCAGGGTTTATTACAAGCCTGCCATGGACATTGATGGGGCACTCTGGCAATGTGATGGGGCACTGTGGCAAGCTATGTGATGAGCTATTCTGTCTTTTAAACATTATTGTATCTGTACAATATCACCTGTACATTATGTACAGTAAAAATGTTTCCTTTTTTTTTTTTATTCTTCTAGTTATTGGTGCATCTTATTGTCTGGTGCAGCCTATAGCCCCAAAAAAATATGGTACATACCGGTATATACTAGAAATTACAACGGGCTGAATTGAGCATAAAATGACACAAAATAATTGGATTATTTGAAAGGATTCTCTGCATTTTTTTTTTTTTTTTTAATTCATAGAGTTTATCTTCAGTAGATCAGTCCTTAAAACAAAAAAACTATTTAAATTACTAATATGATGTCTGTTGGAAATATTCACTGTTTGCACAGTCTGACCCACCAGCTCCAGATGTAAGCAAATAATGTTTTCACCAGTTCTATTACATGACTGTGTATTGGATGTGGTCAAACACATCAATGTAAATTAAGGTAATAAACCTGCACAGCTTCATAGAAGTAAAGATGTGCCATGGTCTCAGAAACCCTGCACAATTAAAAATAGAATATTAGCGAAGGAGACCAAGCGGATGTGTAGTGTGGGGTGCAGCCTTGTCACTCATACAGCCTAAACCGCAATCCTGTTGAGGTAATGCTGAGCTCACAGGCAGAAATAAGCCTCCCTGCACACGCAGCAGATTTGTTGTGGGTTTTCTTTCCGAATTTGCTGGAAAGGGGGGGGGGGGGGGCGGGATACGCAGCGGAAGACTTTTTCAGGCAAGTGGATGAGCTTTTAAAAATCGTATTCACATGCTGCTGAAAGATTTCCGCACGTAAATTAGAGCATGATGTAGAATTTCAAATATGCAACATGCCAGTCTGTTCTGGATGCTCTTTTTATTTTTTTTAATTTTTTTTTAAAAGTTAATTTTATTAAGACCTCGTATCAAAACAATGGTACAAAAATATAAAATCCTGAGCATTCCATATATTAAGCAATACAACAGTACCAACTGTACAAGGGCAATTATTAACAAAGAACGTACGGATACAGTTTTCACATATTGAACTGCATATAAGTTGAAATACAAAAACAAAACTTACAAACAGCCTTTCTTTATCAGCAGTACATATAAAATCTGGTGAGGATCAGTCAAAGGGAGAAATTTGGTGGAGGAATGGGGGACCAAACAGAGGGGTCAGCAACTTTAGGCCCAATCAACCCTTGCTATGTCAATTCTATGAGCTGGTATGAGGGTTGGCTATCCAAGAGCTCCACACTTTCATAAATTTATCAGGACATCCACATGTTTAAAAAGTGGCAGGACAGAGTTTACTAACGTAATCTATGCTGACAATGTAGGAACCTTTTGGATGATTCCAATGCAGGAGTATAGCTTTTTTTAGCATAAAATAAGAGGAGCATCATGAGAGACCTAACCGCCACAGTAGGTAGAAGATCTTCCGCTAGTAATAAAAGACAAGTTCTGGGTTCAAGTATATGAGGGATTCCTACATTAACCTGAAGGAATTCCAGTACTTCAGTCCAGAAAGTATTAATAATTGGGCGCTCCCAATACATATGTAGAAAGGAGCCCTCAGCTCCGTGGCATCGTGGACAGACGGGAGTAGGTATACGTCCCATCATAAATAATTGGAAGGAGTGTAATAGATTTAGTGGAAACATTTTAATTGATTAAGTCAGTCTCTTGTAGATATTAAGGGACCTGTTAGAGCGGATAGCAATTCCTTATGATAGTCAGTAGATACAGAGTAAAGAGTCTGAGACCATCGGTCCAGGGCTCTTATCAAGTTTATTGGAAGATGCCATCAATAGCTGTCTATAAAGTATGGATAATTGTGTCACCCAATCCTCTACCGGGATGTACATAATCTAACATTATATCCTGCAAATTGCGACCAAAGTGTGTGCCTAAGCTGGAAATAACGGAACCTGAGATGGGTCGGGATCTGGTGTTTATCCCTAAGTTGTGCAAAAGTAGCTATCTTATCATCCATCACCACATCCTCCAAGGTTAATATACCCAGAGTTGCCCACTCACCAGGATTAGGAAGTCTTCTTAACTGTGGCAGAAGCGGATTATTCCAGAGCAGCATTGATTTCTGCCAGACCTTCAGAGTAGTCTGCATCGGAATTGTAAGCATATGTCCTGGGGGTGGGGGCTGTCTATAGATAGAGTTCACCAAGGCTTTATAGGAACCAAGAAGGGAGGCTTCTAGCTCAGTACAGGGATTAAAATGTCATGGGTAAACCACCAAACATACACCAGTTGGCTAGCAAGAAAGTAGTAATATATGTTCGAGAGGGCTAGCCCACCCTGGTCAGTGGATAGTTGTAGTGTACCCAGAGCAATTCTAGGAGCACCACCTGCCCAAATAAAAGATCTGAGAACTTTGTCAATATTGGAGTACAGTGATAATGGTTGCCATACTGGAGAATTGTGAAAGAGGTACAAAAATCTAGGTAGGGACTTCATTTTGAACAGATTAATTCTGCCTGTAACTGTGAGTGGGAGGGGTTTCCATCTATCAAAGTCTATCTTGAGACGTTGTACCAGAGGAGTGGCATTGTCAGTTATAAAAGTACAAATATCGGAATTAATCTCTATACCTAGATATGTAATTTTATCTGCCCGTTGTATCGGGGAAGGAAGTACGACACTCCTGGCTGCGTTGTGTATCGCCATTACCAAAAATTTTCAAACGGAGCCCAGCAAAGGATGTAAATAAATCAAACAAAGATAATAGTGCCCGCAGAGATGGACCCGGATCATTGAGGAATAGAAGTGTATCATCCACGTAGACAGAGACATGCTCCTCCCTCTCCCCCATCTTGAAGCCCTTTATATCAGGAAAGGCTTTTATAGCGATTACTAGTGGTTCAATGGCCAGTGCAAAAAGGGAAGGAGATAGCGGGCAACCTTGTCTAGTCCCTCGGGCTAGCGTAAATGAAGGGGAAATGTGACAATTGGTTTTAATACTTGCCGTAGGTTGTGAGTATAGTAACTGTACCCATTGGATAAATCTGGGGCCAAATCCAAATTTGCCTAGTACAGACCACAGATAGGACCACTCCACCGGGTCGAATGCTTTCTCAAGATCCAAAGAGGCAACAACCCTGGTGCTACCTGACTATATTAGATGATAAGTTGGTAAAAAGTCTCCAAAGATTAACATCAGTGGCCTTCCCTGGCATGAAGCCAGACTGGACTGGTCTGGATGAATAATATGAGATATAATCTTTTGCATACGAATCGCCAGAATTTTGGCTAATATTTTAAAATGGTTAAGGAGTGAGATAGATTGTTATGAGCCACAGTCTCGAGGATCCTTTTGGGGCTTGGGAATCGGCACTATAAGAACCTCTCTCATAGAAGGGGGGAGGGTGGTACCACCACTAATGGATTGAAAAAGGGTAAGCAAATGAGGGGCAAAAAGGTCAACATGCAATTTATACCTTTCTATTGGCAGACCGTCCAAACCCAGGGTTTTTCTGTTTGGAAAGGAACTAATAACCTCTGTAATTTCCTCTGGTCAGATCAGCTTCCAAATAATTTACATTTTCACTATCCAGGGACTTTCACTATACCCCCCCCCCCCGTTTATCTAATACAGAGCACAGAAAAAGGTTGAAATCCCCGAAGAGCAAAAGAGGAGCAGGGCCAAAATCAGTCACCAGCAACATTATGTCAGTGAACAATTGGATAGAAGGTGGAGGAGGATTATAGACATTAACAATAATAAAGAATGTAAAATGGATCGGAGACATAGCAGCACAATGAATCTTCCCCTAGGATCTGTCTTAACAGATGTAACCTCACATTTTAAAGACTTGTGGACCAGCAACGAGACTCCATAGGAGTAACTGGAGTAAGAGGCATGATAACCATACCTGACCTATGGCCGTGTAAGAGCTCCTATTTTAGAACCGAGTAAATGAGTCTCTTGTAAAAGTATAATTTGTGGGTTGTATGTAAAGAGAAAATTAAAAACTAAGGAGCTTTTAAACTTTGTCATTAAGTCCTCTCACGTTCCAGGCGATAATTTTAAGGTGGCGTAGCGTCTTCATAAGAGATATTAAATACAGTACAGATCCGGAGGACATTATACAGGGGTTGAACATATTTTTTGCCCCCCTTTGGGAACCATTAACTCCAGCACTCCCAGAGACCAGTCCACATGGTCAGACAAGTCATATATAAATAAGTAGACAAGTACGAAAGGCATAAACAATTTAAACCCAACCCTACCCATCCCACGAACTTGAGACAGGTTTCAATCCCAAATGCAGCATTTAGCAAAAAGCAAAGACCGTACTACAGGGTATGCTTAAATGGTTAGTGAAAGAGGGCAAGCCCCTTCCCTTGGAGTGCAATAAAGATACTCATTTAGAACTAAGAGGCTCAACATTGCGGCTATATGTCAAAGCCGGGGTATATCTCCCGACACCCATCACAGCCGAAGACAACGTTGGAAAATCCAAGTCTTCACAGAAGAGCAGTTCGGAACATGTTCCATGACAAGGAGTAAGTTCCCTTGGATAGCGTTACCCATCACCACCGAGGATATCCGCAAGGAGAATCGAAATCCTTACAGAAGAGCAAAGTTAAGAACATGTTCCATGTTGTAGAGCAATTCCCCTCTGGTATATTTTCTTACAGCACAGGGAGATACGATACCACAGGAGTAGAGAAATCTGAGTCCATGATGTACCGACCAGCCAAAGACCTCTTTTCCGGCTTGTCTAGGAATGTTGGTGCACAATAGCTCGGATATACCATAGAATAGATGATTTGATTCTCCCTCAGACATTTCTTGGCCTCCATAAACTGCTGCCTCTGTTTTTGCACCTTCAACGAATAGTCTGGAAAGACTCTCACATCTTGTGGTTAGTATTTTTTAGAGGCCCCTGTTTTCTTGCTAGTTCCTGCAACTTGTGTTTGTCTTTGAAATTCAGAAACTTAGCAATGAAATTGTGTGGCGGCGCCCCAGGTGGAGAAGCTCTAGATGGGATCCGATGTGCTCATTCCATACAGAACATAGGAGAAAAAGCAGTATCTCTAAATGTTGACTTGAGCCAATGTTTCAAGAACGCCGCAGGGTCAGGTTTTTCCACACCTTCAGGCAGGCCGATGAAGTGGATGTTACATCTTCGCAAACCGTTCTGCATGTCATCGAGTTTCACCCGCCAGGTTATCTTTTGCGTCTCTAAAGAGTCGACCCTCGATCTCAGGGGGAGTCACCACATCTTCCAGGTCAGAAATACGCCTCTTAAACTTAGCAGCTCTTTCACGTAGTGTGTGTACATCAGCTCTGAGAAGACCAAAGTCTGTCTGATGGACATCAATTTTCTCAGAACCGTACAAGATTCTGTAATAGCCTTTAGTACGTCAAACATGGATGGTTCAGGAGGGGCGTCAACAAGAGTGGAAGGGCGGGGGGGGGGGGAGTGGAGGCCTCAGAAGGCCACGAAGCGCGGGGCCTGGCTGCAGAACCAGCGGATTTATCTATCTTGTCTGACCGTGCTTTGGGCATCGGGGCACAGTCCTGCTGGAACAGAAAAGGGCCTTCCCCAAACAGTTTTTTCCACAAAGCTGGAAGTTTTCAATTGTCCAAAATGTCTTGGTATGCTGAAGCAGTTCCATTGCCACAGGTGGTTAAAATCAAGTACCTAGCCATGCATTCTGTGCACAAAACAAGGACGGTCCATAAAGACATGGTCGGGTGAGTGTGGTGTGGAAGAACCGGCCCACATAGAGCCCTGACCTCAGCCTGATCGAACACCTTTGGAATCAAAACCAAAAATAGTGAGCCTTAATGAAATGGTGCGTGTAACACAAATATATGTAACCTATAGAGAACTAAAACACGACCTTATTTCATGCGTTTAAAAATAAATATTTTATTGAATAACCGAGCTAAAATATACAATTATGTATAGATAAAATAAAACCGAATATGCAATCTTCACAATGGGACAGAGAGAGAAAAAGTGTCGTGGATGTAGCAAGAGTAAAGACGGTCAAGGTCCTATATGGGGATGCCGGTAAATAACCAATCTATCATAAAATCATGAAATAGCCCAACGTGGTACAACCGGGTAGGGAACTCACACAGTGGAAACATGGGATAACTGATATAGTTAATCATGAGAACTATCTAACGTTGACACAAGAAACATAATGAACGCGATTTTGATGCATTTTTTGAAGCGGTTGTGTTTTTACCGTAAATGCATCGGATGTGGTTTTAACCGCACCTCAATGTCTGAATACACCTTTTTCTCTTGATGATCGGCTGTTATTGCCGAAGAAAGCCATATCTGGCCTCTCCTCTGCAGGGGAAATTATTTATTGCATGGCGACACTATCCTCTGGCTCATAGAGTTGGGGTCCACGGTGGAGGCCCCCATCTCTGTGGCGTACAAATGCCTTTCTAGAGCAAATAGACAGAGGTGGTTTTCTTTAAGGCATCAGTCATAGTAGTGACCTTCCATTATGGCAATATTAAAATCAATAATTAGTTTAGATTCAAGCGAAAAAATAGACAAAGCAGCATTTTAGCAGAATGATGGAGTGCTTACAATTACAGATTATAGGACGTTGTTTTAGTTACTTGACATTGCTTCTGTAGTCAGATTGGATTTCTCACACCTGATTTCTGTCGCAAAGTAAAGAGCACTAAGAAATATTCCAATTAATTTGCAACATTTGTATTTTCCACGGTTGAACAGATGTTCATCACAATAGGTTTGTATTACATTCGTACTATGTCATCTTTCATCTAACTCTTCTGCAGAAGGATTTATGTACTTCCAAAATTATCAATGAGAATGTTAAACACCTTGTTTTTGCATTCAAAATGAAAGGTGTTAGACTACGCTTTTAATATAACAGAGAAATTAAAATAAATTGTCATTCTACCACATACCCATCTGTTAACAAGGCGGTTTAATGCTTAATTAACTTCATGGAAAGCTGACAGTATTTGAAAAGACGTGAAATAATTTGATTATCCTTTGCTTTCAAGTGTAGCAATATACACCTTGCAAAATGAATACGTGTTTTTTATATTTATTCCTACGAGTAAAGGTGTGTGTTTTTTTTGTTTATCATTCAGCACAGTAAACTGTCATTTTCTATGTTAAGCTTGTTAACTCCCTTGGGGACGTGGGTTGTACATTTACAGCTTCTGTACCAGCGCCATTCATATATTACAGCTGAAACTCTGCAGAGAGAACTCCAATTTTGGCCTTTTAACCCCTCAGGTACTGCGGTCATTCCATGCCTCGGCATCTAAGTTGTTAGAGGGAGGGGGCTCTCTCACCTAATCTGCGCCTCTTCAACGCATTCAAACGTTATGTATGAGCACGTTATTAAAGCTAATTCACAGGGTAATGGTGATATTGACCGTAGAGAGAGATGAGTGCCCTCAAGGCCTTGGAGGATTTGTATGATGAAAATGAATATCCAGCTAGTGAGGTCCTAAATCTCGTTGGGCCCTAAATCTAAGAGTAAACCATATTTTTCACAGGACTCGAATATAGACACCTTTTGTAAAAATGGTCAGTACAGATTTACGACAACTTTGAACAAACCAAGCCAGAGTTTTTGACAATCTTAGTAAGGCCCTGTTCTCACTGAGTTTTTTGCCGCAGAAACCGCAGCAAAAAACAGCCGGTATTGCCTCCTATTGATTTCAATGTGAGGTGGAGGCGTTTTTTTTTTCCCGCAAGCAAAAAAAAACACTCGCGGGAAAAAGAAGCCGCTTGCCCTATCTTGAGGCGTTTTCCGCCTCAAAAACCCCATTGAAATCAATAGGAGATGGAAATAAACGTGTTTTTTTTTCGGCAAAAAACGCTTGCGGTTATTCCCACTGTCTATGGAAGAAATAGGAAAAAAAAGCCTAAAAAAAACGCGACAAAACACTGCGTCAAAAATCGCGACAAAAAAAGTGTCAAAAACGAGTGTGGTGCAAAACCACTTAAAAAAAACCGGAGCTGATTTTTCCAGGCAGAATTTTGTGCCTGCAAAAAACTCCATGTGAACAAGGCCTAAAAGTGAACAAACCGCTTTGGAGGAATTATGTAGGAATGAAGATCTAATTTTTAAGCCATCAGATAAATGTGGGAATATAGTGATCATGGCCCACACTGACTATGTGAGTGTGGTCCAGAGGTTACTTGGTGACACCACTACATACACCATTTTGAATGGTAGCCCCACTGATCAATTTCTTTCTCAGCTACGGAATTTACTTATTGAAGCTAAAACTAAAGCTCTCATCACCACAAGATAAATTGAAACAACTATACACTCCTTTACTAACACTGGCTACTTTCTATGCACTACCGAAGGTTCATAAGGCCTCTCGCCCTGCCCCTGGCAGGCCTAAAGTTTCAGGCAATGACAATTTAACACAAGGCATCAGTATTTATGTTGATAAAATTTTATCCCCTTTTGTCACTTCCCTTCCATCTTTTTTGCGGGATACCAAGGACACTGTCACCAGAATTCATGAAATACATGTCACAGAGACTACCCTTATAGTGAGCATCGATGTTAAATTGTTATATACAAATATACAACATAATTTTGGCCTTGAAGCCGTAAAACATTTCCTCCGCACCAGGGGTATTTAATTTCAGTCACAAAATAAATTTGTTCTCACACTTCTTGATTTTCTTAACACACAATTATTTGACGTTTGGCAAATTTTTACCATCAACCAAAAGGCACTGCCATGGGCACAGTTTGTGCACCCACTTATGTAAACCTATTTTTGGGGTGGTGGGAGTATTTTCACGTTTTCTCAGATAAACTTTTGTTCTACACTTCTCACGTTTTATTTTGGGGTCGTTATATTGATATTTTAATTTTATAGGATGGTGAAAATAATTTTTTTTATTTTCTCACGATTCTCAACAATAACACTATTGGTATGAAGTTC
This sequence comes from Rhinoderma darwinii, assembly GCF_050947455.1. Classification (NCBI taxonomy): domain Eukaryota; kingdom Metazoa; phylum Chordata; class Amphibia; order Anura; family Rhinodermatidae; genus Rhinoderma; species Rhinoderma darwinii. Next base: position 119,528,392 of record NC_134689.1, read on the forward strand.
ACCTATGAAATTCACGAAACTGAGTAACTTTATTGACCTGAGAATTTCTTTTGGATCCTGGTGGCAGTGTACATACTGACATCTTTCGGAAACCTACTGCCACTAATCGCTTTGTACACTGGAACAGTTCTCATCCCCCAAGTTTGAAGAAGGGAATTGCTATAGGTCAGTACCTACGAGCGAAAAGGAACTACTCTAATGATCTTGCCTTTCAAAAAGAATGTGACACTTTGTATAGGAAATTTAGAGCACGAGGTTACCCCAAAAAAGTTTGCATAGGACTTATGCTAGGGCCAGGGCAACAGGCCGAATGGATCTTCTGGTAAATCAAATTAAAAATTCAGGAGAAACTAGTACTAACATCAGATGTATTGGGACATATGATGTCTGTTACCAGAGGGTGAAAACCAAGCTAGAAAAACATTGGCCCATTATTTTAGCCGATTCTGATCTACATGAGGTTCTAACTAGCACCCCAAGTGTAATTTATCATAGGGGTAAGAATTTGAGAGAATTCTTGGTTCATAGCCATTATTTTAAACCATCTATACCATGAAACACATGGCTCCCCTCACCTACCATTCGCTCCTATCCATGTGGACTTTGTTCCTTCTGTCCCCTTATGCCAAAAATGAAGAATTTTAGCTACCCTTCTAATGGGAAGTTGTGTGAGATAAGACAGTTCATTAACTGCCAGAGTTCGGGAGTTGTATATATTGCCAAATGCCCATGTCCTAAATTTTATGTAGGTAAAACCATCCAACAACTTAGAAGAAGAATTTTGAAGCATTTTAAGTTCGACCAATAGAAAAGAAGAAACCCCTTTGTCCAGGCACATGAGAATGATACCAGATCCATTCAATTTTGGGGGATCACCATGTTGAAACCCGGTCCTAGAGGAGGAGGTAATTTGGATCACAGGTTGTTACAGGAGGAAGCACGATGGACTCCACACCTGAATAGCCTTAACCCAGTTGGACTCAATAAAGGCTTTACTTTTGTAGCCTCTTTATGAGCACAGATATTCTGTAGACCTTTGAATATCCTATGAGCTGTCGCAGACCCTGCCGTGCTTGGCATCTTATTTTTTTTTTATTTTTTTTTAAATACTGACAATACTGCTTTAGCTTTACATAAATATATTTTGATACAATCGTGTCTGCATATCGGTTCTAATTAATATGTCTTGAAATATATATATATATACACACATATTGCTAATGTCTCCTTTCAGATTGAGGCACATATTTATTAAGGGTCTCTCCTTGTTAATCTGTCTATATGCTTCACAAGTATTTATACATATTACTTTCTGAATATGATCGTATGAATAATAATAGACACTCTACTGATGAGATGGTTACTAATATAGAGTAATTTATAACGTATTATTCTGATGAGTAACATCTAATTAGTTTCTATATATATCATCTCTATAGTCTTCCAGTATTACTTATTTCTATTCATCTGAATCGTCCTACTGCTCTTTTATTTCTAAGTCCACTGACATGCACAGTGGCCTTCATTCTATACTTGTTACTTTTTGTGATGCTCCATTCTCATTTTAAGCGCGAACTTCTTCCAAATTCGAAGTTCGCTGACATGCGCAGTGATCTCTATATTCTCACTTGTTAGTTTTCATATTTCTTATCCTCATTACGCAAGTGTGAAGGCGAGTCCTCTATTGGTCGAGCTTTAGTGTTCCGTGGTTGGAGCATATACTTGTCAATCTTTCTATCCTGGTCGCATGAGGATCATTTCTACTGGTTAAGTGACCTCATGAGTGAGATTACAAATAGGAGACCTAGCCGTGCTCATTAGCCCCATTTTCCCCTGAGGCTGCCACTACAGTGGTGAAACCTGTCGGGGGGGGGGGGTAGCTTTTCTCTTTTTAAAATTCAATGTGGCCTGATATTTCAAGTCCCTTTTCAAGCGGACTGCAGCCTCTGTTCACGTTTATCTCACACAGGCATTGTGGTCTTGGATGCAGTGCTCTGACCCTGCATCTAGACCAGGGGTCTCAAACTCGGCCGGGTAAGTGGGCCGCATATGGGAAAAATGGGAAGTTGACGGGCCGCATTACTTTCAAGTTTGATACAATACAAAATTATTGTTAATCAATTAGTTATTTGAACTACTATAACACTATATTACTATAATAATAATAATAATAATAATAATACTACATTACTATAATAATAGCGCTAGGTTTAAAATTTGAGATATTTCTCCACGTGCTTATTTCAACAATCCAGCTTTCCAGTTTAAGTGTCGCTAAATGCAGCCCGGCGGCTCAGTTAGCACACATGTCAAGATTGGGCAGCCCCTTTTTAGATAGTGCCTCAGTGCCCTCTGTGGATGCTGCCGCAGTGCCCTCTGTGGATGCTGCCACAGTGCCCTCATATTAAATGTGGATTGTACCTGTGGAATTAATGTGGATTTTCCGCGTTAAGTTTTACTACTGCTGGTTTTAAGATGTACACAATTTCTCGATTCTTTTAATATTTTAAAGGTGTTATCCGGGTTATTAAAATTGATGGCCTGTCCTTATGATAGATAATATTAGATTGTGAGGGTCCAAATGTTGGCAGCCCTGTCGATCAGCTGTTTTGAAGGGGCCACGGCGCTGGTATGAGCGCTGCAGCCTCTTCATTGTTTACATGGTTCTCCTCTCCGTTGGTACTTGCACACGCTGTTACATTTGTAGCCACAGATCTGATATTGATAGCTGATCATAACGATAAGGCTATCAATTTTAATAACCCAGGTAACCCCCTTAAATTGCATTACTGCTATATTTACTATACTTAACCCCTTAAAGGCCAGGCCAATTTGAGGTTTTTTTTCCTTGCTGCCTTCCAAAAGCCGTAACTTTTCTATTTCTTCGTCGACATAGCCATATGAGGGCTTGTTTTGTGCGAGAAATCTTGTAGCTTTTCATGGCACCATTTTTTGTACCACATAATTTACTGGGTACCTGGGAAAAAATTATTTGTGGGCAAAAAACAGCGATTACACCACTTTTTAGGGGTTTTGTTTTTACAGCGTCCATCAGGTGGTAAAAACAACATATTCACCTTATTCTGCAGGTTGATACGATTAGGGCCATACCCAATTTATTTGTTTTATGTTTTACCACTTTTGCTAAAAAAAAAAATGTGTCGCCATATTCTAAAAGCCATAACTTTTTTATTTTTCCATCAATTTAGAGGGCTTACATTTTGCGGGCGAGCTGTAGTTTTTACCGATACCATTTTGGGGTACATGCGACTTTTTGATCACTTTTTTTTGGAGAGCTGAGGTGACCAAAAAACAGCAATTTGCATGATATATATATATATATATATATATATATATATATATATATATATAATATATATTTTTACATCGTTCACCGAGCAGGTTAAATAACGCTATATTGTGATAGTTCTGACTTTTACGGAAGTGGCGATACCAGTTATGTTAACTTTTTTTATTTTTTTTTAACATTGCTTTAGGGAAAAAAATGTGAAAAGGGGGTTTTTGGAACTTTTTAAAAATTTTTTTTTTTGGGAACATTATAAAAAATCTTTAACTGTTTTTTTTTTTTACTTTTTTTTTATTGGTCCCCCTAGGGTACTTGAAGCAGCGATCGCTGAATCGCTTGCATGATATACTGCAATACTAATGTATTGCAGTATATCGTGATTCTGACAGTCTCCTTAGGGGCAGGGCTTCACAGGTGTACAAAGATGGCAGATCTGGGGGCCTTTTATTAGGCCCCCAGGCTGCCATAACAACCACTGTAAACGGTCGATCGTGCCGCAGGGGGGGAGGCGATGGCGCGTTTGAGGGGGCGCCCCCCTGATTCTAACAATTTAGATGCCCCGGTGGCGATTGACCCGCGGCATTTAAGGTGTTAAACGGGCGGCATCAAAGTGATCTTTGATTCCGCCCCTTGCAGTGAGGTGTCGGCTGTGTAACACAGCCGTCACCCGCTGAGAATGGAGCCAGCTCAGCCTGTGAGCCCGCTCCATACTTCCCATTAATGGCTGTCGCATACCAGTACATGTTGTTAAGGGGATAAAAGGTCCTTGCAACGGGTCGCATTCGCTGCAGAGAATTCTGCAGCAAATTTGATCAAGGTAATTCCGGCTGAAAATACTTTCCTTTTCTTACCTCATCTGGTGTTTGCTCCGGAAATTCTGGACAAAAGTCTGCACCAAATCAAACATTGAAAGTGATGATAATGCAAACGGACCCTATGGTTTCCGTTTGCCTTTCCGTTGATGGGTTCCTCCGACGGAAAGGTCAGACTGAACCCATCAACGGAAACCGAATGCAGATGTGAACGAAGTCAAACCGCACCCAGAATGCTGAAGCAGATAAACATGGTAAGTAAGGACGAATCCGAACCATGCCAATGCCTATAGCTTGAAGTTCAAACACAGAATGCCAGACAAAAGGACCAGAGGATGAATTCGGCAGAATTAGGAAACAGAGTGACCATTACAACGATTGCTGGAATTGGACTTAGAAATTCTAAATGCCTAAGTGAGCTGGCTTTAACGAAGCTGGCACTTGATGACATTGAGCGTGCTGATTACCATGGCAACACAACTACACGGCAATTAAAAGACAGTCCTAGAACTGAAGAACAGGGAGGGGAGTGAAGCATCGTCCTTTGATGTCATTGGGTAAAAGTAATAACTATTCAGCGGGATGCAAAGAGATGCAGTTGTCCAGAACTATTGGGTTGTACTGTATCGTGAGCGCCATGTCTGAAGGTTTTACTGCATTTCGGTCAGATATAAACGCTTAGAAAAGTGTTCCTAATTTGAGTTTACACATATTCATATTTTCTTGTCTGTAGCATTGTGGCTGGAATAGAGGTCAACTTGGTAGAGCGTCTCCTGATATCTTAGGCAGAATCTAGAATTTGTCTGGCTTGCTATACACCTCCTAGGGATGATTTCTACTCCATCAGCGTGTTGCTTTCTGTAGACCTGCCATGTCTGCGGAGCCATGTGTATGGCTTTAAACCGCTATTGCATTTCCATTGGCACAGATGATTAAAAACTGCAGGATTTGAAAGCTGTGCCGTTTATAGCTGGAATCCTGTAGGATTTGGGTTGATGTAGGAGAGCAGGGAAACTGCTAAGCATATGAAATGTGCTAAAGGAACACTTGGGAGCTTCTAGGGAGAAAATGCATGCACTTGGCAAGCCGTGTTTGCATTTTAATGGTCTGCAAGAGCAATTATTAAATTCCTTATTCATTAAATGATAAACACAGGAAGGCAGCTGTGCCATTTAAGAAATGAGAAGTACGAACGTTGGAGAGAAGCTTCCCTGAATTATAATATCACAATGCCGGCTGGGAAAAATTAAGCTAGTTTGCCTCAAGGTGGCACCATTGCTCCATGTCTATCTTTCAAACTTTGTTGTGGTTTTTTGTGTTTCTTAAGATTGAATTTTAAAAAAAATTATATTACTTAGGAATGTATTGGCAGAATCCACAGTATTCTGGTTATGTAGTATTAAACTTAATAAGGATAGTTTAAAACCCCCAAATCAATGGAGGTGTTTTGCTTTATTTATGTATATTGGAGCATTTGGTGCATCTCTAGGTGAGTGCATGGTTTGATTCAATACTCCAATAAATATGTGCAGTAGAAACATCAAAAACGACATCTCCAAATTACGACTTTAAGACCGAACTTTATTTATCAGCTAAGGCTCTGTTCACATTTTATTTTTTCTTCTTCCTTCGTCGGGAGTATTAGTTTAAAGGTTTGGATAGTGGGAGAGAGTATGATGTGTTGGGGTAGGTCCAGAGTATGGGGGATGCTCCGGAGAAATCTTAGAGATGATGTGAGACGCAGACGAGGAGAGCAAAGAAGAAGGTCTTTGAGGGCTTGCGATTACGTGTGGGTAGGTATTGGAAGATTAGGTCAGTGGTGTGTGGGGGACACGTTGTAGATAGTCTTGTACGTAATTGTTAGAGAGTAACTGAACTGAACAAAACTTTTGATATGTCAGAGACATGTCAGAAGTTTTGATCGGTGAGGTCCGGTTGCTGAGACCCTCATCGACCGCTGAAGCAAAGGGACAGAAGCGCTCAGCCAAGCAAACTGCAACTATGGCTGTGATCGGCTTTCTTCATTAGGCGACAGACGGGCTGACATAGACCTGCCATCATAAAGTCATTGGAGGAGGACATGGGACGCATGGCTGAGAGGAAGGGAGTCAAGCAATACTCCTCCCTCTTCTCTGCACTGACCCAGTTGAAGAAGCGCCGATTGACCCGTGGGTGAGCGGCTCTTTCTGTCTCCTATTCTGACAGTGATGTAATGTGAATGGGCAGAGTTTTTTTTTTCAGGTGTGCCGCAGCAGCAGCGTGAGTAGAGAGCCTGCCAATGTAGTCCAGGCAGCAGTGCAGTGAGGACAGTAGGAAAGAGTCTCAAGTATTAGGAAGTGAATGGGAGAAGGCTGTAATACTGTGAACTCCCATGTGTCGACAGTTCACAGTGCAAGCAGTGGAAATGAAGCCGAAACCGTGCTCGTGCGAGTGCTGCGGCCCCTTCAAAACAGTTGATCGGCATGGGTACCGGGAGTCGGAGCCTGACCGATCACATATTTATGGCCTTTCCTGAGGATAGGCCATTCATTTTATGGGACTAGAAAGCCCCTTTGACTACCTGCCTGCCACCTCCCTTTGCCCCCCATGTCACCTACCATCCCCTCTGGCCCTCTAGAGAATCTCTCTCTCCCTTCCCCACAGAGCTTCTTCTACCATATCTGCCCTCCACCCCACTCAAGAGCCAAATCATCTGTCAGGACCCCTACTGGTCTTTGTGCCCCCTCCCTAACAAAGTCCCTGCCATTTTTTTTATATTTCATGTCTCCATTCACTCACAGAGACCCCCTGAGCTTCTGACATCCTGCCTCCTGCTTTTGTCCTCCTTAATAACCACCTCTCCCCCTTCCTTAACAGAGCCTCGGCTCCTTCTGTATTCCCTGTCCCTGGCACCTTCTAAATACTCGCCTCCCGTTTTATGGCTGGTTTACTTAACCTCTTTCGCTCCTGGGTCCTTTTTCAGCTCCAATAATCGGTTATCACCAATAAACCTCTAACAATATTAAATATCTAATAGAGAGGAAGACCTAATCATTTAAGGTGATAAAAGGGAGGGAAAGAATAGAGGAGACACGTACACCCACACCAGCGGGCGGGCGGGCCAGAAATACCCGGAAAAGATCATTGGGCCATTATGGATTTATATTCCGTGGAGTACTGATAACCAACCAGTAGTTCGATGTATGAAGAAAAGTATTATGGCGGTTGTGTATTTGAGAACTAAGGTTGTCCATGCTTCGCAGATATTCCACTTTTTTTTAAACTAAAATTTAAGAGAGTGCCCTTTCAGACATCTCGAAATGGCCGGTATGCAAGCCCGTGCAGCGTTTACGAGGTGTCTTAGGATAGAAGTCTGGTAGGACCTCATGGGAATGTCGCTGATAAAGGAGAAAAAAGTCTGGCTGGAATTCTCTGTAAAAATTGATGCAATTCGACATTTCTCCAAAAAGGTTGTAATAATGGAGCATAGTACCTTTGGAACACTGGCAATGCCAACAGTGGGTTGGGACTGTCGGCATCATAGTATGTAATTTTGCAGGCCTCTAAAAATAATTTTCTAGCCAGTCTCTTGTAAACGACTGGAGATTGAGTAGCGATGGGCCAGGCAATACAAACTCGCCACCTGTATCCCAGAAAAGGACATGTTCAAGTCCCTCTCCAAGTTACTAATAAAGTAAGGCAGAGACAATGTTGGGGGACCCCAACATGGCATAAATTAATGATAGTATATGTCTCGTAGGTCCTCCACTAGAGCATAACACTTCCAGAGGTGTTTTAGAATAGGTTAAAATGGAGAAAGCGTGAAGGGAGTGCAAGAAATGATGCAATTGATTTGTTCACCAAAAACCTAGGGGACAGTCTTCTGAGAGATTATTCAGGGATTTCAGATAGCGCTAATTGGTGAAGAGCCATTGTTGGAAGACAGGGTCCACAAAAACTTGGTACATAGGCAGGATTTCACAAGACGGGGAACATCTGAGAAGGGCGTGGCAAGAGGTGGCTTTCTTTTACTTATAGTACGAATAGGCGTTGTGGTAGGAGGGAAAGGGGTCAAGCAAGGAAGTGTTTCCAACCAAGGAACAACTGTAAAAAGGATTCCATAGACACCCAAAGTTTAATGTCTGTGTGGCGATGCCAGTCAACTAGTCTTGTAAGATGAGGAGCAGCATATAATGACGGAATGTTTGGCAAACTGACGCCACCCACTTCCTTAGGAGTATAAAGAATTGCTTTGGATGTACTTGCAGTTTTGTTGCTCCATATAATTTTAGTGATGAGCGGAAACTTTTCAAAAAAGGATCTGGAAATGTGAATTGGCCAGGCTCGTAATATACAGACGATTCTTGGGAAAATATTCATTTTGATAATCAAACATCGACCAAACCGCATAAAGGTCCAAGATGTTCAGCCATCAAGGTAAATTTGAAGGGATTGGAGGAGAGGCGAAAAGCTTGATTAAAGGCTATGCACACCTTTGAAAAACATATTTTTTTTTATTTATTTTTTTAAATAATAATGTGTATAGTTGTATTTGGTGCAAATTTCTAAATACATTTTATTAAAAATAATTGTAACTTTTTGAGATACAGCTGCTTTGCATTCTGTATACAGAGCAGCTGTATCTAGCGCTGAGACGTTGATCCGTCAGCGTTAGCGGATCCACCTATTATCGATCACATCTAAGTTATGAACTTAGATGTGATCGGTAACCGCTCGATCCTGCGTGTCAGAGACACACACAACCCGCTGGTACTGAACCTGTCAGTCCCGCTGACCTGACTGACTGATACGGGTTTCAGCACTAGTTACAGCTGCTGTGTATGCGGGATACAAGGCAGCTGTATCTTAAAAAGTAAAACTTTTTTACTAAAATGTATTTAGAAAGTTGCACCAAACACAATGATAGTTTTTTTTTTTTTTTTACTAAAAATATCTATTTCAATGGTATACATAGCCTTTAAGAGTCCAGAGGTCAGGGGTTACTCCTTAGGCCCTTTACACATTATGTAAATTACCTTCAATCAGAGTTATATGTCGCAAGGACTACCGGCAAATATTGTTCCGACAAAAGGCTGCAACGTATCCCATACAATGGGACAGGTCACCCGAAAAGCCCCAACCCACTCTCAGAGCGCCCAGGGACAACACGTCGCGGTCCATATATGGACCATGATGCCAGGAGCTTCCACAGGGCTAGAGTCCATGGGCAGAGCGCTTCCTAAAGGACGGTGGTGCTTCTTGCGGCCCCATACAGCGCGATCTGCCATTAAAGTTAGGGCTGTAGATATACGCCCTGGCTGCATGGGTCTTAGGAAGCTCGGACATATAGCTACTCATTAGCGGCGGGAAGAGGTTAACTTCTCTCAAAAGTGAATCCAGATTTACTAAAAAGAGAATCTGTTGCTTAAATGAGTCTGGAAAGTAGTAATGCATTTTTTTCCTTTTATTCATTTACATGTTTAAAAACAGAGCAGTGTAATTTTTACATGATCCAACACAACTGTAGCATAATGATAGTCAATTCATTCCCTAAATAACATGATCTCATAGCCCTGACAGAATGTCTGACATATTACAAAAAAAAATATGTAGGTACCCTTTATGTTGTAAGGTAAAGGCAATATATAATGTTAACTTAAATGCACATTAGACACATTGAGTATAGAAAGAACTAAAATGCTTTACAGATTGTAATTAACAGTCCTCAATTCACGCTCGGCTTGTAATGGCATTGCCATTCTGTATATTGTACTTTTCGGATGTACTTTTATTTGCTTTTAGAACTTTGCAAGCTATATGGTTGCCATGGAAACATAGTGACATATTTAAATATTATTTTTGAATACATGTTTTTTTTATTTTTTTAGACATGAACTATTCTTTATGCCTGACACAATTCTTAGTAAATAATAGCTTTCTTCTCCTTGTATACTTTTATAATATTGAAAAGATGTTTTTTTTTTCCCCATACATTTCAGGAACCGCAGGAAGAAAGTACTTTACCGAAAAAAAGATACAGGCCTCCATCCCAACGAAAACCTTTGCAACTCAAAAGAAAAATTGCACGTAAGAATTCCATGATGGGGAAAATGACCATGTAGTAGAAGCAGCTCTGAATGCTGACGATCATTGTTGAGAATGTCATCGTCTTGTCATCAGGGGCTCCAGCTAGCCGTACACCGTAAATAAAAGTTGTTGTGTTGCCCAGAATTTTCGTCTGTGATGCCACATAATTTTTCAGATATACAGAGCGTTCTTTTAACCCCTTAGTGACCTGCCTATTTTAGGCCCTAATGACCAAGCTATTTTTTTTCTTCGTTTTTCTATAGTCGCATTCAAAGAGCTATAACGTTATTATTTTTCCGTCGACATAGCTGTATGAGGACTTGTTTTTTGTGGGATTAGTTGTACTTTTTTATGGCGCCATTTTGGGGTACATATCATTTTTTTAATTAACTTTTATTAACTTTTTTTTGGGGGGGGGGGGATAGAAAAAAACCCTGAAATTACGGCATTGTTCTATGCGTTTTAAATTGACGCCGTTCACTGTATGGCATAAATAACACGTTACCTTTATTCTATGGGTCAATATGATTACCTGCATGGGACACCCTTGCAGGACTTAGACTGGGCTGCCGTCAAAAGGCGACGGCCTAGCCTAAGGTCCCTAAGTGACCGACGTCAAAAGGCGTATTGGTGGTCACTAATGGATTAAATTCCTAGAGAGTAGGGGTTGGTGAATTTAGAGGATTATATGCCAGATCTAGGCAATATGTCTCCCTTTGTACTTTCCCCCAACACATTCACATTCTCATCCTCTATTCTCCCAGTCAGCACACTCTACTAGATGTTCCCATAGTGTTCAACTTCCCCTTGAGCCTTACACATACAGATCTATGTCGGGCAGGGAAAGAGAGGACTCTGATTGGGCACAATTCTACAAGATTGCTGTGCCTGATCCTTATGGAATCAGTCAGGGGTTCTGGCGCTGGTATTTTTCTTTTTCTGAAGATTTATGGGTGAATTTAATGCAAACATTTACTGCTTTGACTCTTGATCTGATGATGGGATATTATTCTTAAATTTTAGATATGACTGAGGAGGAACAACTGGCCCTGGCAGTAAAGATCAGTCAGCAGGAGCAGACAAAACCAGAGACATTCACCCAAGAAGAAGAGGATGAACTGATAAAAAAAGCTATTGAAGAAAGCCTTCATGTAACTATACATATGTGAAAGTGTTTTTTTTCACTGCATTTACCTTTGGGAAAAGCTAATTTCATGTTACATTTTATGTATACCTATTATTATGATTTTCTAATAGGTATACACCGGTGGATTAGTCGTTCAGGTGACTCCCCACAACTAGGCTGGCAAGAATTTAAAGAGGCTCTGTCACCACATTATAAGTGCCCTATCTCCTACATAAGGAGATGGGCGCTGTAATGTAGGTGACAGTAATGCTTTTTATTTAGAAAAACAATCTATTTTTACCATGTAAGGAGCGTTTTAGATTTATGCTAATGAGTTTCTTAATGCCCAAGTGGGTGTGTTTTTACTTTAGACCAACTGTGTATGACGCTGAATAATCAGCGTCATACAGTTCTCTCCATTCATTTAGTCAGCGCATAGTGACACTGGGTTGTTCACTATGTGCAGTCTTATACTGACACATTAACGTTACTGAAGTGTTTAGACAATGAATAGACATTCCTTCCAGACAGGATGCGATGTCTATTCACAATCCCGGCACTTCGTTAACGTTTCTGTGGTACTTACAGCAGAGCAAGCGTAATCTCGCTGTAACCTGTCATTTACAGCGTGATCTCGCGAGATTACGCTTTGTTCTGCTGTAAGTACCACAGAAACGTTAACGAAGTGCCGGGATTGTGAATAGACATCGCGTCCTGTCTGGAAGGAATGTCTATTCATTGTCTAAACACTTCAGTAACGTTAATGTGTCAGTATAAGACAGCACATAGCGAACAACCCAGTGTCACTATGCGCTGACTAAATGAATGGGGAGAAGTGTATGAGGCTGATTGGTCACTGATTGGTCAGCGTCATGCACTCCTCTGTACAACGCCCACTTGGTCTAAAGTAAAAACACGCCCAGTTGGGCATTAGGAAACTAATTAGCATAAATCTAAAATAGCTCCTAACGTGGTAAAAATAATCGTTCTTCTAAATAAAAAGCATTACTGTCACCTACATTACAGCGCCCATCTCCTTATGTAGGAGATAGGGCACTTATAATGTGGTGACAGAGCCTCTTTAAGTGACAGCAGCAAAGTTGTCAGTATGATCTCTGCTGTATGACACTGACTTTGATACAAGTATACAAGCTTCAAAACTTTCATGGATCCATTTGACTATTACTAAATTAACGGTTGGGCTGCTGGTCATCTGTCACCGGAAATTGTAGTTTATAGTTGAGGGGAAAATTGGGGTGGATTTAAAGGCATCATTTTTTTTCCCCTGTATTACCCGCCCCAGTAAGATATTTTCCCCTTCTTAGTCTGTAACAACCTGGTGTTTGGCTCTTATGTTAGACATGCATAAAGTCAGACACTCCCTGTACTTGTCATTCATTTACTGGTACTGTCTCAATTGAAGACAACCTCTAGATGTGAGTAAACAGAAGAAACAAGTCCTGCTCTCAGATGAGAGGCGGATACAGTTGTATCTAGTCTAGGCAATCTCCTGTTAGCTAAACAGCCTGGACTCCAGGTTTATACATTTGTATATACTACTGCATTGTAACAAACTATCCTGACAAGGGGGAGAGGTGTGGTGCTGATGTATTTAGTATTTAGCCTACAGATGATTGCCTAGACTACGAGAATATTTTTTTATTCTTTTGACAGCAAGCAGGGATCATGACATTTGTGAGGAACAGAAACACAAATTCTATTAGAAAGTTGCACATATTTTCATTATACAATTATTAAACTCCATTGTCATAAAACCAGAAAGCCCAGCATGGAAAATGTCTAACCCCATTCTCTACCTTTCTTTTCAGAACGGTCAAGTTCCCGATACTCCCGTTAGTGCTACCACAGATAAGTTAACAGATGAAACACCTTCCAGTAAAGAATTCTTCAGTTTGAACGTCTGTAAAGAAGAACCGTGCTTGTTACTTAAAGGGGAAGGCTCAGCAAAAAGTCCAGTTGTGCTTTTGCAACGTTTAAGTCAGGACATTGTGGAAAGCTCCAGTGTCATTTTGTCTCCTAACTGCAAGGATCCTATTTCATGCATAGAAAACTGTCGATCTCCACCGTCTCCATGTAACAGTAGTGACTTTGTAAAAATGTCCCCTTTTAAAGAAGTTGCTTTAAGCCCAGTTTTTCCCAAAAAGTTACCATGTTCACGCAGATTGCTTCCCTCCAGACTATTTCAGGCAAAAAGCCAAAGTGCCGACATGCTAGTAGATGAGCTAGATGACCAGTGCTCGCACTGTTCCGACAGTTCTCAGGTGGACTCCCCTTCTGTTTTACCTCCCTTATGTTTCCAAGGAGACAGTTCACGTAAAAAAATAGACTGTGAGGACAATGCTTCTGTAGATGGTGCTCAAAACTCAGACGGTAGATCAGACAACGTTAATCAAAGTGGGGGTACGGTTCACTATTACTGGGGTGTTCCTTTCTGTCCGAAGAGGGTGGATCCTGGTCAATACACCAAAGTCATTCTTTGCCAACTTGAAGTGTATCAGAAGAGCTTGAAAAGTGCTCAGAGAAAGCTCTTGCATAAAATGGATTATGGACAACCAATCCATCTTGCAGCTTCAAGTCAAGAAAATGTCAAAGAGGATACTCAAGGCAGCAGCAGCCAAGAAGACACTGAGGAACGTATAGCTGAAGATGACACGCACAAACCTGAAGGTGGTGAGAGAGAGCATGATGAGGATTCTGACCCTATAGACACACAGCACGTATCACACAAAAGGCAGAAAATGTCTCCGAGTCCGGCGCAAGCCGTCCTGGAAAATGATCATCGCCCTTCATCTCAGGGTGATAAAGAGAAGGTGGGTGATCTGGTTTTCTACAATATTCTATGAATCTGATTAATTTAAGGGAGACTGTAGATCTATCTCTGGTTTCCACCCTCTATACAACAGCAGTAAGACCTTGTGCAATTTCAATGGAGATTTTGATTCCTTTTTTCTGAGCCGAACAGGGATCAGATCCAACGAAAGGAAAGTCCGTTTTTCCTCTATACATTTCCTGTTTGAGATCTTCTTCTGACTTCATCTTAAAGCGGAATTCCACCAGTTATAAAAAAAAATCAAAAAGTTTATAGTGCAGTGTAATCATTTTTCTAAATCATTGCATTAGGTTATATTGATATTAAAGAGAATCTGTCACTTACCTCATGCCTACCCTCTCTGAGGGCAACGTGTACTAGTGACAGGCACTCTGATTTCAGTCTCGTGTCATAAATATGCTGTAGTTTGGTGAAACGTTCAGTTTATCGGTTTCAGTTCATAGAGAGAAAGCTGTCAATTCACAATGGGAGGGCAGGGGAGGCCCGCAGCTCAAGAATATGCCAGACTCGAAAATCACAGCGATCACAGCATATTTTACATACATGAAAAACTCAGAAATGAGTATGCCTGTCACTCCTGTATGCTGCCCTCCGAGAGCGAAGCATGAAGTAGTTGACAGATTCTCTTTAAACTGCAGCACGGACCGGCCGTGTGCTGCACTCTTGACAGTAGGAGACGGAGCCTCCATGTTCTGCCTCCTAGGCTAACCTCTTCAGTATCCTAAAATCCTCTACATTTGGCACCGTTTCTGCTTGTCTGGTCTAGATTAATCCTGTCTAAATCTCCTCTAGTATGTACTGATGTGTGATTTGGCACAACTCATCATAATGCGTTGTTAGTGGTTTTACGCTGAACTGCAGTTACAACAGATTAACAGGGTTTTAAAGGGGGGTGGAGGGGGCTAAAACACTGAAGCCAGATGTTTGATGGGAGTTTATGATAAATTATGGGAATGTCTACATACACAATGTTTTGATTTGTGGTGTTTTTGGGGGTCTTTGCCATTTTTATCAAAACACAGCATGCAGAAGATATTTTTGTTTTTTCATGTGTTTTTTCCCTCAGGCTTCCTAACAGAATCCTATCGAAAAACATGGAAAAATGGCTTAAGGGTTATTTCCATCACAGGAAGTGATGACCTATCTCTGGGATATGCCAATAACTTTCTGTTTGGTGGGAGTCCGACTAGTGGGACCCCTTGCGATCCTGAGATTAGTTTAGTGCTGCGGCCACTTTACTGTTTTTTCCCTCAAAGCAGCGCTCCCTGCCACTGGTTGTTTAGGGATCTGCAGCACAAGGAAGTGAGCCACCGAAAGCGATGGCATATTCTAGCGATATGCCATCACTTTCTGTGATGGGAAGGACATCTTAAAATTGTATGCGTTTTTTACATGCTAAAAAAAAAACTCTGCGTGAAGGAGGCCTAAAGTCTGCCACAAGATTTTAAAGGGAATGTATCATGTTTCCAATTTGTATTTTCAATAATGTAGTTAAGCAATCTAATGCATTTTATTGTGTGTTTTTTCTTTTCAGCGTTGTACAGGGTGGGCCATTTATATGGATACACCTAAATAAAATGGGAATGGTTGGGGATATTAACTTCCTGTTTGTGGCACATTAGTATATGGGACGGGGAAAACTTTTCAAGCTGGGTGTTGACCATGGCGGCCATTTTGACGTCGGCCATTTTGTATCCAACTTTAGTTTTTTCAATGGGAAGAGGGTCATGTGACACATCAAACTTATCGAGAATTTCACAAGAAAAACAATGGTGTGCTTGGTTTTAATGTTACTTTATTCTTTCATGAGGGCCTGGGGGCCTTCATTTGGCCCCCATGCTGCCATGACAACAATCGACACCCCACGTTTGTGTCGCGGGAGGGGCGGTGGGCTGTATGAGGGGGCCGCCTCCCTATTTAAGTGGTTAACCCCTTCCCGACATTTGCCGTATGGGTACGCCATGGAAAGCATTGACTTCCCGCATTTTGCCTTACCCATACGCCGAATGTTTGGCACCGCTGGAAGTGAGGGCGCCGGTATTATACCAGGACAACACTTCCCAGCAAAATTCCCCAAACTGCAAAGGTGCGGAGTGTGGACCAAAAGGGGGATAAGAAAGGACGCCATTTATTAGTTCGACACCGGTCTGTGCAGAAAGGATCGATCACAGCTTAACACACATCTATGGATCATTTTTTTTATTTTTTTTTCTACCCCATTATTATACCACCTGACTATGCCCCTGATATACTCTGCCCAGCTTACATATGCCCCCACATTATAAACGGAAACACCAGTAATACTCAAACAAATCTACTACCAAGCAAAATCCGCTCTCCAAAAGCCAAATTGCGTTCCCTCCCATCTGAATCCTACAGCGTGCCCAAACAGCAGTTTCCTTCCACATATATGGCATCGTCATACCCGGGAGAACCCTTTTAACAATTTTTGGGGTGTGTGTCATAAGCTGGGCACAACATATTTGCCACTGAAATGGCGTATCTAGGGAAAAATATAAATTTTTAATTTGCACCATCCGCAGTGCATTCATTTATGGAAAAGACCTGTGGGGTGAAATGCTCACTACACCCCTTAACAAATGCCTTGAGGGGTGAAGTTTCCAAATGGGGTCACTTCTCAGGGTTTCTTTTTATTATTTCACATCTGTGCCTCTGCAGTTGTGAACCAATACTTTGTAAATCGCCAAATTAGGCCTCAATTTGACACTCCTGAGCCTGGTCGAATGTCCAGGCCAAAGATTAGTGCCCCATGTAGGGTGTTTCTAAAACCAGGAAACCCAGCATAATCATTAGAGAGCTGTCTTGTTATGGTGGCACAAGCCGGGCACCACATATTGGCATATCTATGGAAAAAATCCCATTTTCACTCTGCAACATGGAGTGCACACTAATTTCTACAAAACACCTGCAGGGTTAAAATGCTTACTACACTCCTAGGTAAATGCATTGAGGGGTGTAGTTTCCAAAATTGGGTCACTTCTGGGTGGTTTCCACTGTTTTGGGCACACAGGCACCCAGAAACCAATCCAGCAACATCTGCACTCCAAATGGCGGTCCTTCCCTTCTAAGCCCTGCCGTGTGCCCAAACAGCAGTTTATGACCACATATGGGGTATTGTCGTACTCGGGAGAAATTGCTTTACAAATGTTGGGTTCTTTTTTTTCCTTTATTTGTTGCGAAAATGAAAAAATTTGCGCTAAAGCTACGTCTTAGGCTAGGTTCACACGACCTATTTTCAGACGTAAACGAGGCGTATTATGCCTCGTTTTACGTCTGAAAATAGGGCTACAATACGTTGGCAAACATCTGCCCATTCATTTGAATGGGTTTGGCGACGTACTGAGCAGACAACCTGTCATTTACGCGTCGTCGTTTGACAGCTGTCAAACGACGACGCGTAAATTGACTTCCACGGCAAAGAAGTGCAGGACACTTCTTTGCTACGTAATTTGAGCCGTTCTTCATTGAAGTCAATGAAGAGCAGCTCAAGATTTACGAGCGTCACAGACGCCTCACATAATACGAGGAGCTGCATTTACGTCTGAAACGACGCAGCTGTTTTCTCCTGAAAACAGTCTGTCTTTTCAGACATAAAAGCCTCTCATCGTGTGCTCATACCCTTATTGAAGGAAAGGGATTGTTTTTATTTTCACTGTCCAATTCGAATAAATTCTATGAAACATCTGTGGGGTCAAAATGCTCACTAGAACCCTAGATGAATTCCTCAAGAGGTGTAGTTTCCTAAATGGAGTCACTTTTTGGGCGTTTTCATTGTTTTGTCCCCTCAGGGACTTTGCAAATGCGACATGGCCTCCGCAAACCATTCTTGCTAAATGTGAGCTCCAAAAGCCAAATCGCGCTCTTTCCCTTCTAAGCCCTGCCGTGTGTCCAAACAGCCGTTTATTACCACATGTGGGGTATTGTTTTACTCGGGAGAAATTGCTTTACAAATTTTGTGGTGCTTTTTCTCCTTCAGTCCTTGTGGAAATGAGAAAAAATAAGCTAAACCTACATTTTCTTTGAAAAAAATGTAGATTTTCATTTTCACAGCCTAATTCCAATAATTTCTACAAAAAAACAGTGGGGTCAAATCGCTCACTATACCCCTAGATAATTTCCTCAATGGGTGTAGTTTACGAAATGGGGTCACTTGTGGGGGGTTTCCACTGTTTTGTTCCCTCAGGGGCTTTGTAAATGTGACATGGCCTCCGCAAACCATTCCTGCTAAATTTGAGCTCCAAAAGCCAAATAGCGCTCTTTCCCTTCTGAGCCCTGCCGTGTCTCCAAACTACTGTTTATTACCACATGTGGGGTATTGTTTTACTTGGGAGAAATTGCTTTACAAATTTTGCGGTGCTTTTTCTCCTTTAGTCCTTGTGGAAATGAGAAAAAAAAAGCTAAACCTACATTTTCTTTGAAAAAAATGTAGATTTTCATTTTCACAGCCTAATTCCAATAATTTCTACAAAAAAACAGTGGGGTCAAATCGCTCACTATACCCCTAGATAATTTCCTCAATGGGTGTAGTTTACGAAATGGGGTCACTTGTGGGGGGTTTCCACTGTTTTGTTCCCTCAGGGGCTTTGTAAATGTGACATGGCCTCCGCAAACCATTCCTGCTAAATTTGAGCTCCAAAAGCCAAATAGCGCTCTTTCCCTTCTGAGCCCTGCCGTGTCTCCAAACTACTGTTTATTACCACATGTGGGGTATTGTTTTACTTGGGAGAAATTGCTTTACAAATTTTGCGGTGCTTTTTCTCCTTTAGTCCTTGTGGAAATGAGAAAAAAAAATCGCTAAACCTACATTTCGGCCTACTTCCAATAATTTCTGTAAAAAACCTGTGCGGTCAAAATGCTCACTATACCCCTAGATAATTTCCGAGGTGTGTAGTTTCCCAGATGGGGTCACTTTTGGGGAATTTTGACTGTTTTGGCACCGCAAGAGCCCTTCAAACCTGACATGGTGCCTAAAATATATTCTAACAAAAATAAGGCCCCAAAATCCCCTAGGTGTTCCTTTGCTTCTGAGGCCGGTGCTTCAGTCCAGTAGCAAACTAGGGCCACATGTGGGATATTTCCTAAAACTGCAGAAACTGGGCAACAAATATTGAGTTGCATTTCTCTGGTAAAACCTTCTGTGTTATAAAATAAATTGTATTAAAAATTAATTTATGCAAAAAATCTGAAATTTGTAAATTTCACCTCTACTTTGCTTTAATTCCTGTGAAATGTGTAAAGGGTTAAGACATTTTCTAAATGCTGTTTTGAATACTTTGAGGGGTGAAGTTTTTAGAATGGGGTGACTTTTTGGGGGTTTCTAATATATAAGGCCCTCAAAGTCACTTCACAACTGAACTGGCCCCTGTAAAAATAGCCTTTTGAAATTTTCTTGAAAATGTGAGAAATTACTGCTAAAGTTCTAAGCCTTGTGATGTCATAGAAAAATAAAAGGATGTTCAAAAAACGATGCCCATCTAATATAGACATATGGGGGATGTTAATTAGCAACATTTTTGTGTGGTATAACTGCCTGTCTTACAAGCAGATACATTTAAATTGAGAAAAATGCTAATTTTTGCAATTTTTCGCTAAATTTTGGTGTTTTTCACAATGAAATACTGAACATATCGAGCAAATTTTGCCAGTAACATAAAGTCCAATGTGTCACGAGAAAACAATCTCCGAATCGCTTGGATAGGTGAAAGCATTCCGAAGTTATTACCACATAAAGTGAAACATGTCAGATTTGACAAATGAGGCTCTGTCAGGAAGGTCAAAAGTGGCTAAAGAGGGAAGGGGTTAAAAGGCCAGGAACATCGCGATCGCTGTTCCTGGCTGTAAGTCCTCATCCACATGCTGCATATAAAATATCCAGAAATTGACCTGCGGTGCGGATTCTGAAATTGCAGCATGTAAATTGCTATAGCAAAAACGCTGCAGAATTTCCCCACAGAAAATTCAGTCGGAAATTCTGCAGTGTTTACGCGACGTGTGAACATACTCTTAGGCTTGGTTCCCATGGGTGGCATGCGCTGTGTAAAAACTGCAGCGTATTCGACCTGAAACCCGCAGCACCTTACGTATTATTTTTTTGCGGCGGAATCGCTGAATTCGGTCGCAAAAGTCGCAACATTTGGCTTTCTGTTTGCAGGTTTTGCATCCCCATCGAATTCAATGGGGAAAACACGCAGCAGAAAATCAACGAAAACGCAGCATAAATTGAAAAACGCACTACAGAACACTTTCAACACGACTTTTGTGCGTTTTTTCCCGCAGCGTGGACATGAGATTTTCTAAATCTCATCCACTTTGCTGCTACTGTAAATGCTGCAGAACCTCCGCACAGAATTCCATTGCCTTAGAGTGTATGGTCATTAGCTACTTGTAATTGTAGGGCAAGGAATCTTTCAGGTGGCAGTGGCTCTCAGCTGATGCTTACACCCAAGGATTTTTCAATAGTTTATGCCAAATGATCCCCTCCCAATCTGACCCGTATTGTCCATTGCAGCTATTACCAGTGATGATCGGTTTTACCTCCGTTTACATGTAGTTCAGCCGAGTCATGAAGCGTTCATTCCATTGTCTACTGCTGAATATGCTTTTTCCTGTTGTCTGGGCAGTATTGATGTTCTGTCTTATTGTCTAAGGCAAAAAAAACAATCCGTTCTCATTTTCACTGTAATAACCTTTTTGAAATACAGCTCCGGCATTATATGTAAGAAGCTGGTGCTTGTCTGAGGATTTATACGCAAGTGGAGAGATTTCTGTGACTGATTAAAGCAAATTGATGTGAACTGGTCTTTATAAGGCTTCGTTCCCATCTGCGCTAGGGCTCCGTTCCGACGTTCCGTTGTGCAACCCTTGCATAACGGAGACAAACGGAAATCATTGGCACCGGATCCGTCACCATTGAAATCAATGTTGGCGGAAACCTATGGTTTCCGTTTGTGTGTGTCAGGGCTCCGTTTCGACGGAGAGCTCAGTCGGAAAGGAGCCCTAGTGCAGATGTGAACAAAGCCTAAGTTTGTAGACAATGTACAGTTTATTCCTGATTAGGGGGTTTTACGCTGGGCGATTATCGGGCAAACGTTCAATCATAGAACGCTTCGTGACGATAATTTCCCTGTAAACAGGGCAGCGATCAGCAGATGAGCGAGCAAACGCTTGTTCATCTGCTGATCGTATAGTTTTTAAAAAGTAAAATATTCCTGTCGACAGCACATCTCCCTGTGTAAACAGGGAGACGTGATCCGACATGATAATAAAGTATGGGGACGAGTGATCGTAGGAACACCTGATCGTCCCCATCCATAGCTCCGTGTGACCGGAGCAAACGAGCGCCAATCAACAAGATGCATCGGTCAGTGTAATAGGACCTTTACTAAGTCTTTTAGGTAAATTTTTATATCCGTGATTACCAACCATGGTTCCCTGGAACTTACAGTACAAAGAAATTGTGGCCAATGTGATCGGACAGCATGTTACATTGCAAAATTTTGCATGAAAAATTGCAGTTGTTAATTTTCTATCCTAAGTGGAGTTAAATGGTCTTTCCTTGGGTGGCTGTGGGAGACTGGCACATAGACCAAGGCCAAGTGCTTTTGCAATGATTATAGACAAAATAATTGATATAGTGCCAGCAAATTCTCAACGCTGTGTAGAGGAGATGGGGTCCGTTGGGGATAGAGAAAGTAATTTGCTTTGTGTTGATATTTTTTTGTTCTGTTGTGTGTCCCGCTAGTTCGCACACAGTAGCCAATGCGTTTGTTATTGGTTGGTGGTTTAATGCACCTGTAGCCTATGAATTGGGTTTACAATTGAGTCAGGCAAGTATGGCCAGTTAGCTTATGTAGAACTCTATCAGTTTCTTTATGTTGCAGATTTTGATCAAGCTAAGGGTACGTTCAGACGTCCTGGATTTTATTTGCTATGGATTTGGCTGCAAAAATTGCAGCAAATGCACAGAAAAATCCACAAGCATTACATGCAGATTTTGCAATGGATTTGCAGCAAATGTAACTTTTTGCAAAATCGTGCAAATAGGTTTGCTGTGCATTAAAAATTCCACAGCATGCCCTAAGATCTGCATTTTAAAACCCCATTCGCTAGCATTGTACTGTAAATTTGTTGCTGATTAATTTTTTATTTTTTTTTAAGTGGAGAATCTAGAACGAATCTGCAAAGTCTGAACATACCCCAAATGTACAACCACATCCTGTCAGAATTATGAAGATTTGCTTACGGTACTTTCTACTGAAAAGTAAATCTGCCCATAATAATAAACTTGTTTTCCTTCTAGCAAACAACAAGGCTGTCTATTGGTGTGTGGACTATGGATTCCACTGTGACGGTTCCACTGTTCCATTATAGTAGTGGTACTAAACTGTTACTCTCTGACTGTATAGTGCCTGCTGAAGTGCTAACCATTTAGTAATGTACTATAGACCTAGCTAGGTGGTGCCCTAGCCATTGTTACATCCATCTGTGCCCTTAATGGAACTGTTGGGCCAACACCTAAGTGCCCATATTTAACAGGGTTCAGGATTACAAAACCTGGCTGTTTTCTTCCAAAACCGGGGCCGCACCTGTCCATATGTTGTATGTGGTATTGCATCTCAGCACTATTCGCTTCGATAGAACCAAACTGCAATACCAGGCACAACCCACAGACACACAGTTATGGCATTGTTTCTGCAAGAAAGCAGTTAACCCCTTAAGGACACGGACAATTTTGGCCTTGAGGACAGAACAATTTTTTTATTTTTCCCTCTTTGCACCCCGACGCACATAACTTTTTTATTTTTTGCACGACGTAGTTGTATGAGACTTTGTTTTTTGCTGGACGAGTTGTACTTTATTGGTACAAATACATTATCGTTTAATTTATATACATTTTTGGCGAAAAAATGCACAAATAAAGGAGTTCCGCCACAGTTTTAATATTTTTTTTTTTTTTACACCATACACCGATCATCATAAATAATGTTATACATTTGTTGTACAGGTTGTTACGGTCGTGGCGATACCAAATATGTCTATATTATTTCATGTTTTGGGACTTACATTTTAAAAAGTTTATTTATTGTAAAATGTGTATTTGTGTGTGTTTTTTTTCCTATTTTTTATTTAACATAAAATAATTTTTTTTACATTAATTTTACTTTTTTTTAAAATCCCATAAAAGGATTTTTCCTTTTTATTTTTATTTTTTTAACTGTAATGTACTGGCATATATCTATATGCCAGTACATTAGCCTGTGTACTGATTGTACACAGGCAGTTGTTAGGGCATATATGTTCAGACAGCCCTGGGGTCTTTCAATGGGCCCTGGGTTGTCTGGCCATACAAGTTATGGGCTTTTCTGTGATTCGATCAAAGGACAGTCCTCCCTCCTCTTATTTACTTTGAACGCCGCGATCAGCCTCGATCGCAGCATTTAAGGGGTTAACGGAGTAGAGAAGATGTTTCTGTTCTCTCCGCCGTTAGAGCAGGGCTATGGCTGTGTATTACAGCCGTTGCTCCACTCCCGATCGCGCTCAGACACTGGCTGTCGCACAAGACGAGAATGCTCGTCCCAATGCGCGAAGTATCCGCCGCTCAGGACGAGCATTCTCGTCCGGTGTCGGCAACGAGTTAAAGTGACACACTAGAACAAAAGCTGAAATCTATGAAGTCTAGCTTTTGCCTGGAATAAAGGCGTGCACCCTACCACCAAAGTCTCACCTATGTGGTCCGCACCCTATGAATGTCTTCTGGTAGGCCGCTCCTGTATTCTGCCTGTATGGTCAAATTACAGGCAGCAGTTGTCATACCTGCCGGGCAACAAAATGCTGCGAAAAACTATTTATTTCAATGGGAGATCAGAGACGGAACCGTGGGAAGAAGGAGTATGTCACATTTTTTTTTCCCGCGAGCATTTTTTCCTGCTCAGGAAAAAACACCTTCGCCTCTCATTGAAATCAATGGGAGTCGATCTTGGACGGTTTTTGGCGCGGTTTCAGATGCGATTTATGTGTCAAAAACAGCGCCAAAGAACTCTGTGTGAATTAGCACTATATATTTTTTTTTATTATTTGCTTTTTTTACAGTAGTTTACATTTGTCTAATCATATTTGTCGTATCTCTACTTTACCCAGACACTATTTACCAA
Organism: Rhinoderma darwinii; assembly: GCF_050947455.1. Lineage (NCBI taxonomy): Eukaryota > Metazoa > Chordata > Amphibia > Anura > Rhinodermatidae > Rhinoderma > Rhinoderma darwinii. The sequence goes on from NC_134689.1 coordinate 119,552,726, forward strand.
GTTGATGCCCAGAGAATGTGCGGGAGTCGCTCCAGTGGCACCTGGTGAGAGGTGAGAACACTCATCAACTCTGTTTCCCATCCGTGTGAATTTTACTAGGACGTGCATGTTATTTCCCATTGATAAAACATTGCAGAGGATCACCAGCAGGCAGCTGTAGCTTTGCATGTATGGGAAATTCCGTTTCTTCCCTCTATTAGACTGTTTTTCCCACACTACATCTAGCACGCACCTGGCGCCTGGCCACGCTCCTTCCCTCTGGAGTGCTCTTCCTAGCAACACGATCATTTTTCATGTTTCAGGTGCATTTCTTCTTGGCATAAACATGCTTCAAGAGCAAGCCGTATTCTTGTCACAGGGGAGAGAACTTACTTGTTCAGAGAGTAGTTAGAGCTCTTAATGTAATCGTCTGAAAATTAGAATAAGCACAGCCACCGAGCTGGAACGTTATTGCGATATTTAGTACTGTAGGTGAAGTGCTGAATGTGGCGAGATATGAAATGGTGTTGATGTGCTTAGATGTCTCTGTCTATAGTGGGAGTTATATGGACTTCTGAAATGCAGGCCACCACTGTTTAATTCTCCCGTGAACACATCCAGCAAGTACAATGTTTTAGCAGATAGGTGAGCAATAGAGTACAGCAGATTTGGGTATAGAAAGTGTAGAATAATGTGCAGTTTGGGGTCATTTTAAAACCGCACCTCACCAGACTATTATTAAATTAAAAAGGCGTTCCAAAAAAGGGGCGTGGTTTGCTGTAAATAGGCGTGGTTTAAAATGTGCCAATGTGCGCCAAAATTCTGCCACAAAATAAGCCAAATCAAAAGTGATATAACAAAGAGAAAAGTGTCTTAACAGGTCGTGTAAGATGCACCAACATGATCATGCAGAGAGTGCCACTGTGATAAATTTTGCGCATTTTGTGCCTTCCTGGTCTGAGTTTACGCTGTCTAACTAATAGACCGCATTAGTAAATGTGGGCCACTGTGTCTAACCTGAATTTGTAGTAGTTCTTTAGACACCAGACTAGACATGGCGCGCTGCAGTGTAGCCTTCAGCAGTGTTACATGGTACAGACAGGAAATGGTCACTGCAAGGTACAGAGTTCTGCCAAGAAAGCTTGATCCGGTTCACAGAATTGACTTGTTTTACCTGCTATGCTCCCGTCTCTGCTGCTCATACATGTTGTTTCTCTTTATTTCCTTATTCAACTAGAGCGGTTGCGGGAGGTGGGGGCATCCTCTGTGGACTTGGTTTCACCACCTGGATAATTTATCATAAATCCGAGCTGTCTGCTAAGTGTTTCTTGTATGGCTGACTGTAATAAATTTTACCAGTACACTTCAGCAGACTTGCTAAAAAGCTAGACATGGAGCGCTGGCAAAAAAATGTCCTATATCTCAGCCAGATCCTCTGTAGAAAGTGTATTTTGCTTAGTTAAACAATGCTTGCTCTTAATATACATAGATCTAGCAGCAGGTTTTTTTGGCCCCTGTCTTGAAATCCATGTTAGAATCAATAGCGCAGTCGGCTGCGCTATTGGTTCTGTCAAGAACAACGGAACCCTGTCACAACGGTGAAAAACGGAAACCTTTAGCAACATTTCCGTCAACATTGAGATCAATGGTCAGGGAAACGGAAGCTGAGGTTTCCGTTTGCCTTTCCGTTGAGGGGTTAACCCGACAAAAACCTCCAACTGAACCCCTCAACAGAAGGCCATCCTCACAGCTATTGAAGTCAAGAGAAAACCCCTTATCAGACCTATCTGGCTGCTTAATGCATTTAAAATGGCAGCCATCATTGGCATTAGCCAATAATCTCCTTCGTAAGAATGTTTATAAAAATAAACCATATTAAAAGGATTATCCGGGAAGTGGATTTTTTTATTTTATTAGGGACTGGATATGAAATAAACCAAAAGCCATACTTACCTATCCTTGCCCCCGGCGATCCAGCACTGTCGCTCTTGTAGGACTCCAGTGTTTGTTTACATGCACGTAGCATGTAACGGCTGCAGCAAATCAGAGGGCTCAGTGGGGCCCACTGGTGACGAATCATATTTCTGGCATAATGCAAGAAATACAACATATGGGCACTGAGCCCTCCGATTTGCTGCATTTGTCACATGCCATGTTCATGTAAACAAGCCTCGGGAGTGCAGCTGGATAGCCTGGGGCAAGGAAAGGTTTATTTATTTCATTTCCAGCTCCTAATAAAAAAATGTTATCTTAGCTTTATCTTAGCTGGTGATGCCAGTCAATATAGTTTCATGGCTATACTGCAGATTTATATTATTGGTGTTGCGCCAGAATTCTGGCCTAAGTGGGACGTTCTTTTTAGTGCAAATAATTTTAGACACGTTTATCAATTAACCCCTTCCCTCTTTAGCCACTTTTGACCTTCCTGACAGAGCCTCGTTTTTCAAATCGGACATGTTTCACTTTATGTGGTAATAACGTCGGAATGCTTTCACCTATCCAAGCGATTCTGAGTGTTTTCTCGTGACACATTGGACTTTATGTTACTGGCAAAATTAGTATTTTTCTCAATTTAAATGTATCTGCTTGTAAGACAGGCAGTTATACCACAAACAATTGTTGCTAGTTAACATCCCCCATATGTCTACTTTAGTTTGGCATCAATTTTTGAACATCCTTTTATTTATTTTTTAGGACGTTGCAAGGCTTAGAACTTCAGCAGCAATTTCTCACATTTTCAAGAAAATTTCAAAAGGCTATATTTGCAGTGGCCAGTTCAGTTGTGAAGTGACTTTGAGGGCCTTATATATTAGAAAACCCCAATTAAAAACTGCACCCCTCAAAGTATTCAAAACAGCATTTAGAAAGTTTCTTAACCCTTTAGACGTTTCGCAGAAATTAAAGCAAAGTAGAGGTGGAATGTAAAAATTTAATTTTTTATTTTTTTTGCAGAAATTAATTTTTAATCCATGTTTTTTGTAACACAGAAAGTTTTACCAGAAAAATGCAACTCAATATTTATTGCCCAGATTCTGCAGTTTTTAGAAATATCCCACATGTGTCCCAAGCTTGCTACTGGATTGAAGCACCAGCCTCAGAAGCAAAGGAGCACCTAGTGGATTTTGGGGCCTTATTTTTATTAGACATGTGGTCATAAACGGCTGTTTGGACACACGGCAGGGCTTAGAAGGGAAGGAGAGCCATTTGGCTTTTGGAGCTCAAATTTAGGAGGAATGATTTGCGGAGGCCATGTCATATTTGCAAAGCCCCTGAGGGGACAAAACAGAAACCCCCCCACAAGTGACCCCATTTTGGAAACTACACCCATTGAGGAAATTATCTAGGGGTATAGTGAGCATTTGACCCCACAGGTTTTTTGCAGAAATTATTGGAAGTAGGCCCTGAAAATGAAAAATTTAAATTTTTTCAAAGAAAATGTAGGTTTAGCTATTTTTTTCTCATATCCACAAGGACTAAAGGAGAAAAAGCAAAATTTGTAAAGCAATTTCTCCCAAGTAAAACAATACCCCACATGTGGTAATAAATGGCTGTTTGGACACACGGCAGGGCTTAGAAGGGAAAGAGCGCTATTTGGCTTTTGGAGCTCACATTTAGCAGGAATGGTTTGCGGAGAACATGTCGCATTTACAAAGCCCCTGAGGGGACAAAACAATGAAAACACCAAAAAAGTAACTCAATTTAGGAAACTACACCCCTTGAGGAATTCATCTAGGGGTGTAGTGAGCATTTTGACCCCACATGTGTTTCATAGAATTTATTAGAATTGGGCAGTGAAAATAAAAACAATCCCTTTCCTTCAATAAGACGTAGCTTTAGCGCAAAATTTTTCATTTTCTCAACAAATAAAGGAAAAATAGAACCCAACATTTGTAAAGCAATTTCTCTCGAGTACGGCAATACCCCATATGTGGTCATAAACTGCTGTTTGGGCACACGGCAAGGATCAGAAGGGAAGGAGCACCACTTGGAGTGCAGATTTTTCTGGATTGGTTTCTGGGCGCCTGTGGGACAAAAACAGTGGAAACCCCCCAGAAGTGACCACAATCATTCACATAGGGGTGTAGTGAGCATGTTAACCCTGCAGGTGTTTTGTAGAAATTAGTGTGCACTCGATGTGGCAGAGTGAAAATGTTTTTTTTTTCCATAGATATGCCAATATGTGGTGCCCAGCTTGTGCCACAATAACAAGACAGCTCGCTAATTATTATGCTGTGTTTCCTGGTTTTACATGTGACCCTAATCTTTTGCCTGGACATTTGACAGGGCTCAGGAGTGAAAGCGTACCATGTAAAATTGAGGCCTAATTTGGCGATTTACAAAGTATTGGTTCACAATTGCAGAGGCTCTGATGTGAAATAATAAAAAGAAAGTGATCCCATTTTGGAAACTGCACCCCTCAAGGCATTTATTAAGGGGTCTAGTGAGCATTTTCACCCCACAGGTGTTTTCCATAAATGAATGTGCTGCGGATGGTGCAAATTAAATATTAATATTTTTCCCTAGATATGCCATTTCAGTGGCAAATATGTTGTGCCCAGCTTATGCCACTGGAGACACACACCCCAAAAATTGTTAAAATGGTTCTCCCGGGTATGGCGATGCCATATATGTGGAAGGAAACTGCTGTTTGGGCACGCTGTAGGGTTCAGAAGGGAGGGAGTGCCATTTGGCTTTTGGAGAGCGGATTTTGCTTGGTAGTAGATTTGTTTGAGTATTGCTGGTGTATCCATTTATAATATGGGGGTACATGTAAGCTGGGCAGAGTACATCAGGGGCATAGTCAGGTAGTATAATAATGGGGTAAAAAAACAATAAAATAATCCATAGATGTGTGTTACGCTGTGAAGCAATCCTTTCTGCACAGGCCGGTGTCTCATTGATATATGGCATCCTTTCTTATGCCCTTTTTGGTCCACACTCCGCACCTTTGCAGTTTGGGGAATTTTGCTGGGAAAGCGTTGTCCTGGTATAATACGGGCACCGTCTCTTCCAGCGGATATGTTTGGGCCCTTCCCTTCCTGGTTCCCTAATTTTAGGTCCTTGATAAATCGCCTCTTAAAACAGAAGAAATGTTCCCCTCGGGCTGCACAACTGCATATTTTTTATTTCCTGACTTATTGGAGCCTTAACTATTTTTATTTTTTCATAGACGTAGTGGTATGAGGGCTTTTTTTTTTGCGGGACGAGCTCTAATTGCTTTTGGTACCATTTTGCGGTACATGCTACTTTTTGATCACCTTTTATCCTATTTTTTGGGAGGCCAGGTAACCAAAAAACCTGCAAATCTGGCATAGTATTTTTAGTATTTTTTTTTATACAGCGTTCACCATGCGTTATAAATTACATTTTACCTTTATTCTGTGGGTCAGTCACATTCCGGCGATACATAATTTATAGCACTTTTTTATGTTTTACAACATTTTGCACAATAAAATTACTTTTGTAAAAATAATGTATTTTTTCTGTTGCCAAGTTGTGAGAACCATAACTTTTTAACTGGTCTACGAAGCTGTATGAGGGCTTGTTTTTTGTGAGACGAGCTTTAGTTCAATATTCCAATATAGGGCAAAGGGAACAAAAAACAGAAAGTCTGGTATAGTTTTTTACGGTTTTTTTTATGCTGTTCACCGCGTGCAATAAATAATATAATATTTTTATACCTCCGGTCGTTTCGGTCGCGGCGATAATAAACCATACGTATTTGGTATTTTTTTCAGTAATAAAGGACTTGATCAGGGAAGAGGGCGATTGTGTTTTATTTTATTACTTGAAACTTTTATTATGTTTTCAAACTTATTTTTTTCACACTTTTTTTATACTTTTTTTTTTTACACTATTTCTCAAGTCCCACTAGGTGACTTGAAGGTCCAACTGTCAGATTCTTTTTTTTTTTCTAATACATTGCGCTACCTACGTAGTGCAATGTATTAGAGCTGTCAGTTATTCACTGACGGCAAGCCTAATCAGCTTCCGTAATGGCAGAGCAGGAGGCCATTGTGTCTCTGGTTGCTATAGCAGCAGTCGCCAGTCCTGACTGCCTGTCAGGGCTGGCGATCTGTTAGCAACTGCTAAGCTGCAGCGATCGTTTTCAATCGCTCCATCAAAGGGGTTAATGGCAGGGATCAGAGCTAGCTCTGGTTCCTGCCGTTACAGGTGGATGTCATTTGGCACATCTGTTCTAACTCGATAGACGGAAGCCTGAGCATGCACAAACAAGCTGCATTGTTGTAAGAAGTAAAGATATAAAGATAATTGCTATATACCTCTATATACTACTTTACTGTCTTTAATTTTTTACTCTACACCTGCTCCCCATAATGCAATTATAATGCATAATGCATTATTCAGAGCACTCCTGGCTCGACTCGTGTTTAGGAGATAAACAGGAACTTTTTGAAAACGAGTGACGATATGACAAGGTAAGTAACACACCACTGGAATAGTAGTCTCTTTAACCACTATATGTTGCACCTAGATAAAGCAGAATAAACCTGGTGACAGATTTTCTTTAATGTATTAATACACAGATGCAATAGGTACCGCATCGATGGGCAAAGTTCTAAAGATGGAATCACAGATGCAGTTTTTGGGGAGGTTTTTTGAGCCAAAGCGGAGAATGGATCCAACATGAAGGAAAAGTATAAAGGAAAGACTGATATGTATCCTCTCTTTTGCATCCACTCCTGTGTTTGACTAAAAATGTGTGATTCCATCCTAAATTAGATCCTTTTTGGTACCATTATGCATTCTAGCCATATCTAACAATCATCCCAAACTGGGTGGGTTTTCAGCCACGAGAGCCCTCTCCCTCTTCTCGGTGAGAAGCACAAAACAAGAGTCTATGTGGTGGGTCCATTTTCTAGCATCCAGTATAGTTAAAATCCAGGCAAAACAAATAAACTGTGTTGTGCCTAGTGCGCGGCCTGAGGCCGTTTTACTAAAACAGCGTATCTTAGTCTTTAGTGCAAATTTTAAATTATTTTTTTTAAACAAAAAATAGTTTTACTTTTTCAGATACAGCTTCTATGTATCCTGGATACTTGCTGGTATGCTGAAACCTGAATCCGTCAGGTCAGCAAGACTGACTGTTTCGGTGACAGTAGGTCCTGAATGTCTCTGACACGGAGTTGACTGCGCTATTGATTCCGTAGGAAAAACGGAAACCTGCCGGAATGGTGACCAACGGAAACCATTAGCAATGTTTCTGTCACCATTGATATCAACGGTGACTGAAACGGATGCTGTGGTTTCAGTTTGACTTTCTGTTGCGGGGTTCACCCGACGGAAACCTCCGACGAACCCCGGAACGCCAACGCTGATGTGAACAGGCCCGAAGGCTACATTCACACGACGGTGAAAAACGTCTGTTTTCAGAACAATAGAGCTCTATGGGTGTATTCACACGGCTCCCATAGAAGTCAATGGATCCGTTTTTACCGGCCGTTTTTTAGGAATCAAACCTTGTAACGGCCGGTAAAAACTGATCGTGGCCAGAGGATTCTCCGCACACAGCTTTACGTTGAGCGCTGAGTCCGGGGAAGCCCTTGACATGACTATCCATATATGGGCAGTGATGTCGGGCCTTCAACTTTGGAGTATCCGGCCAGAGTATCGCGAGATCTCTGGCCGGGGACTCCTGTCTCCAACCCCTCTGTAGATAGCACCCCCCTGTAAATGGCGGTACCCCCCCCCAATAGCGCCGCTGCTGTAGCTCCTTGTAGGAGCGGAATCGCCGGCCGACGCTGTGGCCAGGAGATTCCACTACTAGAGAAGCTCCTGGCGTTACTGTCCATATATGGATAGTGATGTCAGTGGCTACCTCTGGAACCCCCTGCCAGAGCGGAATACCCGGCCGGCGCTCTGGCCAGGGGATTCTGCTACTGGAGAAGCCCCTAGTGTAAGGCCCCATGCACACGACCGTGCCCGCAATCACAGCCCGCGATTGCGGGCACGGCCGGCCGCTGATTGACAGCCGCATTTTCGGGCCGTGCTCCCATACAAAGTATGGGAGCACGGCCCGCAAAATGCGAAAGAACGGACATGTTCCATAATTCCCGGAACATTTCCACGGCACTGACACCCTTCCGTAGTGCTACGGAAAGGTGTCAGTGTTCAATGAAAGTGAATGGCTCCGTTTTTGTGGACCGCAATTGCGGTCCGCAAAAACGGAGGTTTTTTGCTGTCGTGTGCATGGGGCCTTACTGTCCATATATGGACAGTGATGTCAGTGGCTACCTCTGGAATCCCCTGCCAGAGCGGAAGCCCCTGGCGTTACTGTCCATATATGGATAGTGACGTCTGTGGCTATCTGCAAAATCTCCGGTCGACACTCTGGCCAGAGGATTCTGCTACTGGAGAAGCCAGGTGCTTTCTATAATGAAGGGTTCTATTTACAGTGCTATATATAGGGGGTTGGTGCTATCTACAGGGTTGTGGCACTATATGAGGGTGTGACACTATCTACAAGGGACACTGTTTGTGCTATCTACATGAGCACTGTGACACTGAGGGCACTGGCACTTTATATGTGGCACACTGATGCAAAATTGCCATGAAAAACTGACAGTTGATCAGTTTTTAATGGCCTTTTTTTTTTCACTGTCGAGTGAATATAGCCTAACTCCTCATGCACACGACTGTTTTTCACGGACCGGTTCATCTGCTAAAGTGAATGGGTCAGTGAAGACTCAAACACGGCCCGAGTGGCACAACGGTCATGTACATGAGGCATTAGGATAGAATTATTCTTTGAAATGGGTATATTAACCTATAGTTCTTATAAGGGCATTAAAGTCATATAGGAAGATTCTGATGCATGCCTTATCCCGTAAGAAATCATATTCTATATAAACAGGCATTATTAATACAACCGAGATAGCTGTTCATTTTATCTGTGATCATTGCTAAAAATAAAGAAAACATTTAAAAAAAAAAAATATGTCTGCAGCATTAAGCATAAAAGATAAATGAAGCGGCATTGTATGTATGCAGTCTTAACTTGATCTTTTTTTGTAATATGTCCTATTTATGCCATTTTTAGTTTTTGCCAGATTTTAGATGATTCTAGTTTAAAGCTTCAATTTATTTTCTTCTTACAGTGCTGTTCCACCAACTGCTGCGAGAAATGACAGACACCTTATGGAGCACACTGAGATTGCCCAGGAAGATGAGATTACAATCTGCCCAGGTATGGGGAAACAACAAATAATAATTTTCTGTTCTCTAGATGTTTCTGCTTTCCAGATCACTGAAGCAATGTGGCAATGTCTGGACAGATGTGTGTTATACACATAAGTTTCAATCAGTATTAATGAACATATGCACACAATCTTTTTACAGCATACCTAACCATTCAGGTGACTCTTCAGAATTAGCTGTCACGTGTGTTTACATGAGGAATAACACTATTTCAAGCCTGTATCCTGTATTTTTTTTAGTGGTTTTCCCCTCTGGAGACTCATGTCTGCCATACACGGAAAATAAACTTTACACATAGAGATTGGGAAGCAGGATGTTCTCTTCTCTATCTATTACACATACAGTAGCAGCAGCAACATGGAGGACATTAAACAGCAGTAATGAGCAGTGTAGCTGTGAATCAAGCACTGGGGTGAAATAAAACTATTATTATAAGCTGCAGCAGCATCTGTTTTTTCTCTGCTTCTCTCACTCTGCTCTTGCTCCTTCCTCCCCTCCATAGATTTCTATAGACACCATGTAACCACATCCCTCAGTGAGCTGATAGTCCGTCTCCTCTTGAGGAGAAGGATTTAGCAGTAAATTCACAGTGAGTGAACAGTTAGGAGAGAGGGGGGGAAGGGAGGAAAGTAGACTAATAAGGGCTTATTCACACTGATTTGCACCCATGCAGTAACTGTTTTTACAGATCCCTAAGCCGTGAAAACGGACAAAAATAGGACTATTTTTTCACAGGCCGTTCTAGGGCTGGGCGATTTTGGCAAAAAATTAAATCTAGATTTTTTTTAACACTATGGGCGATTTGCGATTTTAATCTCTATTTTCTTATTACTGTTAAATACAGTGAAAAAATACCAAGAGATAGTTTAATTATTTTCTTTATATAAAGAACTTTTTAACACATAAGGCCTTGTTCACACGAGCGTATTTCACGTGTTACGTGCGTTAAAACAACGGACACACGGGGACCTATGCAATTCCAATTCAATGGGACCATTTAGACATTCAGTGTTTTAATTCAGCGTCCGCTGAGTGAAACTCACTGCATGTCCTATTCTTGTGCCTTTTTTGCGCATCACGCACCCATTGAAGTCAATGGGTGCGTGAAAATCACAGACGTCATACGTGTGCTGTGCGTGATTCACGCATCAGTTGCTAAAGTAATTATGAGAAAAAGCAAAACGCCTCCTTCAGTTTATTTTGCTGACATAAAAAACGAGTGACGTACCCGCGTAAAAGACGCAGATATTACACGGAACTGCAACGCAAGAAAAACGCTGCGTTTTTTACGCTCGCAAAACGGACACGTTCGTGTGAATAAGTCCTTACTTTAATTACTCTACATAACTTCACAACTTTTAACCTCTGCAAATATTTTTTTTTAGCAGAAATACTATTGGAAAAATGTATATCTAATTGATTATCATTTCTGTGGCAGGGAACAGGTGAACAGAAATTATAATCAATGATGCACGTGCACTAACATCCCCCTCTGCCTGTCGCCACCTCAGCCGGTCTCCGACATTGCAGACGAGAGCAGTGTAAAGTGCAGCAGGGCCAGGCAGAGAGCGCCGAGCGGGCACTCTGGGGAGAGATTACATTATAGTGTCTCAAGTGTGAGCAGGACCCTGTGCAGTACCGTCCCCACCATGGTGTTTTAAATAAATGACATTAAGGCCCGATTCACACGACCGCGATTGGACTGTGAAAGACTATCTATGTGTCAGCTAGATTTCCCAGCCCAAACACGGTAAATGTGAACGGGACTTCTGACATCCGTCATTTAAGCTACAGTCACACGACCGTGAAAAAAAAATGGCCATTAAAAACTGATCAATTGTCAGTTTTTCATGTCCATTTTGCATCAGGGTCTTTCCAAATGAATTTACTTTGTCAGGGTTGTTTTTTTTGTCCCAATCCGCTGAAAACACCACCGTGCCCATGTAGATAGTGCCACCGTGCCCATGTAGATAGTGCCACCGTGCCCATGTAGATAGTGCCACAGTGCCCATGTAGATGGTGCCACAGTGCCCCCATATGGTGCCACTGTGCCCCCATATAGTGCCACTGTGCCCCCCATATAGTGCCACTGTGTCCCCCATATAGTGACAGTGCCCCCCCATATAGTTCCACATACCCTTGAAGATCGCACCCCCACCCCCTCTTGTAGATTGCAGCAGCACCCCCTCCTTGTAGATCGCACCCCCACTCCCTTGTAGATCGCACCGCCACACGTAGTTCGCACTCCCACCCCCCTTGTAGGACCCACTCCCACCCCCTTTGTAGATCGTACCCCCCTCCCTTGTAGATCGCAGCACCCCACCCTATTCTTCTTGTAGATGGCGGCCACCGTAGCTGCCACTATGGGCTGAATCCCCAGACCAGGCAGTGACGAGGCAGCAGGAGCTGAGCTTCCTCCTGCAGCACGGCGCGTCGGCGCCACTAAAGAAACGATTCTGTTAAAATCACCTTGAGGGCGAATTAATAAAATTAATTCGATCGCCCAGCCCTAGGCCGTTCACACGGTTCGTTAAAAAAACAGTCGTGTGAATAGCCCCATCAATTTTAATATCTTGGATAACCCATTTTAAGGCATATGTGAAAAGAACCTCAGATTAACTGTGATTTTATTGTAATATACGCTAAATATACGCTAATATTTATGCTGCCAATTAAGAATTTGCTATGTTTGACATGGGTATGTTGATTATGAGCACCACTGGGGTTAGGCACTGATGTGAGTGAAAAGAAGAATAGGAGGCGTGTGGGGCTTTGCTATACATTAACCCCTTCCCGCACCTCGACGTGCAGTTACGTGTGTGCTTTGACAGTTAACCGCCGCGCGGCGCTACACCGCAGCGGCCGTTAACTGTGCAGGGTGTCTGCCTTGCATTCCCTGTTTCCGATCAGCGGCCCATCGCCGCTGATTTCGGCAGTTAACCCCTTTGATGCGGCGGTCGATTACGATTGCCACATCTAAGGATTTTAGCGGAGATCGGCAGCCCCCACGTGAAATCACGGGGGCTGGCGATGGTACCCATGGCAACCGGATGCCAGACAATGGCTTTCGGGCTGCCATGTACAGAAGCCTACGAGGACCAGCCGGAGGGTGGTCGTCATAGGCTTCGTGTCAGTGTGACTGTTACATCACAATGACAGTTGGAATGCATTACACTACGTAGGTAGTGTAATGTATTCCAGCAGCGATCAGAGCTGCAAGTCTAAGTGTCCCCTAGTGGGACAAGTGAAAAAAGTAAAAAAAAGAATAAAAATGTTAAAAAAAAGTGTAAAAATAAAAGTTATAAGTGACATAAACAAGAACTGCTTTTTTTCCTATAATAAGTCTTTTATTATAGGAAAAGAAACCGAACACGTAAAAAAAAAGTACACATATTTGGTATCACCGCGTTCGTAACATTTATAAAACTCTAAAATTATTTTTCCCGCACGGTGAACACCGCAAATAAAATAAACGAAAAACAATGCCAGGATCACTATTTTTTGGTCACCAACCCTCCCAAAATATACTATAAAAAGTGATCAAAAAGTCGCATGTATGCCAAAATGGTACCAATACAAACTACATCCCGTCCCGCAAAAAACAAGCCCTTACACAGCTTTTTTGACTGAAAAATTAAAAAGTTATGGCTCTCAGAATATGGTGACACAAAAAAGTTTATTTTATAAATAAGTTCTTTTATTGCGCAAACGCTGCAAAATCTAAAACTAACGATATACATATGGTATCGACCCGCAGAATAAAGTATAATGGTCATTTATTGCCCAGGGTGAGAGCCGTAAAAAATAAATAAAAAACATTGTCAGAATTGATGGTTTTTGGTCACCTTGCTTGACGAAAAATGGAATAAAAAGTGATCAAAAAAAATGGCATATACCCCAAAATGGTACCAATGAAATCTACAGATTGTCCCGCAAAGAATAAGCCCTCACACGGCTCCGGTGGTGAGAAAATAAAAAAAGTTCTGCCTCCCAGAATATAGCGATGCAAAATGTGCAGTGTTCAAAAAGCGGTTAAGATCGGGCGCCATTTATCAGTGTGACACTGGCCACATATCTGCAAATTATTTATTTACCCCATTATTATACCCTCTTATGCCCCTGATCTACTCTGCCCAGCCTACATATGCCCCCACATTATAAACTGAAATACCAGCAAAACGCCAGAGCTACTACCAAGCTAAATCTGTGCTCCAAAAGCCAAATGGCGCTCCCTCCCTTCTGAGCCCTACAGCATGCCCAACCAGCCGTTTACGTCCACCGATATGGCATCGCCCTACCCGGGAGAACCCTGTTAATATTTTATTTGTGGTATTTGTGGCACAAACTGGGCACAACATATAGTGCACTAAAATGGCACATCAGTCGAAAATTTTAATTTTCACTTTGCACCATCTGCCGCACATTAAACCTTTCGCGCACCATGACTTCATAGCATGTCGTGGTGTGGGGGGTGATGTATGGAGTGTCTCACTCACTGAGCCCGTGCCATACGCTGCAGGTGTCAGCTGTGTATTACAGCTGACACCCGGGACTAATGGACAGAAACAGCGATCACGCTGTTACAGGAGCATGTAAAAATGACACTATACTGCAATACATTAGTATTGCAGTGTATTCTACCAGTGATCTAACGATCGCTGGTTCAAGTCTCCTATGGGGATTAATAAAATTTGTAAAAATAAAAGTAAATAGTTATTATTAGTGGAAAAAATTAAATAAATATTTAAAGTCCAAAAAAACAACCTTTTCACATTCACAAAAAATACACAGAATTGGCATCGCTTCGTCCATAAAAGTCTAAACTATTACAATATGCCATTATTGAACTCGCACGGTGAACGCCGTGAAAAATAAAGAATTTAAAACGGAAAATCCACCGTTTTTTGGTCACCTTGGCTCTACCAAAAAATTTAATAAAAAGTGCTCAAAAAGTGTTATGTACCAAAAAGTGGTACCAATAAAAACTACAGCTCGTCCCGCAAAAAATAAGCCCCCACACCACTCTATTGACAGAAAAATAAAAAAATGATGGCTCTCGGAAAGCAGGGAGGGAAAAATTAAAAAGAAAAAACAAAACATGGATCAGTCCGGAAAGGGTTAATTACTTTCTAATGAAAAAGCATTTATGACCACATGTGGGGTATAGCCGTACTCGGGAAAAATTGCTTTACAAATATTGGGGTGCTTTTTCTCCTTTATCTTTCGTGAAATTGAAAAAAATTCTACATTTTAGTGGAAATAATGTTGATATTAATTTTCACGGCCTAATTGTAATACATTCTGCAAAAGACGTGTGGGGTCTAAATGCTCACTATACCCCTAGATAGATTCCTTAAGTGGTGTAGTTTCCCAAATGGGGTTACTTTTGGGGGGCGTCCACTGTTTTGGTCCCTCGGGGGCTTTGCAAATTCGACATGACACCCAAAAACTATTCCAGCTAAATTTGAGCTCCAAAAGCCAAATAGCGCTCCTTGCCTTCTAAGCCCCGCTGTGGGTACAAAACAGCACTTTATTACCACATATGGCATATTTACGGAATCGGGAGAAATTTTTTTACAAATGTTGGGGTGCTTTTTCTCCTTTATTCCTTGTAAAAATTAAAAATGTCTACGTTTTTTCAGCAAAAAAGTAGATTTTTCCCTTTACAGACTAATTCCAATGAATTCAGCAAAACAACTGTTTGGTCAAACTGCTAACTTTACCACTAAAAAAATTCCTTGAGGGGTGTAGTTTCCAAAATGGGGTCACTTTTCGGGGGTTTCCACTATTTTGGTTCCTCCAGTGCATTGTAAACGCGACACGGCACTGAAAACGATTCCAGCAAAATCAGAAATCCAAAATCCAAATGGCGCTCCTTCCCTTCTGAGGCCTGCTGTGGGTCCAAGCAGCAGTTTATTACTACATATGGGGTATTGCTATAACCGGAAGAAATTGCTTTACATATGTTGGGGTGTTTTTCTACTTTATTCCTTGTAAAAATTAAAAATTTCTATGTTTTTTCAGAAAAAAAGTAGATTTTCATCTTCACATACTAATTCAAATAAATTTAGCAAAAAAACTGTTCGTTCAAAATGCTAACTTTACCCATAGATAAATTCCTTGAGGCGTGTAGTTTCCAAAATGGGGTCACTTTTGGGGGGTCTTTACTGTTTTGGTACCACAAGACCAATTCAAACCTGACATGGTACCTAAAATATATTCTAAAACAATGAGGCCCCAAAATCCTCTAGGTGCTCCTTACCTTCTGAGGCCTGTGTTTCAGTCCATTACCGCACTAGGGCCACATGTGGGATATTTCTAAAAACTGCAGAATCTGGGCAATAAATATTGAGTTGCATTTCCTGGGTAAAACCTTCTGTGGTACAGAAAAAATGTATTACAAATGAATTTTCAAAAAAAAATGAAATTTGTAAATTTCACCTCTACTTTGCTTTAATTCCTGTGAAATGCCTAAAGGGTTAAAACACTTTCTGAATGCTGTTTTGAATACTTTGAGGGGTGCAGTTTTCAAAATGGGGTGATTTATTGGGACTTTCTAATATATAAGGCCCTCAAAGCCACTTCAGAACTGAACTGGTCCCTGAAAAAATAGGCTTTTGAAATTTTCTTGAAAATATGAGAAATTGCTGCTAAAGTTCTAAGCCTTGTAACGTCCTAGAAAAATAAAAGAATGTTCAAAAAATTATGCAAACATAAAGTAGACATATGGGAAATGTTAACTAGTAAGTATTTTGTGTGGTATTACTATCTGTTTTACAAGTAGATACATTTAAATTTAGAAAAATGCACATATTTGCTAATTTTCTCTAAATCTTGGTGTTTTTTTTACAAATAAATATTACATTTATCGACCAAATTTTTTCCCTAACATAAAGTACAACATGTCACGAGAAAACAATCTCAGAATCACTTGGATAGGTAAAAGCATTCCGGAGTTATTACCACATAAAGTGACACATGTCAGATTTGAAAAATCGGCTTCATCCTGAAGGCCAAAACAGGCTCAGTCCTGAAGGGGTTAAGAGACGGTTAACGAACACACTAGCTTTTGTACTTGCACGTAATATGTTATCCAATTTGACTGTTAATTCACTTTTTTATTTATGCTACAGAAACACAGCCTAGTCCAGCTATGCAGGAAGAATCTGACAAAGCAGATCAGCCTGATGTAATGGAGATTGCCCCAGAACCACAGGTAACATTGATTGGAGGATTAAAAAGCAAATAAAATGAAAACTGACCAGAGAAATATACCATTGCCGCGAGTGACCGCAGGAAGAATGAACGGAGTCTGTTACTGTCCTCTTTCCCTGTACAGAATTAAGGGTGACACCAGGTGGGATTCAGGGACTTTTGTACATGGTATCTCCCCCTATCCCTTTCAGAGAGGATATGTCCCATTTAGGGGAGGTGGGCTTTTTATTTTCTGATTAAAGGAGTGAGAAGATGAACAGTTACACATCTAATAACCCCCTGCGCCTAATCAGGTTGTTTTGTTGACTTTCTAACGTGGATGTTTACTAGCATCCAGAACGCGGCTATTTTTAATTACTTCAGTTTTGGTGATATGTTCATGTTCACATATGCATAAGTGGCATGTATTAACTCTGCACATCTTGAACGTTTATTTTTAGTAGGTGTCGGCCGGTAAAATCGGCCATTTTGCCCGGCCGGTTTGCATAAAGTTTTGCATCTGTTCCGGGCCGGGCAGATCTGGACAGTGACATCAGCGGCAACTCCTGAAGGGGAATCCCCATGTGTTCGGGGATTCCGCTTCAGGAGTTTCCCCTGATGTCACTGCCCAGATATGGACAGAGACATCAAGCGCTCTGTCCAGGAGCGGAATCCCTGAATACACGGGGATTCCGCTCCTTCAGGGAGATAAAATGGAGCTAGCACATAGCAGAGCGGGGAGATATAGTGGCGTCGCTACAGTAGTAGTAGCAGCCGCAGCAGCTGCTAGCGGCGCCATGGAAGGTGTCGTCGGGCCAGGGCGCTTTTAACAAGCAGGGGAAGGGAGTCAGCGCAGCGCTCCCTTCCACCTGCTGTACACCCCGGCCCCGATTCCGGCAGTTTAACCCATCAGATGCCGCTGTCAAAAGCGACAGCGGCTTCTAAAGTGTTTGACAGAGGGAGGGAGCTCCCTGTGTCATCCCATCGGCACCCCCGCAAAGAAATCGCGGGGCGCTGTCGGGTTTCCATGGCAGCCTAACAAAGGCCCCTAGGTCTGCCTTCAGCATCCGCCTATTAGCCCATGGTGAAGTCCCCTGGTGGGACAAAAAAAGAAAAGTAAAACAGAGTTAAATAAAGTTTATAAAAAAATAAAATTAAACCACTTATTTTCCCCAAAAAGTTGTTTTTATTAAGTGTGGGATCACCGCGATCGTAACGACTCGAACAATAAAGTTAATGCATTAATTAAACCGCCGGGTGAACGGCTTCCAAAAAAAACGCAAAAAACAGTGGCAAAAATCCTTTTTTTTTTCTTCCATTCCCACCATAAAAAAATAAAATAAAAATTAATCAATAAGTCCCATGTACCCCAAAATATTACCAATAAAAACGACAAATTTTCCCACAAAAAACAAGCACACATATGACTACATCGACAGAGAAAAAAAAAAGTTACGGCTCTTGAAATGCGGCGATGCAAAAACTTTTTTTTTTGTTGTTTTTAAAAGACTTTTTGTTCTGCAAACGTAGGAAAACGTAAAAACCATAAAAAAAAAAGTTACGACCCTTGGAATGCAACAGTGAAAACCAAAAAATAATCCTTGGTAAATTAACGCACAAAATGGCCTGGTCATTAAGGGGTTAATGCTGTGACGTAATAGTCCGTCAGTTTGCGTTAACAGGACAACTCCTGTGACGGACTTTTACGACACATAGCGGGAAGGGGTTAATGACAAGCCTATTTTAAACCTTAATGACCAAGCTATCTTTTACGTTTTTCCATGGCCGCATTCCAAGAGCTATAAAAAAAATTTTATTTTTGCGTCGACATAGCTGTATAAGGTCTTGTATAAACACTTTTTTTTCCAAAATTATTTGTTTTTGTCTCTCCATAGAAGAGCAATAATTTTTTTATTTTTCCGCCGATGCAGTTGTATGAGGGCTTTTTTTTTTGTGGGACGACTTGTAGTTTTTATTGGTACCATTTTGGAGTAGACTTTTTATCACATTTTTTTTAAGGCAGGATTCACAGAAAACAGCAATTTTTCCATTGTTTTTTATATTATTTTTTTACGGCGTTCACCGTGCGGTTTAAATAATGTAATAGCTTTATAGTCGGGGTCGTTATGGACACGGCGATACCAAATATGTGTAACTTTTTTTACTTTATTTAATTTTTTTAATAGTATAGCATTTTGTAAGGGGAAAAATTAATTTTTTCATTTTTTTCACATTTTTTTTATTAACTTTATTCAACTTTTTTTTTTGCTAGTCCCATTAGGGGACTTTAATATACGATGCCCCGATCGCTTTTATAATACGCTGCAATACTTTTGTATTGCAGTGTATTACTGCCTGAACGTTTAAGGGTATGTGCACACACACTAATTACGTCCGTAATTGACGGACGTATTTCGGCCGCAAGTCCCGGACCGAACACAGTGCAGGGAGCCGGGCTCCTAGCATCATACTTATGTACGATGCTAGGAGTCTCTGCCTCGCTGCCGGACAACTGTCCCGTACTGTAATCATGTTTTCAGTACGTGACAGTGGTCCTGCAGCGAGGCAGGGACTCCTAGCATCGTACATAAGTATGATGCTAGGAGCCCGGCTCCCTGCACTGTGTTCGGTCCGGGACTTGCGGCCGAAATACGTCCGTCAATTACGGACGTAATTAGTATGTGTGCACATACCCTTAAACTGACAGGCATCTGCTAGGTCATGTCTCTGGCATGGCCTAGCAGGCATTCATTACAGGCAGACCTGGGGGCCTTTATTAGGCCCCCGGCTGCCATCGGAGACACAGACACTCGGCGATCTTATCGCCGGGTGTCAGTGGGATGAGAGGGAGCTATTGTGCGCCACATCTGAGGGGTTAAACGGGTGAGATCGATACTGAAATCTATCTCACCCGTTCGAGTAGGGATGCCCCCAGCTACCTCTGGTAGCTGAGAGCAGGGAGATTTAACGGCTCTCTGCTCTGTTTATTTATTCTGATGCAGCGCCGTGAAAAGGCGTATGTATCAGAATAAAGCCCTTTAGTGGCCGTCGTGAAAAGGCGTATTGGCGGTCACTAACGGGTTAACCGGGCACTGTGTTGGCAGACGCGTCTGCAGACACAGTTTTAAAGCAGTGATAGCTTAATGCTATCACTGCTTCAAGGGCAGGACCGGAGCTAGCCTCCGATCCGGCCAATTAACCCATTAGATGCAGCCCTCAAAACCGAGAGCTGCATCTATCGTGTTTACAAGCCGATCGTAACCCTGCAATGAAATTGCGGGGTTCCAATAACTGCTGCGGTAGAGCGAAAGCCTAACAATGGCCTCCTGTCTGCCTAGAACGGAAGCCTGCTAGATCCCGCCCAGAGGCGGGGCCTAAAAGGCGCCCGGCCGCAGTTTAAAGATGGCGCAGGCTCACAAGCCGAGCTCGCGACATCAGCCATTGGTGTCAGCTGTATGTTACAGCTGACACTGTGCTGTAACGGCAGGGAACGGAGCTAGCACCGAACCCTGCCATTAACCCCTCAGATGCTGCGATCGCGGCATCTTAGTGGTTTGAAGCGATCGGCTTCGACACGATGTTATCGTGACGAATCCTATCGCTGCTATGGCAACCGGAGGCCTAATAATGGCCCCCTGGTCTGCCACGTACGATAGCCTATTAGGCCCCGCCCACAGACGCGACCTAATGGGCTTGCTGTCAGTGAATGACTGACAGCTCTAATGCATTGCACTACTTGGGTAGTGCAATGCATTAGAGTAAAGATCAGAGGTGCAGGACCTCTCAAGTCCCCTATTGGGACAAAAAAAAAAGTTGAATAAAAGTGTAAAAATAAAAGTTTCAAGTTAAAGAGGCTCTGTCACCAGATTTTGCAACCCCTATCTGCTATTGCAGCAGATCGGCGCTGCAATGTAGATTACAGTAACAAACACTGCATTTTTTCCTATAATAAGCCTTTTGTTATTGGAAAAAAATGAAAAAGTACACCTATTTGGTATCTCCGCGTCCGTACCGACCCAAACTATAAAAGTATAATATTATTATTTCCGCAAGGTGAACACCGCAACAAATAAATAAAAAATAAACGCCAGAATCACTTCTTTTTTCACCACCCCTCACAAAACAAAAAGTGATCATAAAGTCGCATGTACCCCCAAAATAGTACCAATAAAAACTACAACCCGTCCCGCAAAAAAGAAGCCCTTACACATCTTTTTTGACTGAAAAATAAAAATGTGCTGGCTCTCAGAATATTACGACACATAATGTGCAGTGTCCAAAAGCGGATAACGTCTGGCCCCATTCATCAGTGCGACATCGGCCACATATCTCTGAAATATTATTTACTTACTGCATTATTATACCCTCTTATTATTCCCTAATGTATTCCGCACAGATTACATAAGCCCCCACATTATAAACTGAAATACCCACAAAACCCCAAACAAAACTACAACCAAGCCAAATCTCCGCTCAAAAAGCCAAATGGCGCTCCCTCCCTTCTTGGGCGCACTGTAGGGCTAGTCAGCAGTTTACGTCCACATATATGGCATCGCCATACCCGGGGGAACCAGCTTAGCAGTTTACGAGATGTGTGTCTTCGGTGGCACAAACAGGGCACAACATATTGCGCACTAAAATTGCATATCAGCGGAAAATTGCTATTTTCACTTTGCATCATCCGCTGCGCATTAATTACTAATGGAAAAACACCTGTGGGGGGCAAAATGCTCACTACACCCCTTAAAATGCCTTAAGGGTGTCGTTTCCAAAATAGGGGTCACTACTTGGGGGTTTGTTTTGCTATTTGACCTCCGAGCCCTGCAATTGTGGGCCAATGCTGTGAAAATCACCAAAATGCACCTCAAATGCGCATGTTGCTCTTCACTTCTGAGCTCTGTCATATGTCCAGGCAAATGTTAAATGCCTTGAGGGGTGTAGTTTCCAAAATGGGGTCACTTCTTGGGGGCTTCCACTGTACTCTGGTACAAATGCAACATGGCACCCAATAGCCAATCCAGCAAAATCTGCATGCCAAATAGCGCTCCTGCCTTTCTGAGCCCTGCCATGTGTCCAAACAGCAGTTTACGACAACGTGTGGGGTATTGCCGTACTCGTTAGAAACTGCTTTATAAATGTTGTGCGGCTTTTTTATCGTTATCCCTTGTGAAAATGAAAAAATTCTACTTTTTAGTGGAAAAAAAATGCTGATATTCATTTTTACGGCCTAATTCCAATAAATTTTGCAAAAGACCAGTGGGGTCTAAATGCTTGCTATACCCCTAGATAGATTCCTTGTAGTTTCCAAAATGGGGTCACTTTCGGGGGTTTCCTACTATTTTGGTCCCGCAGGCACTTTGCAAACGTGACATGGCACCCGAAAACCATTCCAGCTAAATTTGAACTCCAAATAGTGGCCCTTCCCTTTTGACCCCTGCCGTGTATCCAAGCAGCAGTTTATGACCACTTATGGGGTATTGCCGTAATCGGGAGAAATTGCTTTTCAAATGTTGGGGTGCTTTTTTTTACTCCTTTATGCCTTGTAAAAATGTCAACATTTTATTAGAAAAAAAGTAGATTTTCATTTTCACGGCTTAATTCCACTAAAGTCAGTAAAAAAACTGTAGGGTCAAAATGCTCACTATACCCCTCAATAAATTCCTTGAGGGGTGTAGTTTCTCAAATGGGGTCACTTTTGGGGGGGGGGGGGTTCAACTGATCCCCAACGCAGATGTGAACGAAGCCTTATTAGTATGGTATGGTTATGAGCATGTTTAAGTAACTTCTCTTAAATTTCACATTTAAAATCTATTTTATTATATATGTTTAGCTATGATTATATCAGCAAATCCCAGCAGGTTATGTAGCTGGAGGGAAAAAAGTAAAAGTTACATGACAGCAAAATTAAAATTGTATAGAAATCAAAAGCAACTCGCAAAACCCATTTTTTGTGAAAATATTTCTTTGAAGGCCGTGAAAAACTGCTTCTTTTTGTGTAGGTTAGGGAACTGTGTTTCTTTTCCAATAGAAAATAAGGGAAATCTAAGCTCATATAGTTATTTTTTAATATTTTTTTTTTTCGAAATCCTGTGTTTCCATGGTGACCACTTGCTTTGAAGTCTATGAAATAAAGCAAAGTTAATTCCTTGAAAAAGACTGGGGTTAAAGGTTTGTCGTTCCTCCTGTTTTCTTCCAAGATTATCTTTTTACAAGGAATGAATACAGCAGTTCTCACCTTTTTTTTCAATTTATGAAACACCAAACTTATGTATATTATGTTTGAAAGCAAATGAAAGCTAACTTAGGTTGATATAGGTTTATAGGATATGAAATTCGTTTTTAACCCTTATGAGTAGTGGAAGGTTTGTAAAACTGACTGCAAATATAAAAAAACTGTTCTCTTTTCTCCGATACACCTGACCACACTATCTGTAGGTCACAACTTTCCAGTTTTCCCAGCGAATATGGATTCCTGCCATTTAGCCCTGATCATTACTCTATACTCTCCCTGTTCTTCACGCTCCCTTCCCCATCTCTTTTCTCAATCCAATATACCCCTATTTTTCCCCTTTCCTAGTTAGATTGCCTTTTCCTTGTCAATAAATGCCTGACCCTTTATCAGTCAGAGTTTTTGTTATCCAAGAAAAAGGCAGCAAGGCAGCACATCCAAGAAAACTGGAATTTTATTCACCCACAGGTGCGACGTTTCAGTCCAACAGGACCTGTGGGTGAATAAAATTACAGTTTTCTTGGATCTGCTGCCTTTTTCTTGGATTCCATTTGTGGGACTTTGGATCAGCTCCCTTTGAGGCTTGCACTCACTATATTGTTTTACGTCTCCAGTGCTGTGATATTCTCCTTTTTGTCAGAACTTTTGTTATGTCGTCCATTTCTAGTTTCATTGTATTTTTTGTACATTTTTGTGTATATAATTTTGTTGCTTTCACACCCCACGAAAAATCCAGTCATATTAATTACAAGTCTCATTTTACTAAGTTAGGAAAAGTGGTAAATAGTTGTTATGGGCAAAGTTCAAAGAAGCTGAACATTTTACACATAAACTCCCAGGTGAATCTTTAAGTTGAACTGTTAGTCTCTTGCTTATATTATACTGGATATGCTAGATTTATATAACCTAATGGAGTTAAAGGGAAAAGCGGACACGGCTGTTTCCGTAACTCCTAGGAGAAGTGGACGGAGGGAGCCATGTGACCACCTGTCCATTCAATCTTCACCTGCATTCGGCGGGTTGCGGGTCGAGTGACCGCATTCTGGAGATGGATGCGGATCCCAGAGCTGGAACTCGCAACTATCAAACATTTATGGCATATCCAAAATTGATCCTAAAAATCTAAAAGTTTATGTTGGCGTTAAAAGCAATCCAAAACAATACTGGATTACGTTAAACGTGGGGATTCCTCCTCCAGCATTGTACTGTAAAAGTATATTGCTGCATACTCAGTGATTTTCTGCAGTAGCCCTGTATATTACAAGCTCGAGGCATTCCCTCCTGCACTCCATTTGAGCACAAAATCTACTTGCATTCAGCGTTTTGGCACCTTTCTTCTAATTGTGCCAGTTTCCAAGCTGAAAGACAAACTCACAAATCAAATTACAGCAGGTAAAGCAATGTTACAGGCGCCTTGAAAGGATGAGAACGGAGAAGCTGTGCAGTGTGAAGTGGTGCGCAAATGTTTCACGCATTGCAGTTGGGAAGAGTTGTGTGCGCTTTCCCAAGCGTTGTTGGGTATTGGGGAAGGCTTTTGCCCCACATTGTTGGTGTGTTTCCAAAATGTATTTTTGTTTGACTTGAGCTAGAGTTGTATCACGATTATAAACATATGTTGACAAAATATTACACGCAAAGAGTGACTTATAGCAATATTTAAACTCATTGTGGGCTTTAGGCTGTGTTCACACTGAGTTTTTTGCAGGAGGAAAATTCTGCCTCAAAATTCCGTTTGGGATTTTGTCCTTCCTGCACAGCGTTTGCCGCGTTTTTCGCTCGCGCCCATTGCGTGCTACGGGCAAAAAACTCAGCGAAATACGCTCTCTCTGCCTCCCATTGATGTCAAGGGGAGGTCAGAGGCGTAAACGTGCGAAGATAGGGCGTGTCCCTTCTTTCTCCCGCGAGGCGGTTTTACCGCTCGCGGGAGAAAACTGCCCCCCGCCTCCCATTGAAATGGGAGGCATTTTCTGACGAGTTTTGCGGAGCGGTTTCCGCTCCAAAAAGCTTGTCAAAATACTCCGTGTGAACAGGGCCTTAAAAGTAAACTTGAAAATTAGTTTTATTTAGTGCTCCATTCCAAATATTTTTTTTATTTTTTATTTAGGCCTGTCTTTCTACTGAAACTTCTGACGAAGACATTATTTGCCTGGATAAAATGTTTTCTAAAAATGTGGCATGCCCAATGTGTGGGTCTAATTTCCCTCGGACGCAAATTGAAAGGCATGCAGCATACTGTGACGGGTCAAGTGGACAGAAAGAAATGGCAGGTTAGTATAGTATGTTAACCACTTCTGACCAGGCCCATTTTCACGTTTTAGCCATATGCCAATTTAAAAGCAAATTGTTATTCTATTACTCTTCCAACCTACATGTATTTAGTCTTGTTTTTCTCAAAACATCTATGGCTTCCATATTGTGTAAAAAAAAAATAATAGATGTAATTTACTTTTATTTAAATATGAGGGGAAAAAATAAAATAATGCGAATATGTGATTTTAGCTGATGTTTTTTGATATCTGGTCCATGCCACCGGGTAAACACAACTGAATACATATTTGGCAATTTCTGCCAACTTCAGCGATACCAAATATGTGTGGATTTAATACACGCTGTGCGCAAGACGGAGTTTAGAATGAAGGGTGCGCAAACTGTCTTTTGGAGAGCAATTTTCTAAAGCTGGTTTGCTGACACTATAGGACCATTACAGAGGTTGTGAAGTGCCATAATACCGTTAAAGGGGTTGGCCCATCCTCAGGACAGGCCATCAATATCTGATCGGTCGGGTCTGACTCCCAGCACCCCCGCCTCTCAGCTGTTTTGAAGGGGCCACAGTGCTGGTATGAGAGCTTCTTCCCCTTAATTTCAATTATTGCTCACACTGTGAATCGCCGACAAACTTGTTGTGGCGGTTCACAGTATTACAACCTTCTCCTAATCAAGTGAACAGACTGTAATACTGTAAACTGCTGCTACAAGAGTGTCTGCAATTTACAGTGTGAGCAGTGACCAGAATGAAGGGAAAGCTGCGCTCGTATGAGCGATGCAGCCCCTGCAAAACAGCTTTTATTACTTGCAATGTAGGCTACGGGACATAGCGATCCTTGGCCGGGCGACCTGTGCCGCGGCCAAAGCCGCCAGGTAGCAGATAGATAGTTAGTTAGACAGACAGATAAATATCTTTATTAAAGATAAAATAAAAGGGTGTGTGAGGGAGAAGATACAACTGGTGATCATTGTGACTGTCTGTGTGGTCTCCGGATGAAGCTCCGTGATACAGTGGTCTCTAGACAGCTGTATCACGTCGCTCCTTACCGTCTCCGTGCATACGCCGCTGCCAGGATCAACGTGATTGCTGTGACAGGTTTTCACAGCGATCACGTGACTGGGTCTCCGGGTGAAAGCTCCATGATATCAGCTGTCTCTAGACAGCTGTATCACAGAGATCCTGACAGTCAGCGCCTAAGTGCCGTTGTTAGGAGCAATGTGATTGTTGTGACCGGTTGTCACAACGATCACATTACCGGAGTCCACGCTAAGCGTCCTCTGGGGGAAAGCTCAGTGATACAGCGGTCTCTAGGCCGCTGTATTACAGAGCTAAATGCCGCGAGGGAGCAGCAAACTAAGTAACTCTGCAGGATGTACTGGAACATCCTTGCAGAGTTAATTGCGGACCGCCCGGACATTTAGATTCAATGGTTTGTAGTGTATTATATTAACTGCCCGGACTGGTTAACATAATACAAAACAAAGCATAAATCCTTTAGACATTAGTAAAATTATAAATAGCTGTTCATATGGTTTGTGTATCAATTATGTAATGTCAATGTATATTACTCTGGTTTAGTTTTGAGACCAAGAAATAAACCGATGAGGAGAAGCCACAATCGTTCTGCAGTCTCTGGCAAGTAAGTAGGTATGCTCATTTCTGGCACCTTTACGTACAGTGAAGGAAATAAGTATTTGATCCCTTGCTGATTTTGTAAGTTTGCCCACTGTCAAAGACATGAACAGTCTAGAATTTTTAGGCTAGGTTAATTTTACCAGTGAGAGATAGATTATATAAAAAAAAAAAACAGAAAATCACATAGTCAAAATGATATATATTTATTTGAATTGTGCACAGAGAAATAAGTATTTAATCCCCTACCAACCATTAAGAGTTCAGCCTCCTCCAGACCAGTTACACGCTCCAAATCAACTTGGTGCCTGCATTAAAGACAGCTGTCTTAAATGGTCACCTGTATAAAAGACTCCTGTCCACAGACTCAATTAATCAGTCTGACTCTAACCTCTACAACATGGGCAAGACCAAAGAGCTTTCTAAGGATGTCAGGGACAAGATCATAGACCTGCACAAGGCTGGAATGGGCTACAAAACCATAAGTAAGACGCTGGGTGAGAAGGAGACAACTGTTGGTGCAATAGTATGCAAATGGAAGACATACAAAATGACTGTCAATCGACATCGATCTGGGGCTCCATGCAAAATCTCACCTCGTGGGGTATCCTTGATCCTGAGGAAGGTGAGAGCTCAGCTGAAAACTACACGGGGGGAACTTGTTAATGATCTCAAGGCAGCTGGGACCACAGTCACCAAGAAAACCATTGGTAACACATTACGCCGTAATGGATTAAAGTCCTGCAGTGCCCGCAAGGTCCCCCTGCTCAAGAAGGCACATGTACAGGCCCGTCTGAAGTTTGCAAATGAACATCTGGATGATTCTGAGAGTGATTGGGAGAAGGTGCTGTGGACAGATGAGACTAAAATTTAGCTCTTTGGAATTAACTAAACTCGCCGTGTTTGGAGGAAGAGAAATGCTGCCTATGACCCAAAGAACACCGTCCCCACTGTCAAGCATGGAGGTGGAAACATTATGTTTTGGGGGTGTTTCTCTGTTAAGGGCACAGGACTACTTCACCGCATCAATGGGAGAATGGATGGAGCCATGTACCGTCAAATCCTGAGTGACAACCTCCTTCCCTCCACCAGGACATTAAAAATGGCTCGTGGCTGGGTCTTCCAGCACGACAATGACCCGAAACATACAGCCAAGGCAACAAGGGAGTGGCTCAAAAAGAAGCACATTAAGGTCATGGAGTCTCCTAGCCAGTCTCCAGACCTTAATCCCATCGAAAACTTATGGAGGGAGCTGAAGATCCGAGTTGCCAAGCGACAGACTCGAAATCTTAATGATTTACAGATGATCTGCAAAGAGGAGTGGGCCAAAATTCCATCTAACATGTGTGCAAACCTCATCATCAACTACAAAAAATGGGCATTGGCGGTGTTGCAGCAGGATATTCCCTTAGATCCTCTTCATTACCTCCTAAATGTTCCCCCTAGGTATTTGGGGAAATCACCAGCTCGACTCTTTCGACACTTTCTCACAGCCGCTAAGACGTTGATAGCGTGGAAATGGAGACAGACAACCCCTCCCTCCCACATCGACTTAGTAACTAGAATTAGGGACATACGTACAATGGAGCATATGACGGCCTCTATTGACAATGAACTGGACAGGTTCAAAGTGGTGTGGGACCCGTGGGACAAGTATTGGATACAGGGAACTCAAGATTAGGTGGTAGGTGGAGCTCCGACTATCCCCCCCCCCCTCACCCCCTTAAACCCCTGTGTTTTTTCCCAGATGTTTTGTCTGTCTATTGAAAGTTACTGTCTTACTATGTGAATCGCATGGCCCTTCATGCTGCTCTAAGTTATATGTATATTTTTGAAAAATTTTCAATGAAAACACAGTTGAAACCAACTACAAAAAATGTCTGACTGCTGTGCTTGCCAACAAGGGATTTGCCACCAAGTATTAAGACTTGTTTGCCAAAAGGATCAAATACTTATTTCTCTGTGCACAATGCAAATAAATATATATAATTTTGACTATGTGATTTTCTATATTTTTTTTTAGATAATCTATCTCTCACTGGTAAAATTAACCTAGCCTAAAAATTCTAGACTGGTCATGACTTTGACAGTGGGCAAACTTACAAAATCAGCAAGGGATCAAATACTTATTTCCTTCACTGTAAGTGAATAGTATGTTGTGTATAAAAAATAAAAAATAAAATATTATGAAAGTAATAAAGCAATATTGCTTTTGCATGATAAGGTGAACAGATCCAGGTGAAAAGACAAAAGTCGAGAAAACCCCTTCAATGAAAAGGCCAATATTTTATATGAAAAACAAAAACCACTTCTGGCAAAAGCCAAAGATTAGGAAAAACTAATGTGGAATGTTTATACTCCGCAAATAGGCCACCATGCTCTCTGTCTCTGGTTCCCCATGGCTAGCGTACAGTAGTCCCAGAAGCACTCATGTTGGAAAACATTGCGACATTGATTGCAAAAGGAAGGACCAGCTGAGGCAGCGGTGCGACCGTTCAGGCATATTTCTGAGGTCCAGAACATTTCTCCTCAACTGTAGGTATCATTACCCTGTATGGCTGACTTTATACTTGGGATAACGTCTGTTTTTAACATGCTTGAAGTAAGCATACCACTATCCAAGTAATGACAAGTATTTATGCAGGAAAAAATGTGGCTGTGAGATCAATAAGGCCCACATTGACCATACGATGGTAAATATCGTTCTTGCATTTGTCCCATTGGATCCTTGGACCAAACTTTGCTTCGTAAAGTTGCTGCAGTGTATAAAATATTTACTACAAGTCATTGAATTTTTATTCAAATGGTTGCAGGTATAAAGCCATTATTTTATTCACAATCCATGCATAGTATTCCTGCAGAAACTCCACTGTGCATTGATACACACAATACTTTACATTGTAAGTATTTGCCCATGTTGTCCTCACTCTGACACCCGACAGGTAAGTAAGTAGCACCGGTGTACTCCAAGTAAATGATTTTGAGAGTAGCACTTCTGACGCAGCAGCTGCCCCTACTGAAATGATGATCTATGATTGCTGTCTTTATAATATGAAACCATTTTATTCATGGATTATTGCGGTCATAACACTCTAGAAAAAAAACTAACTATTTCTATGCTTTACCATTATATTTTACTTCTGTTTTTTAAAATATTGGTTCTAAAAATTGTCTCCAACATAGATGATTATATTAGTGCTTATGATGATGTCTGAGACAGAGTGTTGCAAAGGGTAAAATCTACGGTGAAAACCCACAGCAAATCTGCAATATATTGGGCATGCTATGGATTTGAAAATCTGCAGAATTCCCTAAAACTCACATAGTTTTGTTTTTTCCACATGTGAATGATTTATTTAAACCCCATTAACGTACATTGTACAATACGTTGCCCATTGCTGTCCGTTGTTTTGATGGGAAAAATAGCCCTGCAATCAGCGCTATTTTTCCTGTCAAATTTGACAATTGGCAACGCAGATGTGAGCATAGCCTTAAGGCCTTCTCCAGAAACATCATTATTTCAAGCGTTTTTCATTGTACAAGCCTTTTTGGTGGCGTTTTTTTTTTTGCTTTGTAACATTTTAAACATGCGTTTCTCCCTGGCTTTTCTATGGAGAAGCCTATGTAAAAAATACCAGAAGAAATGGCATACCCAGAGCCAGCTGCATTTTGAAAAAAATAAAAGAAACACTGACCCCCAAAAACATCACAAAGCAAAATGCTGTGTTAAATGAAACATCTGGCTGCAGCGTTTTTTCTTTCTTGTTTTTTTTTTTAAAAAAACACGACTGAAACACAGCAAAACGTTCTGTGTGAATCCCACCCGAATTAAATGCTAATGTATGTACCACAGAATGGCACAAATATAAAATACAATTTCTCCCACAAAAACAAAGCCTCTTATATCTGCATCAAAAACATAAAAAAGTTATGACCGCAAGAATGTAAAGAGGCAAAACCAAAGAGACTGTTCATGTACTCAAGACCAAAAGTGGTTCTCAAAGGGTTGATTGAAGTGTTCATTGTCTGCCCTGGTTTCCCTTCATATATCACAATGACGCTATCACTATCATCTATTTCTTGTCTAGTTCCCCACAGAAAATAGAAACCGTCATAGATGGATATCAAACATAATATGGAACCATGTACCTCTTTGTGTGTCTTAATTATAAATTGTCCTATGTTTTTTTTAATTACACAGGTGTGAGAAATGTTACTTATGTAAATCGCTAGTACCGCTAAAGTTTTATCAGACACATGTGGACAACTGTTTGCAGACTGCAGTGGTAGAAACTGAGGGGAGCCAGAGACTTAGAAGCATCAAGGTAAATGTGTTAACCGGGGTTATCCCACCAAAACGGCTTACTACCTATCCACAGGATGGGTAATAAGTGTTTGATCGCTGGGCGTCCCAACACTGGGACCACTACCGATCAACAAAACGAGGGTCCGGAATCCCCTGAATGAACAGCGGCGGTCATTCCGTTAATTTCTTCACTTCATTCATAGAAGGAGATGAAAATATCACAAAAAAACTTCTTTTGGTTGCAGTTGTTATTTTTAAAGAAGGAAAGTGTTCTTTAGGAGGGATTCACACATGGGCAGCAGTGACTGGGTTGAGCATTACACCATAGAAAAAGAAAGAAACCACGTTGACCAAATTGTGGCACTACAAGTAAAAACACATCTTTGCACTTGTGTTTCACCCCCATTCAAAGTAGAGGATGGAAAGATGCCACAAAAATACTAGTGATAGAACATGCTCCCATTTTAAAGTAAAGGCTCTTTTACGCAGGCCAATTATCGGGCAAACGATTGTTCATGGAACGCACGTTGGCGATAATTACCCTGTGTAAACAGGCAGCGATCAGCGGATGAACGAACAAACGCTCGTTAATCTGCTGATCGTATCATTTTAAAAATTTAAATATTATCGTTGTGCAGTGCGGGAGACGTGCTTCCGACATGATAATGTATGGGGACGAGCGATCGGACTAACGAGCGCTCGTCCCCATACTAGCTCCTTGTGAAAGGAGCAAACGAGCGCGGATCAACGAGCTGTCTTGTTGATCGGCGCTCGTTTACACGGGCCATGTAAAAGGACCTTAAAGGGGTTGTCCCACAAAACACATGTATCTCCCCGATCCAGTGGATAAGGGGATACATGTGTTTTGTGGGACAACCCCTTTACCTCAAGTGCAACTGGCCCTCTAAACAATGCAGTACCCTACTGCTCTATGTGAATGGAAAGATATTGCCTCTTCTGTGGAATAAAGTGGAAAAACAGGAAGCCGTTTTGTGTGAACCTGGCTTTATCGCGAGTAGATTCATTCTGTGGAGAATAACTGTTTTAAATAATAAGCAACCATTTTGTGAACAGGCACTCCTCACATTTTATTTCATCATACAGTAGATCAAACTTTGCATATGTTTTATGAAAATTAAACCTTACAAAGTGCACAGGAAATATAAGATGTTAAATATATCATCTACAACCCATTGGATGGTGACCATAAACTATGGGTTCCTCTATCACATATTGTGATTTATTTTTTTTCCTTAGTAATATTGTTCTGTAGCGTTTAATCTTCACACACATTAAAAACTACTAGCTAGATTCTGACAGCTGTCTATCCTTCATTTTTGCCAGGAACATTCAGGGCACAATGGCAGGCTCCTAAACATGCTGGAGCAGTCGGAGTCCTCCCTCGCAGGTATGATTTTTGTGATTGGTATTTAGGAATGTCTTGTGTCTTTCAACTCTGTTAAGCTACAACCTACAGCCTCGTTCTTTTATATGACCATTGAACTGTATTGTGGCTTCTGATGTATATTCTTTATAACAATAGGTAGTAAGTCAAGCCGGCCATAGAAATCAGATTTCTCTATTGCAATCATGCTCATTTCAAGGGGATCTGCAGACAATATAGTGCATATGAGACATCTCTCGTTGATACAAACAAGGATTCAACCTTTTGGATTTCATCCTTTTTGTTTTCATCTAGGTCTCTCTCCCTTTATTGCAATAACAGGCACATTTGGCATGGATCAGGGGCGTAACTAGGAAAGACTGGGCCCCATAGCAAACTCTTGACCAGGGTTCCCCCCCCTCGGGTGCCACAATCAGTCCCACTTATAAATAGTGCCCCCTGTAGATTGTGCCATACAGCCCCTTGTAGACAGTGCTATATAGCCCCGCCTATAGACAGTGCTATATAGCCCCGCCTATAGACAGTCACACCCCATTTGTAGATAGCACCACCACCTCCCCCTTGTAGATGGTGCCATACAGGCCCCCTGTACATATCGCCATAAAGCCCCCACTGTATATAACGCTATACAGCTCCCACTGTATATAGTGCCACACAGCCCCCCTTAGTAGGTAGTGCAGCACAGCCCCCCTTAGTAGATAGTGCCACACACAGACCTCTGTAGATTGCGCCACAGCCCTCCCCCTTGTAAATAGTGCCATACAGTTCCCCCATGTGTATAGTGCCACACCGCTCCCTCTTGTGTATAGTGCCACAGCACCCCTTTGTGTATAGTGCCACACAGCCCCCCCCCCCTTGTGTATAGTGCCACAAGGCAATGGCGCCTCCGAGAAAGTTGTATCAGCCAGGGAGATGTCACTCAAAGATGGAACGGTGGGTTTGGAGGCAGGACTATGTGACTCTTCAGGATAGCGGTACCGCCCCATGACCCTTTAATGAGTAATTAGCATATAGCGTGCACCGTTTTAAAAGTGAATTTTAAAGATTTTGCTGCATCTGAAAAAAACATACAAGGGAATGTTTGGAAATATTGTCAGGTCATGTATTACCGCATGGTGGCGGTTCAAGGGGTTAAAACTACCAGACAGGTTCCCATGAAATATACAATGAATTGAGAACAATTCCATCTGCTCTGCAATTTTATTATAAATATATCCTATATAATTACAGATCCAGAACCAAGCTCTGACATGTATACAGTACCACAAGCAAGCTCAGTACATAAATACAACACTAGAACCAAGCTCAGTACATATATACATCACTAGAACCAAGCTCAGTACATATATACAGCACTAGAACCAAGCCCAAACATATATACAGCACCAGAACCAACCTCAGGACATAAATACGGCACTAGAACCAAGCTCGGTACATATATACAATACCAGAACCAAGCTCAGTACATAAATACATCCCCAGAACCAAGCTCAGTACATATATACATACCCAGAACCAAGCCCATCACATATATACAGCACCAATACCAATCTCATACGTATATACAGCACCAGAACAAGCTCAGTACTTCCATACAGCATCAGAACCAAGATCAGTACATATATACAACACCAGAACCAAGATCATTACTTACATACAGCATCAGAACCAAGCTCAGTACATATATACAACACCAGAACAAATACAGCTGAATTTAGTGCAACCCCTGCCGTACAGGTTTGTACGGCGTAAAACTACAGCTCCCAGCATGGCCCGAACATTGGTGAGGATATGCTGGGAGATGCTGTTTCACAAAAAAAAAAATCATACCACCATCATCTCGCTGCAGATCATACAGTGACTACATTACTGTTTAGAGGCAGATAAACATTTATATTAAGTGACTAACCGGTGACGTCTCAGATTCTAGTTATTTTCTTCTCCCTCTGGTCCAGACATCTACGGATTTCTCCCGGCCACGACCCATTTCTGCAGTTTTCCGCTCAGATGTCTTCACTTCTCACTTTTCAAACATTTCTGCACCTATAAACTAAGTTAATATTCTCAACACCTCTAAATATAATAAAGCACCATACAATGCACTTCTAACTATAATAGCGCCATACACAGTGTCCCTGATTATAATAGTACCACACACACACACACACACACACACACACACACACACACACACACACACACACACACACACACACCGTGCCCCCTGTAGATAGTGCCCTCATAGCCCCCTGTAGATAGTGATCCCCCATAGCCTCTGTAGATTGTGCCCTACATAGAAGCCCCTGTAGATAGTGTCCCACATACAACCCTCTGTAGATAGTGCCCACATATGGACTCCAGAGCTGCAAGGCAATAGTGCTAACCACTGAGCCACCGTGCTGCCCTACATATAGCTTCCCCTATAGATAGTGCTCCACGTATAGCCCACCTCTGTAGATAGTGTCTCACATATAGCTCCCCGTGTGTATAGTGTTCCACATATAGCCCACGCCTGTAGACAGTGCCCTACATATAGCCCCCCCTGTAGCTAGTGCCCCACAGGTAACCCACCCCTGTATGTAGTGCCTCACATATAGCCCACCTCTATAGAAAATGCCTTAAAAATAGCTCCCCTATAGATAGTGTTCTACAAGTAGCCCACCCCTGTATAGTGTCTCACATATAGCTCCCCCTGTATATAGTGCCCCACATACAGACCCCCCCTGTAGATAGTGGCCCACATATGGACCCTCCCTGCTCGAACAGGTGAGATCGATATCGGTATCGATCTCACCCGTTTAACCCCTCAGATGCGGCGCTCAATAGCAAGTGCCGCATCCGAGTGGTTTTGGAGAGAGGGAGTTAGCTCCCTCTCATCCCACTGACACCCGGCGATAAGATCACAGAGTATCTGTGTCTCCGATGGCAGCCGGGGGCCTAATAAAGGCCCCCAGGTCTGCCTGTAATGTATGCCTGCTAGGCTATGCCAGAGGCATGGCCTAGCGGATGCCTGTATATTTTAAACCGGCAGTAATACACTGCAATACAAAAGTATTGCAGCGTATTCTAAAAGCGATCGGATGATCGCATTTTAAAGTCCCCTAGTAGGACTAGTAAAAAAAAGTTTAATAATGTTAATAAAAAAAATTAAAAACCCGCTTTTTCCCCTTACAAAATGCTTTACTATTAAAAAAAAACAAAACACATATTTGGCATCGCCGTGTCCGTAACGACCCCGACTATAAAGCTATTACATTATTTAACGTGCACGGTAAACGCCGTAAAAAATAAAATTTAAAAAAAACATGGAAAAATTGCTGTTTTCTGTGAATCCTGACTTGAAAAAAATGTGATAAAAAGTGATCAAAAAGTCGCATCTACTAGTAAATGGTACCAATAAAAACTACAAGTCGTCCCGCAAAAAATAAAGCCCTCATACAACCGCATCGGCGGAACAATAAAAAAAGTTATGGCTGTTCAAATATGGAGACACAAAAACAAATAATTTTGAAAAAAAGGTTTTTACTGTGTAAAAGTAGTAAAACATACAAAATCGATACAAATTTGGTATCGTTGCAATCGGAACAACCCGCTGAATAAAGTTATTGTGTTATTTATACCACACGGTAAACGGCGTAGATTTAGGACGCAAAAAAAGAGTGGCGAAATTTCAAGTTTATCAATAAATAATATGTACCCTAAAATGGTGCTATTAAAAAATACAACTTGTCCCGCAAAAAAACAGGACCTTACACAGCGATGTCAACGCAAAAATAAAAAGGTTATAGCTTTTCGAATGTGACGATGGAAAAACTATAAAAATTGCTTGGTCATTAGGGCCCAGAATGCAAGCAGGGGGAAAGGGGTTAAACATAAATGTAAATATGTCTATTTATACTTTCATGTATTACTCCACCTTAGAGCCAATTAGGTCTGGGTGATCAAATTAATTCTCCCCCAAGGGCTCTCACAATTCTATTTAACAGATTCGTTGAATCAATTCTTTAGTGGCGCTGTCGCGCTATGCTGCAAGCGGAAGCTCCGCCCCGTCGCTACGTCACTGCCTGGTCTGTCCCGTTCTGGAACTGCTGTTCTGTACTGAACAAAATGATACAGTAGGGAAGCCGAGACTCCTAGTATATAGCCACACCACCCCGCTGCAGATAGCACCCCCCCTATAGATCGCAACCCTCCTCCCTTGTAGATCTCACCCCCCCCCCTTCTTTGTTGATCGCGCCGCTGTAGCTGCCACTAGGAGCTGAATCCCCGGCCAAAGCGTCGGCAATTTTTGCCGGGGATTCACCTCCTAGTGGCAGCTACAGCAGCGCGATCAACAAGAAGGGGTGCTGCGATCTTCGAGGGAGGGGGTGCTGCGGTCTACAAGGGAGGGGGTGCTACGATCTACAAGGGAGGGGGTGCTGCGATCTACAAGGAAGGGGGGGTGCTGCGATCTACAGGGAAGGGGGGTGCTGCGATCTACAGGGAAGGGGGGTGCTGCGATCTACAAGGAAGGGGGTGCGATCTACAAGGAAGGGGGTGCTGCTATCTACAATCAAGGGGGTGCTGCTATCTACAAGGGAGGGGGTGCTGCGATCTAGGGGGGTGGGGTGCCATCTGCTAGGGGGTGTGGCACTATGTTGGTGGGGTTGCACTGCATGTGGGCACAGTCATTACATGTGGGCACTGCATGTGGGCACTGTGGCACTGCATGTGGGCACTGGCACAATATTGGGGCAGCACTATGTGGGCACTTATTACATGTGGGCACTGTATGTGGGAACTGGCACTATATGTGGGAACTGTGGCACTATGTGGGCAGTGTGGCACTATGTGGGCACTATCTACATGTTCACTATGTCACTATATGTGGGCACTGTGGCACTATCTACAGGGACATTGCGGCACTATCTACCTTTGCACTGGTGTTTTCAGGGGATTGGGACAAAAAACGCTGACAAATGAAATTCATAATTTAGTTGTTTTTATTGACGGCCATCAAAAACAGACAGACGGACTGGAAATGGATGAGAATTTTGGGACACTGATGCAAAATGGACATGAAAAATGACAATTGATGAGTTTTTAATGGCCATCTTTTTTCACTGTCGTGTGGCTGTAGCCTAAATGACTGATGCTAGGAGTCCCATTCACATGTACCATGTTCGGACTGGGAAATCCGGCGGGGTCACGGCCGTGTGAATCGGGCCTTAATGTCATTTATTTAAAACACCATGGTGGGGCCGGTACTGCACAGGGTCCTGCTCACACTTGAGACACTGTGATGTAATCTCACCCCAGAGTGCCCGCTCGGCGCTCTCTGCCTGGTTCTGCTGCAATTTAGACTGCTCTCATCTGCAATGCCGGAGACAGGCTGAGGGCGTGACAGGCAGAGGTTGGATGTTAGTGCATGCACTCCATAATTGATTATAGATTCTGTTAGCCTGTTCCCTGCCAGGAAATACAGAAGTTATAATGAATTAGATAGACATTTTTCCAATTGTATTTATGTTTAAAAAAAAAGTATTTGCAGAGGTTAAAAGTTGTGAAGTTACGTACAATAGTTATAGCAATATATGTTAAAAAAAAGTTCTGTTTATTTAACAGTAATAACAAGAGATAATTTAATAAATTGTCTCTTGGTATTACGGTTAAATAAACAGAAAAAAAAATAAGAAAATAGAGATTCAAATCGAAAATCGCCCAAAGTGTTGAAAAAAAAATCGACATTTTTTTTTTGGGGCAATATCGCCCAGCCCTAGAGTCTATGCTATGTTAAAAACTAAA
This sequence comes from Rhinoderma darwinii, assembly GCF_050947455.1. Classification (NCBI taxonomy): domain Eukaryota; kingdom Metazoa; phylum Chordata; class Amphibia; order Anura; family Rhinodermatidae; genus Rhinoderma; species Rhinoderma darwinii. The sequence continues at coordinate 119,590,740 of NC_134689.1, forward strand.
TAATGCCTTCATATTTCTTACCCCATTACTCTAATCGTTCCCTTTATAAACCGGAGAGAAAAAAACCTGTAAACCTTTCCTTGCTCTGCACTTTTGTCTATTTTAAAGACGACCATAGACATTAAAGATTATTCTTAACGATCTGTTGCTGTTACAACTGTTCTGATGATGTTACAATCGTTAATGATCATTATTGTTCTTTGGTAATAAAACTATTGATTCTGACTGATTCTCCATTGGGCAGAACACTCAGGCCTCATTCAGATATGGTAGATTTTCACTGCGGCTTCCCCACCGAAAATCCACAGCAAAGCACAGCACAATAGAAGTATATGGGGTTTTACAAAAACCCATTCACATGTGGTGGAAAAAATTCTGTGCAGATTTTAGGGTATACTGTGGATTTTCAAATCCGCAGCATGCCTTATATTTTTCAGATTTTGGACATTTGAAACAAGAGCCAGGGAGCTTTGTAGCAAAGAAACTGTGTATTTTCCTGCTTAAGTGTTCTCTGTAAAAAGCTGTTTAACCCCTTCCCGCCGGATCACGTTAATGTACGTCATAATCTGCGGTGCATTCCCGCATTATCACGTACAGTAACGTCCAGACGATAAACTGTCACCATGTCACTTGACATGGTGACAGCAGGCAGATCACGGCGGCGAGTAGCAACAAACACTTGCTGCTCGCCGGCACAGGACCAATCAAAGTGGTCCCGTGACGTCGATGGCTGTGATTGGTCATTCAAAAATGAATGACCAATCACAGCATATGTAAACAAAAGACAGAGAATTCTCCTCATCGCCGACTCCGACAAGCTCATTTCTGTCAAAGAGCTTGTGAGAGTCGTCGTGTGAAGCCGTCAGACAGAAAAAGTTAAAATACAGTGAATAAAGATCTCTTCTAGATCTCCCCAGATCCTCCCAGATCTCCTCAGATCTCTCCTGTCCCAGTAGTTCTAAAATAATCCCCAAATCGCCCACCCATTATCCCAGTGAAAATACTGCGCCATATTACGTTAGGCGATAGCCTAAATACCCCCAGATCGTCCCCTCACTGCCCAGCGAGAGAACATTGATCCGTGTCAGCGTCCAGTCTGATACACACAGATCGCCACCATTCACTGTTGCCGTGCCACATACAGTCACAGTTTTACGCAGTGACCCAGTCCGTTCCATCCCGCTCCTACATTTTTGAGAGCGCCAGTTTGTTTCCAGTTAATAAAAAAAAAAAAAATACAAAAAAATTATATAAAAAAAAAATAATCTAAAAACATTTTTTTTCTTAGTGACAGTTACATTTTAGGGTTACAATAAAATTAGAGCTGTTACATTGTAGTGTCCATTACTACAATATGGCACATCAATTTTATAGCCCAGAGGAGGCGTACGCTATGCTGTGCTCAGATACAGACTCTGCTAGCGAAGATGAAATGGAGTTCGTGCTGACATCCTCTTCGTCTAGCGAGTCTGATGAGCCCTCCCAGCAGCGCAGAAGAGTTGCTGGTTCTGACCCCCCCAATAGTGAGGCGATATGGATGCCTGCTACAAGTTATGCCCCCCAGGTTCCCGACTTCACCGCATCCTCGGGAATCCAAGTGGAGACCACGGGGTTTGGAGAGTTAGATTTTTTTTCATTTTTTTTCTCCGCTGAATTTATACATTTAATGGTGAAACAGACTAATTTATATGCGGAACAATTTCTCCCTAAAAAATCCCACATCCTACAAATTTTGGGGCCTGTTACTGAATATGGGCCTCATAAAGAAACCCAGCATTAGGGACTACTGGTCATCGGATGTCCTATATTATACCCCCCTTTATGGGACCATTATGACCAGAAGAAGATTTGAGGTCGTCCTCAAATTTCTGCATTACGCAGATAATACCCGCTGCCCACCCCCCAATGATCCAAATTATGACCGTTTATTTAAAATAAGGCCTGTCATAAATCATTTGAATTTAAAATTTGCCCAAATCTACACCCCAGGAAAAAATATTGCGGTCGACGAGTCTCTCGCCAGTTTTAAGGGAAGGCTCCACTTCCGTCAATACCTCCCAAATAAAAGGGCCCGGTATGGAATAAAGCTCTAAGATCTGTGAAAGTTCCACCGGGTACACCCATTGTTTCCGGATTTATGAGGGAAGGGATTCCAAAATTGATCCCCCAGAGTGCCCCCCTTCCCTTACTGTCAGCGGAAAAATTGTGTGGGATCTTGTACACCCGCTACTTGGCCAGGGATATCATGTCTATATAGACAATTTCTATAACAGCATCCCTCTCCAAAAGTGCCTTTTGGCAAGAGCGACTGTGGCTTGTGGCACAATCAAAAAAAATTCTAAGGGCCTCCCCAAAACCCTCCTGGGCCAGACTTTGCCAAAAGGGGAAAGCAAAGCAATGTGCAGGGACAACATGTTGCTAGTGAAATATAGGGACAAGAAAGATGTCCACATTCTAACTAGCATCCATAAGGATAGCAGCATCAATGTTCCAGTTCGTGGCTCCAGCACCACAACTTCCAAGCCTGCCTGCGTACTGGATTATAACCGCTTTATGGGTGGGGTGGATCTATCTGATCAGGTCATAAAGCCGTATAGTGCCATGCGTAAAAGTAAGACCTGGTACAAGAAGCTGGCAGTCCACCTCACCCAAATGGCAATGTATAACGCATTTGTGGTGTCCAGATACGCAGGCAATCGAAACACATTTCTCCAATTTCAGGAGACAATAATCAAGGCCCTTTTATTTGACAACCCAGAAGGCGAGGGCACTTCTTTGGGAGATTATAGTTGCCGTATAATCCCAGGCCAGCACTTTCTCTCAGTAAATCCCCCCACTGACAAGAAAACAAGACCCCAGAAAAGATGTCGGGTGTGTTCCAAAAAAGGCATTAGGAAAGACACTATCCACCAGTGTGAGACATGCCCCAAAAAGCCAAGCCTATGCATCAATAAATGCTTCAAAATTTACCATACCTCCTAAGAGTTTTAGATTATTTTATTTATACACCCGTTTATTTTACAAATTGGCCATTCTAAATAGATTTTTGAAGCAGAGTAATTTTATATCAAATAATTTTTGCCCACAAAATTTAAAAGAAGCCCAAACAAAACGAAAAATTCTTACTGCACCCCTGGATGAATACCTAAAGTGGCTTCACGTTCTAATTAGTCACACCAAATTAAAAAATGTTTGAAAAACCCCTAACAAAATTCTCACTATACCCCTAGATAAATACCTACATGGTTTCACGTTATAATTGGTCACACAAAATTAAAATATTTTTGAAAAACCCCTAACAAAATTCTCACTATACCCCTAGATAAATACCTACATGGTTTTTTTTCTTTATCAAAGTTTATTAAATTTTCAATACAAACAAATAACAACTTCAATGCATTTGAACGAGTGGCAGTTCAACTGAACCACTTTACATAAGATTTTTGCATACAATGCGAATGTTATACATGTTATACATAAAGAGCATATGCATTATTGGCATCAAGCAGTGTACCTTGCGTAAGAACCATTCAATAAGGCACAAATAAGTACTGAAGAATTAGCACAATATAATCAATCTGATGTATTATATAATATAGTGCAAAAAAAAAAAGGGAACATAATAAAAATAAAATTAAGAGACAGGGGGGGAGAAAAGAAAAACAAAGAAAACGGAAGAGGGAAGGACCGTGGGACAGGTAAGATGTATAGTGGAGAGGGGGGGGGCCTCTGATCAAGACGTACGGACGCCAAAGAAGATTTAGGTGTGTTCTTCCAGCCAACGTGGCAGGTCTTCGCTTTCTGCAAACAGAATCCATCTCCTCCATGTAGCCATGAATCTGTCTCGTTTGCCATTGTCTCCTGTCAGAAGGCCTTCCATTCTCATGATATGAGTTAATTCGGTAACCCATTCACGAAGAGAGGGGCATCTCGTGGATTTCCAGTGTCTAGGAATCACGCACCTAGCTGCAGTGAGAAAGTGCCTGAAAATACCTTTTTTCAAGGCTGTGACGTTGCCTGGCAAAAGGGACAGTAGTCCAATGGCAGGTTCAATAGGAGTCTGGGAATCAAACAGCACATTATATAGTTCGAATATGTTAATCCAGAATGGAGATAATATGGGACATTCCCACCATATGTGCAACATGGTTCCCAAAGCGGTAAGGCAGCGCCAACATTGGTCAGACACGGAGGGAAAAGCTTTATGTAACAAGACCGGGTATCGATACCAACGGGTGAGAATTTTAAAATTATTTTCCTGTGCGTAACAGGCTGATGGCAGTTTATGGGTAAGCAAAAACATTTTTTGCCAATCCTCCTCCTGTATGTGCAACCCTAATTCGCGCTCCCACGCCTGTACATATCTAAGTTCAGACAGCTCAGAGCAGTCACGAAGAAAGACGTGCATTGTTGATAACAGTTTGGTCGGCATGGAGGGTATCAGTAGGAAGACTTCCAGTGCTGTTTTGTCTAAGGTGATAGCCTCATTGTCTGGGAAAGAGGAAATGTACCGTATTTTCCGGATTATAAGGCGCACCGGATTATAAGGCGCACTTTCTATGAGCGCCTTATAAGCAATCTTGTTTCATATATAAGGCGCACTGGATTATAAGGCGCAGCACATTACCGTTAAATAAACCATTGCTCAGACTGCAAGTCAAAATTTATTACACTTTTTAACAATAACTTGCTACTGGTTCAGCTGTAATTGCAAATCAAAACGTTTACCGTACTTTTTCAGTTCATTCCTCCACCAGAAATCCATCAAATCCGTCATCTTCAGTGTCGGAGTTGAACAGTTGGGCGATTTCGGCATCAAGCATGGGGTCCTCCTCTTCATTATCCGAGTCGGTCTCGTTGCTGCTGCTAGGCTCTTCAGTGGTGATTCCAGCCTTCCTGAAAGCTCGGATGACACTGGAGACTGATACATTCTTCCAGGCATCCACGATCCACTGGCACATAGTGGCATAACTCGCACGGCGTTGCCTCCCTGTGTTGGTGAATGTGTGGTCACCTTCTGTCATCCAATGCTCCCATGCAGCTCGCAATTTAACTTTAAATGACCTGTTGATGCTGATATCTAGCGGCTGGAGCTCTTTGGTTAATCCACCAGGGATGACAGCAAGCTCCGAATTAGTTTTCTTCACTTGGGCTTTGACAGTATCGGTCACGTGGGCGCGCATCGAGTCACAGACCAATAGGGATGGGGATTTGTGAAAAAAGCCGCCCGGTCTCTTGACGTAGACCTCCCTCAGCCACTCACTCATCTTCTCCTCATCCATCCAGCCCTTTGGGTTAGCCTTAATGATGACACCAGCAGGAAAATTTTCTTTAGGCAAAGTCTTCCTCTTGAAAATTACCATGGGTGGTAGTTTCTGGCCATTAGCCTGACAAGCGAGAACTACAGTGAAAGATGACTTCTCATTTCCTGTGGTACGTATAGATATCGTACTGGTCCCTGTTTTCTCAACAGTACGGTTTACGGGGATATCGAAAGTGAGGGGAACCTCATCCATGTTAATAATGTGTTCTGGCTGGATATTCTTTTCATTTATCTTGGTTATGCAGTAGGTGCGGAAAATGGCCAGCTTCTCTTCATAATCCTTTGGTAATTGCTGGCACACAGTAGTTCTGGTGCGAATGGAGAGATGACGCCTTTTCATGAAACGAAAGCACCATGAAGGACCTCCTCGAAAGTCCTTGATCTCCATGTCACGTGCTAAAGCAGTGGCTTTGAGTCGAATAGAGACCGTGGAGACGCTTCTACCTGCGTTTCTCTGTTCCATAACCCACTGTTCTATTTTGTCCTCCAACTGTGGCCACCTTGCTTTGTTTCCTCGGAAACTCAGTTTGGTCTTCTTTACTTGGCGGAGGGCATCTTCTTGTTTTCTCCACTTACGCACCATGGATTCATTAATGTTGAATTCTCTTGCAGCTGCCCTATTTCCATGCTCTACTGCATAACTTATAGCTTTAAGCTTGAAACCTGCATCATAAGCATGTCTCTTAACAGGAGGCATTTTTTGGGGTAGTGGGTATAGTTAACGCTAAAGCACAGATATATTGCAAGGATCCTGCGCACAGAGCTGTAAGTATCACTCAGTGTGGCTCCTGACTACGGTGGCCGTAATGCTCAATCCATTTATGGATACTGTAAAAACCCAAGTGAAGAATAAATTCATAGGCGCACGGGGGGGAGGAGCATGGTGTGTGCTGTGGTATGCCGCCGCCGACCCCTGCCGCCCACGATAGAGGTAAAGGATCCTGTATGAACCCCTCTCTTTACTGTCGGGTTCATATATAAGGCGCACCGGATTATAAGGCGCACTTTCTATTTCTGAGAAATTCTCAGCATTTTATGTGCGCCTTATAGTCCGGAAAATACGGTATGCCCTAAGCTGTAGATACTCCATCCAAGATAGTCTTTTGTGAGGACACGATTCCCTCAAGGACAGTAAAGTGGGGAGCTCATGAGTGTCAGTAAGTGTGGAAGCTAGTCTGACATTGTCCTGCTTCTTCCAAGAAAGAAATTCCTCGACTCCCACTGCCGGTGTAAAGTCTGGATTGTCAAATAAAGGAGTGAAAGGACCAGGACAATGGGTTAGATTAAGAGCCGCTGCCTCCCTGTCCCAAGCCACTAAAAAGTTTTGAGTTAACGATGGTAGCATAGAGGTGTTTCTGAGCTGTTTGGCCATCCATGGGAGAGATGTTGGTCGTAAAGGGGAAATTTCAAATTCCAAACGAACCCATTGTTTGTGTGTATATGATCTAAACCAGTCAGCGATTCTCATCAACAATGCTGCAGAGTGATATTTTTTAAAATCTGGTAGCCCCGCCCCTCCCTCCGATTTTGGTTTACAGAGCACTTTCAGGCTTATTCAGGGTTTTTTAGATCCCCAAATAAATTTATTTATGCTTCTATGTAACGGACGGTATTAGGGTTGAGTTGCCAGAATCGGGACCGTCTGAAATAGATATAAAAATCTAGGTAAAATGTCAATTTTTACCGCATTAATTCGGCCAAACCAAGAAAGGCGAGCCGAAGAGTATTGCTCCACGTCTTTCATTGTGCGATGCAATAAAGAGGTGTCATTCAGACGGAACAACTCTGTCAAATCCGTTGGGATATTGATTCCCAGGTACTTTAGAGATTTTTGCTGCCATTTGAATGGGAAGTTTTGTTTTAATTGTTCCACCAACTCACTGCTGAGAGAGACATTTAAAGCTTCAGTTTTAGAGTAGTTGACTTTGAAGTTGCTGAGCTGACTGAAACGTTCGAATTCCTTAAGGATGGATGGCAGAGTCACAATAGGTTCAGTTACATATAAGAGGAGGTCATCTGCATATAAAGCAAGTTTAGTATGCATTGATCTCACGTTTATTCCTTTTATGGAAGAGTTTTTCCGCAATGCACTAGCCAAATGTTCCATGGTGAGCACGTATAAGATAGGGGATAACGGGCATCCCTGTCTAGTACCATTTGATTTGAAATATGCAGTGGATCTGATAATAGCCCATTCACGCGAACCCTGGCTGTAGGTTTTGTGCATAAAGACATTATTTTTCCAAGCATGTTGTTGCCCAAACCAATTTGTGACAATGCCCTCCCAAGGAATTGCCAACTTACCCTATCGAACGCCTTTTCGGCGTCTACTGAGAGCAGGCAGGTAGGGATCCGTTGTCGTTGTGCATAAGACATGAGAAGGATGGTCTTGTTTGTATTGTCTCTAGCCTCTCGTCCCTTGACGAATCCCACCTGATCATCGTGGATGAGAGACGGTAAAATAGGAGACATGCGTGATGCAATGATCTTCGCAAATAATTTGACATCCACGTTGATCAGTGAAATCGGGCGGAAATTAGGGCAAGACGTAGGGTCCTTCCCCGGTTTTGGTAGTAATGTGATGTGTGCCTCAAGCGACATTTGGGCGAAGCCGCATGTTGGAGTGATGGAGTTGAAAACCCTTGTTAAAAAAGGAATTAGAAACTCCTGGAATGTTTTGTAGAATTTGTTATTGAAACCGTCAGGTCCCGGACTCTTTCCCAATGGAGAGTCCTTAAAAGCTTGCAGCACTTCGTCCTCTGTGAAATCGGACTCTTAACATGTCAGAGTTTGCATGGGAAAGAGTAGGGACTGGAGTCTCGTTCAAATACTCATCTATTTTGGACTGTAATGTTTCCACTGGAATGTCATGTAAGCTACCCTTAATATTGTATAGGGAAGAATAGTATTGCTGGAAACCCATGGTGATGTCCTTGGGATCAGAAACCACCTGCCCTGATGCTGTATGTAATTTAGGGATATATGCAGCCTGTGATCTGGGATGCAGCGCCCTTGCGAGAGGTCGTCCACACTTATCAGCGAGTTCATAAAAGTACTTCCGATTCCTGTCTCTATACCTCGTGTATGTTTGGTCGAGCAGCTCCCTAAGTTAATTCCTAGCAAGGCCGAGTTCTGAGAATGTAGTGAGGAGTTGCGTGCGTTTATGTTGGGTCTCAAGGACATTGATCTTATCTAATAATTTGGTCATTTGGGCTCCTTTCTCCCTTTTCAGGCGTGTCCCATGTTGGATGAGAACTCCTCTTAACACACATTTCAATGCCTCCCATTGCAGTGGTAGGGCTGTTGTGTCAGCTGTATGATTAAGAATGAAGGACTGAATAGAGTTCTTCATTGCGGTCATACAGACTGTGTCGTTTAGGAGGTTGTCATTCAGCTTCCAGTTCTTAAAATGTTTCGGCTTATCTGGGATATCTAAAATCAGATACACCGGAGCATGATCCGACCAGAGTACATTCCCAATCATTGTGGTGGGTTTCCATGTGAGGAGATGGTGGCTGAGAAGGAACATGTCAATTCTACTATATGAATTGTGCAACGCTGAAAAGTAGGTGTAGTCTTTGGTTTGTGGGTGGAGCGTGCGCCACACGTCGACTAACTGCATTGTATGTAATGTAGATGATAAAGCTGACAAATGTGACCTAGGTACCGAGCTTTTACCAGACGAAGATTCAAGATATCTGTCCAACACTAGGTTAAAATCGCCTCCAATTACCAGCAGCCCTTCTGAGAAATCCTCCAGCCTACGCAACAATGACCTGCACACCCTAGCCTGATCCTGATTAGGCAAATAAAAGTTAGCCAACGTAATCACCTTGCCATGTAGAGAAATTTTGACAAATAAGTAGCGACCCTCCGTGTCTGACGCCGTCGCCAATACCTCGTGCAATAGGGACTTATGAATTGCAATACTAACCCCTTTGCTTTTGGACTCCGTATTCGTGCTATGATACCACTTGGAGTAATATTGAGTGCTAAGACGAGGGATGTGTGCTGTTTTAAAATGGGTCTCCTGTAAAAACAAGAGTTGGACCCTCTCTTTATGCATGTCATAAAGGATCTGTGCGCGTTTTTCAGGAGTATTAAATCCCCTGACATTCAGAGTGCACATCTTTAGGGAGGCCATCCCCTCACACTAAAAAGGCGGGAAGGGGGGAGGAAGGGGGATAAGTTTAGGTATAGGAGAAATTAAAACAAAAATACAAAGAAAACGAACTTTGAAAATGAAGTATAGAATAAGGGTGAAAACCCACTCTCTGATGACTAAATCAGAGAGATATTACAAACCAAGTAACACTGGCGAACCAGTGAATCCCTAATTGGAAGAGTGTCTAGTCAGGAACCTAGCGAACGCTTAGACTATCACCCCAGCAATATTACTGAAAAAATATAGCAGGAAGAACAACATGAAATAATACAATATGAATAAGTATCAAGATAACAGTATAGTATAGCACCAAAAGGAGCTATGGAGAACACCCGTTAAGCTGTATTATCTAAGGCAGTATGGTATGCCCCATGAGATGGTGCGGAACCTTAAATATACATTCAGAGGCAAATATTGGAACAGTGTACCATTAAAGTGACACATTTATGAAAAGTGCTAATGAACCTCGTCTATCTCTAACCAGAGCACAGTTGTATAAAAGCATATCACATCAAGGTATTCGTTCTAGATTCTCTCAAAAAACATCATGAACCCTCGACCTGTGTCCCTGTAGAATGAATAGAATACAAATAGGTAATCATGAGAGTTCCGCATCAAAGCCGGCAAGGGCTTATAATTATGCTACCTGTGGGTGAGTATTTATACTCACGACCACCACTTAACTTTCTGGAACCGGTTCCATCTGTCGTCGCTCCTGACGCCGTCCACGAAGGGCTGGAGATCTGCCGCGCCGACCTTGGTGCGCTCTTTGGGGAAGAAACGGAGTTGAGGGCCAGTCCAATATGGAGACTCTTGGGATGTCTAACGCCTTACAAAACTCTGGAATGTCGGCTAGTTCCCGGACGAAGAAGAGAACGCCATCTTTCCTGACTTGAAGCTGGAACGGATATCCCCAAGAATATGGAATCCCATTCTCACGCAGAACATCCAGTAAAGGGCGCAAGTTCCTACGTTTATCCAAAGTCATTTTGTAGAGATCAGATAAGAGTTGAAGTTTCGTCCCCTCCCATACAATATCGCCTTTATCTCTGGCTTTTCGGAATATTTCTTCCTTCAGCGTGAAGTAGTGAATGCGGCACAGGATATCTCTCGGCCTATCAGGTCTGCGTTTCTAGGACCCAGAGTGCGGTGTGCTCTATCAATTTCCAGAGCAGATTCAGGCTCACGTCCCAGGAGAGAGTTAAATAGGCCCTTCAGGGTAGGAACTATAGAGGCAGTGCTATATGTCTCCGGCAGGCCGCGGACACGCAAATTATTCCGCCGGTTGCGGTTTTCATGATCTTCAGCGATATTAAGCAGCATATGGATTTGCTGAGTATGTTGCTCCAGTGTCGACTGATGTGCTGCTTGTGCCTGAGAAGTCGCTGTAATATCTCCATCCATGCGCTGTACCTGGTCTGTAAGCTGAGAAAGATTGCATGTCAGCGCCTGAATCTCAGATTTGTACGTTGTCTCCAATCTGCTCACATAAGCTTCCATGTCTCCCTTTGTTGGAACTGCAGCAAGTTGTTGTTTTAGCTCCATAAGCATATTCCCTGGAACAGAGATCATATTTGTCGCAACCATTTGCGTGGTTAGGCCTGTGTCATTCTTCTGAGGCGACGAGGAGCTAGGAGAGGAGTTTTGGGCTGGAGATGGGGGAGCTATAGGAGAAGCGTCCTGTACTGTGCTTCCATTTCCCCTGGTCCGGTGTTCAGGGCCCGGCCGCGCCATCTTGGATTTCTCTCCCCTCACTGTGTCGCCAAAATACCTGTGAATCCCTCCGGTTAGTGCCCTTGATTGTGGTCTGGACGGTGTGCCTGTATGCCTGGGTGTTCTCCTGCTCATCGGGGTGCCGTTTGCCTCTGCCTTCTCATGCTAAAGAGCTTGCTGGGATGAAGTCTGTAGCGGAGCTCTCAGTCCACACGTCCGCTCGGCGCCATTACCAGGCCACGCCCCTTGTTTTAATTGTTAATTTGCTTCCTGTAAACCCCACACTGCTTACATGGACCATGTGCTGCATTAGCAGAGCTCCACGGTGCTCTCTTCTATGGAGCTGTGAACACTAATTTCTCATACCTACATGGTTTCACGTTATAATTGGTCACACAAAATTAAAATATTTTTGAAAAACCCCTAACAAAATTCTCACTATACCCCTAGATGAATACCTTGAAGGGTAGAGTTTTCAAAATAATGTCAGTTGGAATCACTGAAATAGCATACTTGAGATAAAAATTAAATTTTTATTTGACAGCATCATTTCATAGAAATGTAATATTCCTTCAATACATATTTTTTTTATCATTTTACTGAGTTTGCCTATTATTAGAACTGATTGATGGGGCTAAAGAGATGTTGTATGACTAGTCCCTTTGAAAAAAAGAAGTGACATTATAAAGCCCTGTTCTTTCATCTTGTGAACATGCTCAAGTTCTAATTTTTTTCCTCCAGTTAAAATTCTCCCTGCTTTAACTGTTGTTGACAGCTGTGGACTGACACATTTGTTGGTCATCTGCTTTGTTGGCACGACACAGTTATATACACTGGCAAATGCACTTCTACGGGTTAATATGCTGTGGAAGGCAACCATGTACCAAAAATAATAGATTTGGTAAAAAAATTACCACCTAAATACCATGATTCCGGCTATGAAAACCTAGCGGTACAAACACTCATTAAACCACTAGGTGAATACCTTAGGGGTGCAGTTTTCAAAATGGGGTCACTTTTGGGGGTTTCTACTGTTTTGGTCCCTCCAGGGCCTTGAAAACACGACATGGCACCGAAAACCATTCCAACAATATCTGCGCTCCAAATGGCACTTCTTCCCTTCTGAGCCCTTCTGTGGGTCTAAACAGCCGTTTATTACCACATATGGGGTATTACCGTAATCGGGAGAAATAGCTTTACAAATGTTGGGGTGCTTTTTCTCCTTTATTCCTTTTAAAAAATAGAAAATTCTATGTTTTTTCTGAAACACAGTAGATTTTCATCTTCACAAACTAATTCTAATAAATTCAGCAAAAAACCCGTGGGGTCAAAATGTTAACTATACCCCTAGAAAAATTTCTTGAGGGGTGTACTTTCCAAAATAGGGTCACTTTTGGGGGTTTCTACTGTTTTGGTCCCTCCAGGGCCTTGAAAACACGACATGGCACCGAAAACCATTCCAACAATATCTGCGCTCCAAATGGCAGTCCTTTCCTTATGAGCCCTGCTGTGGGTCTGAACAACAGTTTATTATCACATATGGGGTATTGCCGTAATCGGGAGAAATAGCTTTACAAATGTTGGGGTGCTTTTTCTCCTTTATTCCTTGTAAAAAATAGAAAATTCTATGTTTTTTCAGAAACAAAGTCGATTTTCATCTTCACAAACTAATTCTAATAAATTCAGCAAAAAACCTGTGGGGTCAAAATGTTAACTATACCCCTAAAAAAATTCCTTGAGGGGTGTAGTTTCCAAAATGGGGTCACTTTTGGGGGTTTCTACTGTTTTGGTCCCTCCAGTGCGTTGCAAACGTGACATGGCACCAAAAACAATTCCAGCAAAATCTGCGCTCCAAAATCCAAATGTCGCTCCTTCCCTTCTGAGCTTTGGCGTGGGTCTAAACAACCGTTTATTACCACATATGGGGTATTGCCGTAATCGGAAGAAATTGCTTTACAAATGTTGGGGGGCTTTTTCTCCTTTATTCCTTGTAAAAATTAGAAAATTCTATGTTTTTTCAGAAACAAAGTAGATTTTCATTTTCAAAGACTAATTCCATTAAATTTAGCAAAAAAACTGTTGGATCAAAATGCTAACTATACCCCTAGATAAATTCCTTGAGGGGTGTAGTTTCCAAAATGGGGTCACTTTTGGGAGTTTCCCACTGTTTTGGCACCACAAGACCTCTTCAAACTGGACATGGTGCCTAAAATATATTCTACAAAAAGGAGGCCCCAAAATCCTCTAGGTGCTACTTTGCTTCTGAGGCCTTTGTTTCAGTCCATTAGCGCACTAGGGCCACATGTGGGATATTTCTAAAAACTGCAGAATCTGGGCAATAAATATTGAGTTGCGTTTCTTGGGTAAAACCTTCTGTGTTACAGAAAAAAATGTATTACAAATGAATTTTGGCAAAAAATATGAAATTTGTAAATTTCCCTTCTACTTTGTTTTAATTCCTGTGAAATGGTTAAAAGGGTTAAAACACTTTCTGAATGCTGTTTTTAATACTTTGAGGGGTGCAGTTTTCAAAATGGGGTGATTTATGGGGACTTTCTAATATTTAAGGCCCTCAAAGCCACTTCAAAACTGAACTGGTCCCTGAAAAAATAGCCTTTTGAAATTTTCTTGAAAATGTAGGAAATTGCTGAGAAAGTTCTATGTCTTGTAACGTCCTAGAAAAATAAAAGGACGTTCAAAAAACGATGCAAACATAAAGTAGACATATGGGATATGTGAAATAGTAGCTATTTTGGGTGGTATAACCATCTGTTTTACAAGCAGATACATTTAAATTTAGAAAAATGCAAATTTTTGCAAATTTTCTCTAAATCTTGGTGTTTTTCACAAATAAATATTGAATTTATCGACCAAATTTTTTCCCTAACATAAAGTACAATATGTCATGAGAAAACAATCTCAGAATCGCTTGGATAGGTAAAAGCATTCCGGAGTTATTACCACATAAAGAGACACATGTCAGATTTGTAAAAATGGGTCTGGTCCTGAAGGCCAAAATGAGCTCGGTCCTGAAGGGGTTAAGGGTGCCCGATGGTTTTGATTTGCGTTTTTTGCCTGCACAGCTTGTACAAGTGAAGCACACTAAACCCATGTGTGGTTATTAAAAATCTTTTGGAGCAGCTAAAAGTTGTGCCAGAAAAGTTCATGCAGAAACTAAATCTACTTGTAGGAAAGGGCAAGCCTTGCTGCAAAAAAATTACAGCCGAGGATGATGTGGAAGCGTTTCTCACTATTTTTGAAAAAGAGAGAAGTTTCCAGTAGACCAGTGGGTAGATACAGTTTCTCAATTTCTCAATGGGTAGCCCTTGAAAGCCTACTTTGACTTAAAGAGGCTCTGTCACCACATTATGAGTGCCCTATATTGTACATAATGTGATCGGCGCCGTAATGTAGATTACAGCAGTATTTTTTATTTAGAAAAACGATCTTTTTTCACCAAGTTATGACCTATTATAGCTTTATGATAATTACTTTTTTAATAGACAACTGGGCATGTTTTTACTTTTGACCAAGTGGGCGTTGTACAGAAGAGTGTATGTCAGTGACCAATCAGCGTCATACACTTCTCCCCATTCGTTTACTCTACACAAAGCGATATAGCTATAGCACTATGTGCAGCCACATACACACACATTAACGTTACTGAAGTGTCTTGACAGTAAATAGACGTCGCGTCCAACCAGGACGGGATGTCTATTCACAATCCCGACACTTCGGTAATGTTTGTGTGGGATTTGCAACACAGCAAGCGTAATCTCACTGTAAACTCTCATTTACAGCGAGATTACGCTTGCTTTGCTGTTAATCCCACACAAACGTTACCGAAGTGTCGGGATTGTGAATAGACATCCCGTCCTGGTTGGACGCGACATCTATTTACTGTCAAGACGCTTCAGTAACGTTAATGTGTGTGTACGTGACTGCACATAGTGAACAACGCAGGATCACTATGTGCTGTATAAATGAATCGAGAGAAGTGTATGACGCTGATTGGTCAGCGCCATACACTTCTCTCCACAACGCCCACTTGGTCAAAAGTAAAAACACGCCCGGTTGTCTATTAAGAAAGTCATTTGCATAAAGCTAAAATAGCTAATAACTTGGTGAAAATAGATAGTTTTTCTAAATAAAAACCACTGCTGTTATCTACAATACAGCGCCGATCACATTATGTACAACATAGGGCACTTATAATGTGGATACAGAGCCTCTTTAAAGAGGCTCTGTCCCCAGATTTTCAAACCCCTATCTCCTATTGCAGCAGATCGGCGTTGCAATGTAGATAACAGTACCGTTTTTGTTTTTTTTTTAAAACTAGCATTTTTGGCCAAATTATGAGCATTTTTATATTTATGCAAATGAGCCTTTCTTAAGTACAACTGGGCGTGTTTAAAGTTATGTCCAAGTGGGAGTGTATTGTGTGTGTACATCTGGGCGTTTTTACATGTTTTACTAGCTGGGAGTTGTGAATGGAAGTGTATGATGCTGACGAATCAGCATCATCCACTACGCTTCGTTACCACCCAGCTTCTGGCAGTTCAGACACACAGCGTGTCCTCGCTCATCCGACGCGATGAAGTTCCTGTGGGAGGAAGTGAGTGACGTCACAGCGTGATCTCGCGAGGACACGCTGTGTGTCTAATGATATATTGTGATAGTTCAGACTTTTACAGACGTGGCGATACCAAGGGTCACTTTTATCATCTCTCTCCTCACTGGCAAGGCTCTTGCATGGGCAAACCCTATCTGGGAGAGACAAGAACCAGAGACCCGTGACTTCCCAGCCTTCCTCCGGACTTTTTGCATGGTGTTTGAGGAGCCTGGACGGGTCTCATCTGCAGCGGCCTCTTTGATTAACCTACGTCAAGGAGACACCTCCGTGAGTGAGTACGCCATCCACTTCCGCACCCTGGCGGGAGAGCTGTTATGGAACAATGAGGCCCTGGTGGCTGCATTCTGGCATGGACTGGCTCCTAAAATTAAGGACGAACTTGCCGCTCGGGATCTGCTTTCTACCCTGGATGACCTCATCCTTCTGTCTGCCCGGATTGATATACGGATCCGAGAACGCCTCCAAGAGATTCGATGGTGGGGAGCCCTTCCCAGTCTGGCTCCTACTTTGCAGCAACCTCTGCTGTCCTCAGATGTTGATCCTCTTAAGGAGTCGGTGATAATGGTCCAGTGTAAGTTTACCACCCAGGAGAGACAAAGCAGACGCACGTCTGGACTGTCTTTATTGCGGCCTCGGTGGCCATCTCGTGCGTCTGTTTCCCCAATGATCCCAAAACCTAGGGTTGGGTAACAATGGATTGTCCATACCTGTGACCATAGTGTCCGGTGAAAGAACGCATCAGGTCTCTGCGTATCTGGACTCTGGATCCGCTGCTAATTTCATCCGTAGAGACCTGGTGGACCTTCTGCAATTACCCACCACTCCTCTCGAGAACCCATTGAAAGTTGCTTCAGTAAATGGACTACCTCCTCCAGACACAGTTATAGCTGTGACCAAGCCGCTGAGGCTCCAAGTGGGAGCCCTTCACTCCGAACTTCTGCCTTTCTATATGCTATCCAAAGCTGTTAACCCTGTGTTGCTGGGCCTGCCTTGGCTCCGACTGCATACCCCAGTCCAGGACTGGAAGTCTGGAGAGGATCTCCAGTGGGGCCCTGAGTGTCAAGGCCGTTGCCTGGTGCAGATTCGTTCGGCTCAACCTGCTTCACCTCGCCTGAAGTCTACCTGCTGCCTAGTCCAAGCCGAGCCTGCCCTGCTGCTGTCTGAGCTGCCACAGGTACCTATACGAACTATAGACATTCACCTGCACCCTGTTGGCCAGCTGCCTTACCACAGACCCTTCGTGACAATTAATGTAAAAAAAATAATGTTACATTTAAAAAAAAGTTAAAAAAATACACATTTTTTACAATAAATAAAGTTTTTAAAACAGAAGTCCCAAAACATGAAATAATATAGTCATATTTGATATCGCCACGAATGTAAAATAACCTGAACAACAAATGTATAACATTGTTTATGATCGGTGTATGATGTAAAAAAAAATATTAATACTGCAGCGGAACTGCTTTGTTTTTTCTGTATTTTCGACCAAACAAAATTTATATACAGTAAACGATAATGTATTTGTACCAAAAAATGGTACCTACATAAAGTACAACTTGTCCCGCAAAAAACAAAGTCTTATACAACTACGTAGCGCAAAAAAGAAAAAAGTTATGAGCGTCGGGATGCAAAGAGGGAAATATAGAAAAAAATTCTGTCCTCAAGGCCAAAATTGTCCGTGTCTTCAAGGGGTTAAACTAATACTTTTTTTAATTACCCTTTGACTTTATGACCGCATTCAGTCTTTTTGGGTAGAAGTCTATCAGCATGGCACATATTGACTTGGCAATTGTTGCCCACTCTTCCTTGCAAAAGCGCTCCAAATCTGTCAGATTGTGAGGGCATCTCCTGTGTACAGCCCTCTGCAGGTCATCCCACAGATTTTCAATGGGTTTCAGGTCTGGTCTTTGGCTGGGCCATTCCAAAACATTGAACTTCTTCTGGTGAAGCCATTCTTTTGTTTCTTTGGGTCGTTGTTGTTCAGAAAGGTGAAATTCATTTTCAGCTTCTTAACAGAGGCCTACAGGTTTTGTACCAATATTAACAGATATTTGGAACTGTTCATAATTCCCGCCACCTTGACTAAAGTTCCAGCTGCAGATATACAGCCCCAAAGCATAAAGCTGCCTCCTCCATGCTTCACTGTGGGTATGGTGTTCTTTTGTTGATGTGAAGTGTTGGCTTTGCGCCAAACATAACTTTTGGAATTATGGCCAAAAAGTTCAACCTTGGTCTCATGAGACCATAACACGTTTTCCTACATGCTTTTGACAGACTTGATGCATGTCTTTGCAAAACATAGCTGGGCTTGGATGTTTTTCTTTGTTAGAAAAGGCTTCAGTCTTGCTACCCTACCCCACAGCCCAGACATATGAAGAATACAGGAGATTGTTGTCACATGTACTACACAACCAGTACCTGCCAGGAAGTCCTGCAGCTCCTCTAATGTTGCTGTAGGCCTCTTGGTAGCCTCTCGGACCAATTTTCGTCTTGTCTTTTTATCAAGTTTTGAAGGATGTCCAGTTTTTGGTAATGTCGCTATTGTGCCAAATGTAATGCACTTCTTGATGACTATCTTCACTGTGTTCCATGGTATAGCTGATGCCTTGGAAATTCTTTGGTACACTTCTCCTGACTGATGCCTTTCAACAATCAGATCCCTTTGATGTGTTGTAAGCTCTTTACGGACCATGGCTTTTGCTGTCGCGTGCAACAAAGAAAATGTCAGAAAAAGCATAATAGAACAGCTGAACTTTTATATGGGGTTACTCAGAATCACTTTAAATAATGTCAGCTGTGTACTGACTGCTATTTAACATGAGTTTAAATGTGATTGGCTAATTCTGAAGAAAAACCACATCCCCAACTACCAGATTATTGTAGTTTTGTTATTTATATTTTTCGCCTCTAAATTATTTCAGTTTGTTTTTCAATGGAATTGTACAGATCAAAGTGGAAAAAGTTCTGAAATGATTCATCTTGTACAGATTTTGTTGACATGACAACCTGGCGTTTTAAAAGGAGTGTGTAGACTTGTTATATCCACTGTACACACATATGACAGATTATTCTGTAAAGTCGCATCCACATGCTGTGAAAAAATTCTGCACAGAATGTGAACATACCCTAAGGGTTTTTTGTAAAACATTTTTAACCCCGTAAGGACGCAGCCTAGTTTGGGCCTTAAGGCTCAGAGCCCATTTTTCAAATCTGACATATTTCACTTTATGTGGTAATAACGTCGGAATGCTTAAACCTATCCAAGCGATTCCGAGATTGTTTTCTCGTGACACTTTGGGCTTCATGTTTGTGGTAAAATTTGGTCGATATATTCAGTCTTTATTTGAGAAAAATTGCAAAATTTAGAGAAAATTTAGAAAAAATAGCATTTTTCAGAATTTAAATGCATCTGCTTGAAAAACAGACGGTTATACCACCCAAAATAGTTACTAGTTCACATTTCCCATATGTCTACTTTAGATTGGCATCGTTTTTTGAACATTATTTTATTTTTCTTGGACGTTACAAAGCTTAGAACATAAACAGCAATTTCTCATATTTTTAAGAAAATTTCAAAAGCCTTTTTTTTAAGGTACCTGTTCAGTTCTGAAGAGGCTTTGAGGGGCCTATATATTAGAAACCCCCATAAAGCACCCCATTTTAAAAACTAGACCCCTCAAAGTATTAAAAACAGCATTTAGAAAGTTTTTTTTAACCCTTCAGGCATTTCACAGGAATTAAAGCAAAGTGGAGGTGAAATTTGCACATTTCATTTTTCTTTCTGAATTTCAATTTTATTCTATTTTTTTTCTGTAACAAAGAAGGTTTTACCAGAGAAACACAACTAAATATGTATTGTCCAGATTCTTCAGTTTTTAGAAATGTCCCACATGTGGCTCTAGTGCGCTCGTGGACTAAAACACAAGCCCCAGAAGCAAAGAAGCACCTAGTGCATTTTGGTGCTTCTTTTTTATTAGCATATATTTTAGGCAGCATGCCAGGTTTGGAGAGGTGTTGAGGTGCCAAATAAGTAGGAATCCCCCCAAAACTGACCCCATTTTGGAAACTGCACCCCTCAAGGAATTGATTTATGGTTATTGTTACCATTTTGACCCCGTAGTTTTTTCACAGTTTTTTCACAGCGCATATTTGAATTGGGCTGTGAAATTAAAAGAATGAAAATTTTTCCAATAAGATGTAATTTTTGATCAGAATTTCTTATTTTCACAGGGAACAAAATGCCCCATTTTGTTGCCCAATTTGTCCTGAGTGCGGCAATACCCTATTTGTGGCCATAAACTGCCGTTTGGGCCCATGGGAGGTATTAGAAGGAAAGGAGCGCTATGTGTTCTTTGGAGCCCAGATTTTGCTGGATTGGTTTTCGGGTGCCATGTCGCATTTGCAGAGCCCCAAAGGTATCAAAGCAATGGAAACCCACCAGAAGTGACCCCATTTTGGAAACTACACCCCTCAAGGAATTCATTTATGGGTGTTGTGACCATTTAGACTCCACAGTTTTTTTCACAGAATTTATTTGAATTGGGCTGTGAATTCAAAAAAATGTAATTTTTTCCAATAAGAGGTAGTTTTGGCTCAAAATTTCTTATTTTCACAAGGAATAAAATACCCCAATTTGTTGCCCAATTTATCCTGAGTGCGGCAATACCCCATTTGTGGTGATAAACTGCCGTTTGGGCCCATGGGAGGCCTCAGAAGGAAAGGAGCGCTATGTGTTCTTTGGAGCCCAGATTTTGCTGGATTGGTTTTCGGGTGCCATGTCGCATTTGCAGAGCCCCAAAGGTATCAAAGCAATGGAAACCCACCAGAAGTCACCCCATTTTGGAAACTACACCCCTCAAAGAATTTATTTATGGGTGTTGTGACCATTTAGACCCCACAGTTTTTTCACAGAATTTATTTGAATTGGGCTGTGAATTAATTTTTTTTTAATTTTTTCCAATAAGAGGTAGTTTTGGCTCAAAATTTCTTATTTTCACAAGGAATAAAATACCGCATTTTGTTGCCCAATTTGTCCTGAGTGTGGCAATACCCTATTTGTGGTGATAAACTGCCGTTTGGGCCCATGGGAGGGCTCAGAAGGAAAGGACCACCATGTGGCCTACTGGGAATTTTCTGGTGCTATGTCGTGTGTGCAGAAGCCCCTGAGGTATCAGTACAGTTGAAACCCCCGAGAAGTGACCCCGTTTTAAAAACGACACCCCTTAAGGAATTCATCTAGAGGTGTAGTGAGCATTTTGGCCCCACAGGTATTGTGTAAAAGATAATGCGCAGCAGATGGTGCAGAGTGAGATTTGCAATTTTCTATATATATGCCATGTCAGTGTCCGATATATTGTGCCCAGCATGTGCCACCGGAGACATACAACCCATAAACTGTAATGTGGGCTCTCCCGGGTACGGCAATACCCTACATGTGGCTGTTATTAGCTGCCTGGGCACACGACAGGGCTCAGAAGGAAAGGACCACCATTTGGCCTACTGGAGCTTTTCTGGTGCTAAGTCTTGTACGCAGAAGCCCCTAAGGTACCAGTACAGTTAAAACCCCCAAGAAGTGACCCTGTTTTAAAATCTACACCCCTTAAGGCATTCATCTAGAGGTGTAGTGAGCATTTTGACCCCACAGGTATTGTGTAAAAGATAATGTGCAGCAGTTGGTGCAGAGTGAAATTTGCAATTTTCTATACATATATGCCAAGTCAGTGTCCGATATATTGTGCCCAGCATGCGCCACCGGAGATACACACCTCATAAACTGTAATGTTGGCTCTACCGGGTACGGCAATACCCTACATGTGGCTGTTATCAGCTGCCTGGGCACACAGCAGGGCTCAGAGGGGAAAGATGAGGAGGGGTAAGCTGTGCGAAGTGGATCAGAGCGAGTAAAACTGGGGTAAATTAAAAATAAAGGGATGGATGATAAATTTTAAAACACTCTTTCATACAGAGCTCTGGTTTTTCGGGACACGCGTCACATTGATATATTGTGTCCTTCCTTATCCCCCTCTTATAGCAGACTCTGCACCTCTTTTGACTTTTTCCCTTCTTGCCAGTTTGGGGAACTTCTCCTAAAAAGTGTTGCCCTGGTACGATGCCTGTGGCCCCGCTTCCAGAAGTACTGTAAGGCTTCAGGACTTGATCTGACAAGTCCACCCCTCCCATGTACCTATTGTAGTCCAGGATGCAGTCTAGTTTGGGGGTCCCTGTACTGGTACCTCGTACAGGTACATGGGTACTGGTGTGGCATCTCCCTGGTCTTGTACTTGACACACAATATGTTGCTGCTAGATTGTGCCCTGCTCTCACCCCTTCTGAGTGTTTGCCCAAGCAGAGTCTTAGGGAGGCCTCTCAGGTTTCTTCTAGCAGTGCCGCATGCCGCAGGACTTCTGGAAGCGAGGCAGTTGAAGAGTGGGACGCTGGTATAAAAATTATCCAGGTAGAGGTGGTAACCCTGGTCCAGCAGTGGGTGCACCAAATCCCACACAATTTTTGTATTAACTCCCAGTAAGGGGGGGCATTCTGGGGGCTGAATACTGGTGTCCTTCCCTTTATATATCCTAAATCTGTAGGTATACCCTGATGCACTCTCGCACAGCTTATACATCTTCACGCCATACCTTGCCCTCTTACCCGGCAGGTACTCGCGGAATTGAAGCCTCCCTTTCAAATGTACCAGGGATTCATCTATAGAAATACACTTCTCGGGGGTGAATGCTGGGAAAACCGGGCACTGAAATGGTCTAATAGGGGTCTCCGTTTATACAAACGGTCAAAACTGGGGTCATCTCGGGGTGGGCACGGCTCATTATGAGTATAATGTAAGAAGCGAAGTATTGCCTCATTTTTATTTTATTTTTTAGTTTCCAGCTCAGTTCTGAAGTTGCTTTGAGGGGCCTATATATTAGACACCCTTATCAAACACCGCATTTCAGAAACTAGACCCCTCAAAGTATTCACAACAGCATTTAAAAAGTTTATTAACCCTTTAGGTGTTTCACAGGAATTTAGAGCAAAGTAGAGGTGACATTTAATTAATTTAATTTAATTTATTAGGCACCATGTCCGGTTTGAAGAGGTCTTGTGGTGCTAAAACAGTGGAAACCCCCCAAAAGTGACCCCTTTTTGGAAACTAGAGACCTTGAGGAATCCATTGTAGTTTTCTTGGGGTGCATGCGACTTTTTGATCAGCTATAAATGACATATTCACTTTATTCTGCGGGGCGATACGATTACGGCGATACCAGATGTTTATAGTTTTATTTTATGTCTTATGGCGTTTGCACAATAAAATACATTTTGTAAAATATAATTTATTTTTTGTGTTACCTTATTCTAAGAGGCAGAACTTTTTTATTTTTCCATCAATAAAGAGGACTTATTTTTTGCGTAACGAACTGTAGTTTCGATCAGTACCATTTTTAGGTACATGCGACTTTTTGATCTCTTTTTATTCCATTTTTTGGGAGATGAAGTGACCAAACAATTGTGATTGTGGTACGGTTTATTATTATTTTCTCTTACGGCGTTCACCGCGCGGGATAAATAACGACATCGTTTTGTAGTTCAGGACGTTACGGACGCGGCGATACCAATTATGTATAGTTTATTTGTTTATATATTTTTATTAATAATAAAGAACTGATAAGGGAAAAAGGGGGACTTTTACTTTTATTACTTTTAAATCTTTTATTTTCTTATTTTTACACAACTTTTTTTTACTTTTTCACACTAGGGGACATGAGGGCAGGAGGCTCTGATCGCTATTCTAATACACTGCACTACATACGTAGTGCAGTGTATTAGAGCTGTCAGCTGTTCGCTGACAGCAAGCATAGTGGGTCCTGATTTTGTCGGGACCCACTAGGCTTCCGTCGATGGCGTAGCCAGAGTCCATTGTTAGGATTCTGGTTGCCATAGTAGCCATCACGGCCCGCTATCGTGTAGCAGGCCGGCGATGGCAGCTTAACCCCTAAGAAGCCGCGATCGCTATTGAACGCGGCTTCTAAGGGGTTAATCGGCGGGGACCACCGCGATCGGTCCCTGCACACTAAGCTGTGATAGCGTGCTGTCAGAAACAGCAGTTATCACAGCTCAAGCACGCGCCGGGATTAAATGGCGCCGTGTTTACTCAGGTCAGTACTATTACTGACCTGAGCGCGAACGATGTACTTAGCGCGACGTAATAGTACTGACCTGAGCGCGAAGGGGTTAAAAGGGCCTGGCTATACCAGTAGGGAGAGTTGGGTGGATTCCTACTCCATTTAGGTATTTGGGTTGATAGTGTCTATTTTGCTGCAAAGCTGAGATGTGCCGGGCCTAAAAAGGTCTTCATGACCAGCTACATTTTTCAGTTTCTACCTCTCTGCATTTCGGCAGCCATAACTTTTGTATTTTTTCATTGACGTGGCCGTATGAGGCTTTGTTCTATGCGGGAGATATTGTATTTTTTTTTTCTTAGTTTGGAGGTAGAACTTTTTTTTTTTTTACGGCGTAAATATAAGAAAAAGCGATTCTCTGCATAATTTTTCTTGTTTATTTTTTATCCCGTTCACGTTTCATTCTAAATAACCCATTGGATTAATTCTTCAGGTTATTACGGTTGTTTGGATACTTAATATGTGAAGGTTTTTTGTTTTTATTTAGTGTAGGGGCAATAAAATATATGTTATGCAAAATAATGGCTTTTATTTTAAAACTTTTTTATTTATTTTTGTTACTGTTTTTTTTTTTTTAATCCCATTAAGGGATAACTTTATTTATAACTTTATTTTTTACTTGTAATGTATTAGCATACTCCTGTATGTTAATACATCATACTGTGTCACTATGACACAGGCTGCTGTTAGGGCAGCACATAGTGTGCCCTAACAGCAGGCAAGCTGAACAGACAGCCCTAGGGTCCTTTCTAATTCCCCAGGGCTGACTGCAGAGGGATTCCCCCGGTGTTTGATCACGTCACCGGGTTTCCGATGACGAGATCAAAGCGGGGAGTTCCCTTTGATCTTGTCACGGACCGCGGCGATCACAGGGTTAAACAGCTGGGGTCCAAATGTTTTCCGACCCCAGCTGTATTCAGCAGGCTCCTCTAAGATCAGGAGCTGTAAGTTACAGCTCCCGCTTACAGGAGCACTCATCAGCCCCTTCTACAGCGACGCCAAAAGACGTCGTTGTAGACTGAGGACATACACAGCCTGCCGTCAAAAGACGGTGGGAGGTCGTAAAGGAGTTCTAAGGGCAGAGAGTTCACAACTTGGTGTTGGTTTTGTATCGTGGGTTTTTTTCTTCAACCGTTTGAGAAACAAATAAAGCTGGTTAAGGCCAGTTGCACCATACTGGCATTTATTGTGTTATTGGTGTGCCTGAAGCATACGTCTATCCCAGAAGAAGGCAAGTCCGTGAGCTAATCCCATTACAACTCTTAATCCCATCCTTTATTTATATTTTCTTGGTTGATTAGAATTCATGATACAAAACCCAAAATCAAGAATTGTACAGTACCATGTAAATAGGTTTAAATAGCAGTTTTGCTCTTAAATTGTTCAAATTGATGAAAAACAGACAAGAAATCCACGAGGGAAATGTTCTACATCACAATCAAAACATAACTTGGCATGCAGAGAATTGTCAAGGATATTTGAGACTCCCTATGAGACTTTTACTATTGTTGTTCATTTTACAGCAAACCAAGCATTGACACTGTGTACTACTTGTCTTGTGTTGATTCTGTAGACCCTTGACCACGAGCATGTAGTAAAGATCCGCTCATTACAAGCTATTTCCCCTGTGAATTCCTTCTTAATGAAAATCATTTTAACAGACGGCAAACGGAGTACGTCAGCCTGTATTCTGCCTATGCTTCTATATTCCACTACAGTAGCACTCTTCTTAAAGAGAGTGATACATACAGTGAAGGAAATAAGTATTTGATCCCTTGCTGATTTTGTAAGTTTGCCCACTGTCAAAGACATGAATAGTCTAGCATTTTTAGGCTAGGTTAATTTTACCAGTGAGAGATAGATTATATTAAAAAAAACAAAAAACTGAAAATCACATAGTCTAAATTATATATATTTATTTGCATTGTGCACAGAGAAATAAGTATTTGATC
The DNA here is from genome assembly GCF_050947455.1 of Rhinoderma darwinii. Taxonomy (NCBI): domain Eukaryota; kingdom Metazoa; phylum Chordata; class Amphibia; order Anura; family Rhinodermatidae; genus Rhinoderma; species Rhinoderma darwinii. Next base: position 119,616,703 of record NC_134689.1, read on the forward strand.
CCTTTGGCAAACAAGACTTAATACTTGGTGGCAAAACCCTTGTTGGCAAGCACAGCAGTCAGACGTTTTTTGTAGTTGATGATGAGGTTTGCACACATGTTAGATGGATTTTTGGCCCACTCCTCTTTGCAGATCATCTATAAATCATTACGATTTCGAGGCTGTCGCTTGGCAACTCGGATCTTCAGCTCCCTCCATAAGTTTTCGATGGGATTAAGGTCTGGAGACTGGCTAGGCCACTCCATGACCTTAATGTGCTTCTTTTTGAGTCACTCCTTTGTTGCCTTGGCTGTATGTTTCGGGTCATTATCGTGCTGGAAAACCCAGCCACGAGCCATTTTTAATGTCCTGGTAGAGGGAAGGAGGTTGTCACTCAGGATTTGACGGTACATGGCTCCATCCATTCTCCCATTGATGTGGTGAAGTAGTCCTGTGCCCTTAGCAGAGAAACACCCCCAAAACATAATGTTTCCACCTCCATGCTTGACAGTGGAGACGATGTTCTTTGGGTCATAGGCAGCATTTCTCTTCCTCCAAACACATCAAGTTGAGTTAATGCCAAAGAGCTCAATTTTAGTCTCATCTGACCACAGCACCTTCTCCCAATCACTCTCAGAATCATCCAGATGTTCATTTGCAAACTTCAGACGGGCCTGTACATGTGCCTTCTTGAGCAGGGGGACCTTGCGGGCACTGCAGGATTTTAATCCATTACGGCGTAATGTGTTACCAATGGTTTTCTTGGTGACTGTGGTCCCAGCTGCCTTGAGATCATTAACAAGTTCCCCCCGTGTAGTTTTCGGCTGAGCTCTCACCTTCCTCAGGATCAAGGATACCCCACGAGGTGAGATTTTGCATGGAGCCCCAGATCGATGTCGATTGACAGTCATTTTGTATGTCTTCCATTTTCTTACTATTGCACCAACAGTTGTCTCCTTCTCACCCAGCGTCTTACTTATGGTTTTGTAGCCCATTCTAGCCTTGTGCAGGTCTATGATCTTGTCCCTGACATCCTTAGAAAGCTCTTTGGTCTCGCCCATGTTGTAGAGGTTAGAGTCAGACTGATTAATTGAGTCTGTGGACAGGAGTCTTTTATACAGGTGACCATTTAAGACAGCTGTCTTTAACGCAGGCACCAAGTTGATTTGGAGCGTGTAACTGGTCTGGAGGAGGCTGAACCCTTAATGGTTGGTAGGGGATCAAATACTTATTTCTCTGTGCACAATGCAAATAAATATATATAATTTTGACAATGTGATTTTCTTCTTTTTTTTTTTATATAATCTATCTCTCACTGGTAAAATTAACCTACCCTAAAAATTCTAGACTGTTCATGACTTTGACAGTGGGCAAACTTACAAAATCAGCAAGGGATCAAATACTTATTTCCTTCACTGTATATACTGTAAAATTCCTATAAATGGCGTACAAGTGTCCAGAAATTCTGATAATCTAACTCTTGTTTCTGGTACAGAATGGCAAGATAATCAAGAGTGTCACAGACCAGAAGCAGAAATAACCCAATTGTGGGTGTAATAGTAGAATATTGTATGTTTGCATTTTGAATCTTCCCAAAAAGGTTCAAGTAGCTTGGACCATTCCATAATCTAGAATATTTTATAAACCAGCAGTTATGTCCTATTAATATGAGATAAAATAATTCTATTGTATTAGGCATTTACAATATTTAACTCTATATTCTAATCCCTGTGCTATTTATCAAGTAATAATTTTCTATCCACGTAATTTTATATACAGCCTGAATATTGTGTGATTTACAAGTATATATAAGGGCTTATTTAGACGAACGTGTAATACGTCCGTGCAACGCGCGTGATTTTCACACGCCTCGCACGGACCTATGTTAGTCTATGGGGCCGTGCAGACTGTCCGTGAGTTTCAAGCAGCGTGTGTCCGCTGCGTAAAACTCACGACATGTCCTATATTTGTGCGTTGTTCGCGCATCACGCTTCCATTGAAGTCAATGGGTGCGTGAAAATCACGCGCAGCACACGGAAGCACTTCCGTGTGACGCGCGTGATTCGCGCAACAGCAGTAAAAAGTATGATTAACAACAGAAAAGCACCACGTGCTTTTCTCTTTACAAACATACAGAGTGTCATAATGATGGCAGCTGCGCGAAAATCACGCAGTCACGCATCATACGGGGCTGACACACGGAGCTGTTAAGTACCTTTTGCTCGCACAAAACGCCACGTTTTTTGCGCGAGCAAAATGCACACGCTCGTGTAAATCCGGCCTAAAAGTGACAATTTAAGCAGACGTGGGACTGATAATGTCTGACATTTAAATTTTATGCTTTTGTTTTGTTTTACAGAGGCCAACACTAATGCTTCAGAACCTGCTTATATGAGGTAAGTCGTGTCCTGGTGAAACACAGTTTTTTGTTGGTGATAACGCAAATATGACCATATTATCAATTATCGTTGATCTGTCCTTGCTGTACTTTATTACTAGTTTGATCAATATAAATGTAGGATAGTGATGTGAACATCCATCTTAGGGCTCGTCCACACGCTCTGGAATTGCCGCGTTTTTTCTGGCTGGAATTTCGGCTGGAAAAAATGCATCAGAATATAGTATGAACATAGTGGATGAGATTTAACAGATCTTATTCACACGCTGCGTAAAATTTCCGAGCCCAAATTGACCTGCGCTGTGTAATATTCCTGCTACGGAAAGTGGGCAGAATTGCTGCGTTTTTCATAGGAGATGTCTCCATCTTCTAACATTTAGAAAAACCCAACAATTTACACACCATTTTCTGCCGCAAAAACCGCAGGAAATGGTGCGTTTTTGCCACAGCGGAAAGCCTTTGACTTTCAATGGAATTGCAGAAATTTTCTGCAGCAATTACTTTGTCTCTACAAGCCCTTATGGTTATAATTTTTTAAGTTCTACAAATAGAGAAATAAGTGCTAAAATGCCTAAATCTTATAAATAAAAATGTTTATTAATTGCATCCTGATAAATACAGTATATTTAAAAATATACAAAACAAGAAAAATAAAAAATTCCAGAAACCAAACAGTCACTCTTTGGGATAATATGAATTATATATAAATGTTATTAGATTCTATAAAAAATATTCTTTCTTTAACCTGTTAGTGACCGGCACATAGTCTTTTTACGTCGGTCACTAACGGGCCTTATTCCGATGCCATAGACTTTTTACGTTGCTTTATCGGAATAAGTAAACAGAGCAGGGAGCCGTCAAATCTCCCTGCTCTCAGCTGCCAGAGGCAGCTGAGGGCTGGCAGCGTCCCTGCTCTGCCGGGTGAGATCGATATTAGCATCGATCTCACCCGTTTAACCCCTCAGATGCGGTGCTCAATAGCGAGCGCCGCATCTGAGTGGTTTTGGAGAGAGGGAGGGAGCTCCCGCTCATCCCACCAGCACCCGGCGATAAGATCACCGAGTGTCAGTCTCCCATGGCAGCCGGGGGCCTAATAAAGGCCCCCAGGTCTGCCTGTAATGAATGCCTGCTAGATCATGCCGCAGGCATAACCTAGCAGATGTCTGTCCGTTTTAAACGGACAGGCAGTAATACACTGCAATACAAAAGTATTGCAGTGTGTTATAATATCGATCGGACCATCGCATATTAAAGTCCCCTAGTGGGACTAGTAAAAAAGTTTAATAAAGTTAATTTAAAAAAAATGAAAAACACACTTTTTCCCCTTACAAACTGCTTTACTATTAAAAAAACTAAATAAAGTTAAAAAGTTACACATATTTGGTATCGCCGCATCCGTAACGACCCCGACTATAAAGCTATTACATTACTTAACCCGCACGGTGAACGCCGTAAAAAAATTAAATTAAAAACGACGGAAAAATTGCTGTTTTCTGTGAATCCTGACTTTAAAAAAATTTGATAAAAAGTGATCAAAAAGTCACATCTACTCCAAAATGGTACCAATAAAAACTACAAGTCTTCCCGCAAAAAAAAAGCCCTCATACAACTGCATCGGCGAAAAAATAAAAACGTTACGGCTCTTCAAATATGGAGACACAAAAACAAATAATTTCGAAAAAAAAGCGTTTTTACTGTGTAAAAGTAGTAAAACATACAAAAACTATACAAGTTTGGTATCGTTGCAATCGTAACAACCCGCTGAATAAACTTATTGTGTTATTTATACCACACGGTAAACGGCGTAGATTTAGGACGCAAAAAAGAGTGGCGAAATTTCAGATTTTTTTCTATCCCCCCAAAAAAAAGTTAATAAAGGTTAATCAATAAATATGTACCTCAAAATGGTGCTATTAAAAAATACAACTTGTCCCGCAAAAAACAAGACCTTATACAGCTATGTCGATGCAAAAATAAAAAGGTTATAGCTCTTGGAATGCGACGATTGAAAAACTTAAAAAATAGCTTGGTCATTAAAGGGAATGTGTTGCCAGAAAAACATGTTTTGTTTTTTTTAATTAAACATTTAGTGTGTGGGTGATTAAACATTGTTCAAATTTTTTTTATTTTTTTCACGAGTCAGGAAATATTATAAATTAATTCTAATTTATAATATTACCCATTTCTGGTCACTAGATGGAGCTATTCCCAAAATTGCAGCATTGCAAAATTGGGTAAAAAGCCCTCGCTCTAGTGAGCTCTCAGCATCCCCCCCCTCCTTTATCCTGGCTAGTGCCGGGATAAACGAGGGGTTTGAACGGTGTAACCTCCTACACTGTGTGTCGCCATTTTTTGAGCTAACACACAGTGTAGTAGGTTTACATACAGTAGTAAACACACACAAACACGAACATACATTGAAATCTCTTACCTGCTCCTGCCGCCGCGGCTCCCTCCGGCCCGTCCGCTCCGTCTGCTGCCGCTGGTCCAAGTGCACAAGTCCGGAAGCCGCGACCGGAAGTAGTAATATTACTGTCCGGCCGCGACTTCCGGTCCACAGGAAAATGGCGCCGGACGGCGCCAATTTCAAATTGGACTGTGTGGGAGCGGCGCATGCGCAGTTCCCACACAGACGCCGTACACACAAGTGAATGGGACGGGAGCCGTTCGCAGTCCCTATGGGACTGTGGCTGCCGTATTCCATGTCTGTATGTGTCGTTAATCGACACATACAGAAATGGAACAAAAAATGGCAGCCCCCATAGGGAAGAAAAAGTGTAAAAATAAGAAAAAGTAAAACACAAACACACAAATAAATATAAACGTTTTTAATAAAGCACTAACATCTTTAACATATAAAAAAATAATTTGTGATGACACTGTTCCTTTAAAGGGAACCTGTCATCAGCATTTCACCTATTAAACCAGGAATACCAGGTGGTAGTGGGTGAAAAATCATTTCTATATAACCTATAATTGTCTTCTTAGTCGGCTCTGTAGCTTTAGTATTCAGTTTTTTAGTGTTCCCACACTGTATGCAAATGAGCATAAAAGAGTCAGATCTTCATTTGAAAAGAGTCAAATCTTCATTCCTCAAGTCTTTCCAAGTTTTTCCCGCCTCCTTACTTTTGATGGACAGCTCCTCGCCTTCCCCCAGCACACAAAATCCCACGCTTATGCACTGATGTCCTCTTCTGGTGTGTGCGCACAAAGGGACACCGGATTATTATGATAAAAGGCGCAAAATGTTTGCCGACCGTTATTTACAGTCGGAGGAGGAGTTTAGGAGAGGGGATAACGGCAATGAACTTTTGATAGCAGCAGCCAGTGAGGGATAAGTAAAGCTCAATAGGTGAAATGCTGGTGACAGGTTCCCTTTAAGGTCTAAAATAGGCTGGTCATTAAGGGGTTAAATATAAATTTATAGAAAAAAGGAACGTTTGGATAGAACTACTTTTTCCAAACAGGATGTATATAATTATTTAATTAAAATATCTCCTGGCCAGGATACAAACACATATACTTATGACATTGCTTCCATTCATTTATCCCTCTCCATAAACGATAAATTACATGTATCAGAAATTTAGCAAAAGCTTTTTACTTCGTTTCAAAAAACCGCTGGTCTCAGTTCACACTTGTGTTTTTTTCATATTTATATATTTCAATCAGGAGCTGGCAAGAACAATTCATCTGATATGATGGTAATCAGAATATAGACTGAAATGTTAATTTTGTATCCATTTTATACTCATCTGTTCGTAGATTTTACCCAAATGGGTTTGGAATACACTTGAGATTCTTTCCTTTAAATTGCGTCCTATCCTCAGGAGCAAGGGTGAATGATGGTATGTTTGTAGACCAGTCCGGTCTGTACTATGCTGTTTTCCATGTGGTGCTTCATCACCGCCGGAGATTGCAAGGCATGGTTGACGTCACTACCTGCCGAGATCACATTGATTAATCAGCTGACGCGTTTCATCCCTGACCGAGATTTTCTCGTAGCCATTCCATAGATGCAATAGGGTCTGGCATCTTTTATAGTCCCGAGCTTAAAGGGGACAAGTCCCAAATTTTTTAATTATACAAAGAAATATTGTTTCTATTGTAAGAATTAGTATTAAAACATAAGGTCATGTATATCTTTCCCTATTTTAAAAATTATCATGAATATTCAATCAGACAAATATATAAGGAGATACACATATATATACATAATCATATTATATACCAACAATAGGTCACAAAGTATTATTTTCCATCCCGGTCATATTTGTGATTTTCATCATATCAGATGAATTGTTCTTGCCAGCTCCTGATTGAAATATATAAAAATTTAAAAAATGCAAGTGTGAACTGAGACCAGCGGTTTTTTGAAACTCCTTTCAAATTATATTTCATGACACATGTAATTTATCGTTTATGGAGAGGGATAAATGAATGGAAGCAATGTCATAAGTATACGTGTTTGTATCCTGGCCAGGAGATATTTTAATAAAATAATTGTATACATCCTGTTTGGAAAAAGTAGTTCTATCCAAATGTTCCTTTTTTCTATAAATTTATATTTAAAGAAAGAATCTTTTTTATAGAATTTAATACAATTTATATATAATTCATATTATCCCAAAGAGTGCCTCTTTGGTTTCTGGAATTTTTTCTTTTTCTTGTTTTGTATATCTGTTTTCCGAAACGGCACCGTGCTATATATTCGTTGCATATTTTGGGATCTCTATTAGGTATGGTTTAAAACCATTTCCCTTTCTTAGTTTATATTTAAAAATAGGTTGAGTGTCACAACAAGGAACAGGAACGGCATTACCAGGTTATTTGAACATACAGTAACACATTATTATTATTGATATATATTTAATTATTCACGTTTATTTAGCATTATTATATTTTTTTCATTATATGCTAACATGTATATACACCTACATTTATGTCATTGAAATTTAGATACTATACGTTCAGGTATGACATCTTTCAGCCGATACTCATACTTCATGAGCTATGTGTATTCGCTTAATTTCATTGTCTTAGAATCTTGTGCGAATGCGTCCGCGTCCCTACCAACCCCATCCCCAAGCCAGTATCAGCGTAGTGATGTACGGCTGATTTAGGTATTATGTAACATACACGCAATGCATGGGGACAAGGCTTGGAGGATGGATGACCTATACATGGTATGCACAGCGCTGTGTAGAATTTTCCTTTTGATTTATAATGTATTGAAACACTTGAGTCATAAAGAATTCTATTGGCCTAAGGATGTATAAATAGTGGGTTGTTACAACCATGCTATAAGGAAAGATATAGATAGACCTAATTTCGCATATGGGTGTAGGCGTGCAGGAAAGACTCTTTCAAAGTCTTTCTATGGCCAAAAATGTAAAGGTGCACGCAAGTAAGGCTGACAACCATATTTAAAGAGGCTCTGTCACCAGATTTTCAAACCCCTATCTCGTATTTCAGCAGATCGGCGCTGCAGTGTAGATAACAGTAAAGTTTGTTTTTTTTCAAAAACGAGCATTTTTGGCCAAGTTATGACCATTTTTATATTTATGCAAATGAGCCTTTCTTAAGTACAACTGGGCGTGTTTAAAGTTATGTCCAAGTGGGCGTGTATTATGTGTGTACATCTGGGCGTTTTTACTTGTTTTACTAGCTGGGCGTTGTGAATAGAAGTGTATGATGCTGACGAATCAGCATCATCCACTTCTCTTCGTTAACACCCAGCTTCTGGCAGTGCACAGACACACAGCGTGTTCTCGAGAGATCACGCTGTGACGTCACTTCCTTCCCCAGGTCCTGCATCGTGTCGGACGAGCGAGGACACATTGGCACCAGGCTACAGTTGATTCTGCAGCAGCATCGGCGTTTGCAGGTAAGTCGATGTAGCCTCTGTCGCCTGGTGCCGATGTGTCCTCGCTCGTCCAACACGATGCAGGACCTGGGGCAGGAAGTGACGTTACAGCGTGATCTCTCGAGAACACGCTGTGTCTGTGCACTGCCAGAAGCTGGGTGTTAACGAAGAGAAGTGGATGATGCTGATTCGTCAGCATCATACACTCCCATTCACAACGCCCAGCTAGTAAAACAAGTAAAAACGCCCCGATGTACGCACATAATACACGCCCAGTTGTACATAACTTTAAACACGCCCAGTTGTACTTAAGAAAGGCTCATTTGCATAAATATAAAAATGGTCATAACTTGGCCAAAAATGCTCGTTTTTTAAAAAAAAAACGTTACTGTAATCTACATTGCAGCGCCGATCTGCTGCAATACGAGATAGGGGTTGCAAAATCTGGTGACAGAGCCTCTTTAAGATAGAAAAAATAAATATATTTTTCTTCAGATAAAACTTGTGATCTACATAGCATACACACATATATACATTAGTGTGTAGTAGAAAAAGTCACCCAATGTGCTGGAGTCCTCACGTGTACAATCGTCCGGTAGATGTTTCCTTATTGGTGGCATCAGCACTTGGCGCAACCAGACGCCTCATCTGTCTTCTCACGTGAACCTCTGCAGGATTCCTCTCCACAGATCTATCCGGAATAAGGAAACATCTACCGGACGATCGTACACGTGAGGACTCCAGCATATTGGGTGACTTTTTCTACTACACACTAATGCATATATGTGTGTATGCTATGTATATCACAAGTTTTATCTGAAGAAAAATATATTTATTTTTTCTATCTTAAATACGGTTGTCATCCCTAGGCCGGATTCACATGTGCGTGTGCGTTTTGCACGGTCAAACAACGCAGCGTATTGCACGCGCAAAAGGTCCATAACAGCTCCGTGTGTCAGCAGCATATGATGCGTGGCTGCGTGATTTTCACGCAGCCGGCATCATTATGACACTCTGTGTGTTTGTAAACAGAAAAACACGTGGTGCTTTTCTGTTTTCATTCATAGTTTTGACTACTGTAGCGCGCATCACACGCGTCACACGGAAGTGCTTCTGTGTGCCGTGCGCGGTTTTCACGCACCCAATGACTTCAATGGGTACGTGCTGCGCGAAAACCGGGCAAATATAGGACATGTCGTGAGTTTTACGCAGCGGACATATGCTGCATGAAAATCAACGGCCCCATTGACTAACATAGGTCCGTGCGAGGCGCGTGAAAATCACACGCGTTGCACAGACGTATTATACCTTCGTCTGAATAATCCCTTACTTGCATGCATCTTTAAATTTTTGTTACAACCATGCGCCACCTCCAAACTAAGGCTTCTTAGCCGAAACGTGCGTCGGGAGGGGCGTCATTTCTGTGGTGTCAAAGATATGGGTCTGTTACTATAATATTTATTTGCTGAGATGTTCTCTAAATGGAGTTGTAATGTAAATATATTTTAAGTCCCTGCTTGTGGTTGTAATTAGATTTGTGTCTTGTGTAAAGGGTTATGTGATTACATGCTGAATCTTTCAGAGAATGCACTATGTATAACACAAGTGTCACATTTCCTGTTTTCAGTGCTGGTCTGAGTGGTTTGCTTAGCTGTCACTCTCAATTATCCAATTAAGCCTCCTATATAACACCCCTGGTGCTGGACCTCTTTGCCAGAGATTAACCCTGTAGCTCATTTGTTTTTTGTCTGCTGTGAGATCTGTTTGTTTAACTTGGTGTCTGACCCTGGCTTCCCTGACAATTCTCTTGTATTCTGATTTTTTTTTTACCTCATTTGATTTATAGTGTTTTGACCTTGAACTGCCTGATTTATCTTGTGTTTCACTACATTGTACTTACATTACCTCTTTGTTATTACCTCTGCTTGTCTGACTAATCTACCTGTCCACTGCGCCTACCAGCAGCTGCCAGGTAAAAGCAAGTTCACCCTTTCTCCTGCAGGATCCCTCAGTATCTTTACTTTTTCCTAGATTTCCCCCTGCCTGAGTTCCCTGTCAGGCAGCAATGCCACGATTTACCCCTGGTAGGCAGGGTTTGTTCTCCACCTCTTGCCTAGTCTGACATCTTGCGCCAAGTCTGGTTGTGGGTACGCTTTTGCTGGACTGGTATTCTGTCAGTATCATTACAATAAGCATATATATTCTGGTTATGGAATATATCCATAACTTAAAAGGTTGGCGTGCGCGCATTGACTCCCATCATAAAAAAAATATATAATAATCATCAAACGTTTTAGCTTTTGCCATATATTTTTTTCAGATTTAGGCAGAAAATTGCCTTTGATAAGATTACAATACAACACACAGGTAAAATAGTTGGCATGTTGTGCAGAGAAGCTGATTAGTTTGATTAATATTGGGTCAGAAATAAAATGTAGCAAATTTTTTTTGCAAATACTCCAGTGCTTTTTCCTATTTTGTATGAAACTTAGGAATTGTATATTTATATCAAAATATAAAAATGTTTTTCCTATGTATATATATATATATAGAAGTGTAACGTTTATTCTTCTTCCACCCATATGTCCAGCCCTCCCAGACAAGAACATGGCAATAGTTTTAGTTCTGAGCATCTGATCCTTAGTGACTCCCCCATTAGATCATTTGTATCAATCTCAGAAGCCACAGATTGCCTTGTTGACTTCAAGAAACAGTTGAGCCGCCATCAGCCGAGCAGCAGAAGAGCCAGCCGTCGAGGGAAGAGACGTAGGATGTGAATACAGCCCTTCATATTATGATTCAGGACCAAATATTTAATGTCCGCATGTGTAAAGTCTGTAACCCATAACGCTGTACTTTTTATCCGTAAAATCCAATTTGAATTCTGTAAGGCCAAGTTCCACACGACCGAGTGCCACTCGGGCTGTTTTTCACGGCATCCGAGTAGCACCCGATAGTTTTCACGGACTCATTCAGTGTAGTCGGTGAATCGGGTCTGTGAAAACGGACCCGACTTTCCAATCCGTGGAAAGATAGAACATGTCCTATATTTCCACAAGACTCGGGCGGCACACACGGTCGTGTGCATTTGGCCTAAATAGTACACACACAAAGAACATTTTTCTCAAAATGATATGTCTTCATCATCAAATGTAGCTATACATTTTGTGAATAGTTCAATGCTTTCATTGTGTATTATAATGTAATGAATTAGATTTCCTGGTAAAGTGCCTGCAATTGTAAATATATAATTTATGGTGATATTTTATTTCCTTATGGTCAATAATGAAGTTTATATTTTCTGTTGAAAAGATGTCACTCTACATATTAGTTTGGATGAAACAGAATAAAATGCTAGTGAGTTATTTTCACCATTGTGTGTATTTTACTACTTCCGTAATTGTATGTAAAAAAATATAGTCACTTACCTGCTAAAGTTGGCTCCTGTTCGGTTAAATAGGACTTGTAAAAATAATCATAAATTAGTAAATCAGAAGTAAGAGCAGTTACCAACAGTGTTTCCTCTAAGCTGTGCACTCTGGAAAGGACAGAGTTAAAACAATATTTTAAAGAGTTCAATGACCCCAATAACAGATATACCAGTCTATAGGATGTGAAATGTTAAAAGGGGTTTTCTTAAAATCATAAATTTTCACCTACCTACAGGATAGGTGATAGTTTTCTGATAGCTGGGACCCCCACCGATCCTAAGAACCTGGGTCCCAAACCACCAACCCGAAGTGAGGTAAGCTTGAATGGAGTGGCGGACGAGCATGCACCCGTCGCTCCATTTACTGTCTATGAGAATGATGAAAACGTAGACTTTGAATGTAGCTATAGCACGCATGCTCGACCGCTGCTCCATTCAATGTCCTCCTCTCTGCGGTCGAGCAGTGAGGAGGATCTGAGGGTTCGGGACCCCCTGTGGATAGGTTATAATATGATTTTTAACACTGATTTCCAGAGCCCACGTCTTAGAAGGAACAGTGATTACCAAGGTTTGGTAATTGTTTTATTTACTTGTAGAGATACTGCATTGAGCCATGGGTGTATCCATGGTATCGATACACTTTGACCAAGTACACAACGAAAATATGTCATCATTTTATGGGCAAAATATATAGGTCGAAAAGAGGTGGTGACCATGGGAGGAAACTCCTTAAAAGGGAAACATATTGGATATTTAACCTGGAATCAAGAGTCCCAAGGGGTTTAAATGTGAGACAAGATGTCATATTGCAATATTCTTGAACGATACGATGGATACATTCTAATATAGTGGGTTGACCGCTAAAACGAACTGATTAATAACTAGCAACAACAACTGTGTTTATTATAGGATTTATTCCTGAGAACCAATTATTAATGTGTGTGTCTGTCTGTCTGTCTGTGTGCGTGTGGAAACAACTGTGATTTCATTGGCTGATTTTCCCAAGACCTTTCAAGAGGAATGGCATCGCTAGCAAATGTATGCTATGATTAGGGGTTTGCCTGAAACACATAAAACAACCTTTATTATACAATATGTTATGGCTGCTGTGACTGTGGATTTTAACATGTAGACATTAAAAGTCAAGTTTTATTCAATGGATTGGTTTTGAGTGCTGGATTTTCGTTGTATTTTCTATTATTTGGAGGTTATTTGCTCTGGATACCACCATGCACTGACCTCCACCGCAGTATTTTTGATCTACAAAGGAGAGCTGAATTTCCTATGTAGAAGTGCAACAATATTGGTTATCACTGTTGAGTTAGCTTCTCAGAAACTACCAAGCATATTCTATCAATAACATTGATGATATGATGATAAGCTCATTCAAAAGATGCTTGAACTGAGTAACTTTTTACCCTTTCTCATCTTGTCCTGTGTCATCTAAGGATTTTGATAGAGGTAGGGGAGGGTGTCAGCTTATCGACAACTCACAACGTGATCCCAGGGTGCCGATGGGTTGCTGTGGCAGCAGGGGCCCTTACAAAGACCCCAATGTCTTTCACGGACATAAGCCAATTAGGCTCTGCCAGAGGCAGGGCCATATAGGCTGCCTATCAGACTACTGAACGGCAGGCATAATACACTGAATTACATAAAAATTAATGGATTGCATACTAAAGTTTCCTTATGGTACTAAAAAATATTCTTAAAATAAAGTGTTTTGAAGTATAAAAAATAAAAATCCAAGTAAAAACGCCTTTTATGCAATGAAAAATGTTTTATGTGAAGAAGAAAAAAAAGTATACAGAATTGCCGCATTTGTCATTAGGATGTTGTTTATCCTACCGTAAAAAGAAAAAAAAAAGAGACAAACTGCTACAATTGCTGTTTTGTTCATCCCAAATAAAATAATAAAAATGTATCAAAAGTCATATGTACCCAAAATTGTAGCAATGAACACAATGCAATGGTTATCCAGCAAAAAATAAGCCCCCATACATCTCCACCCAAGGAATAATAAAATGGTATGGGTCTTGGATGGGAGACACAAAAACAATTTAAAAAAAAAATAAGTTGTATTTGTACAAAAGTAGTAAAATAAAAAATACTAGTTGGTATCATACTAACCAGCAGAATAAAGTTAACATGTCATTTATACTGTATGGTGAACATCATGTAAAAAAAACAAAACAAATCCAAAAATACATTGGCAGAATTGCTGTTTCTTTTTTTTCTACCCACCCCAAAATATTTTAATAAAAGCTTTACAATACATGATATGGACCCCAAAATAAAGCCATTTAAAAAAAAAAACAAGCAAAAAAACTGTCGAGAAAAGTTATTTCTCTTGGAATGCAACAACAAAAAAAGTTGCAGCATCCTTAAGGCGAAAACTGGTTGCGTTCTTAAAGGGTTAAATATGAACTATCTGTTTTGAGCAAAATACAAAAAATGATTGTAAATGATATATTATGAGAATTTTTTCCTCTATATATACTTAGCAGAACTGCAGATTTCCATTGGTATCACAGCACACTGTTTCTACTTTAATTTCAGTAAAATGAAGTCCAAATCTCGTGAGATTCTTTTTTACGCTGGGAGGTTCCACATGTAAGGGGCAGCTGATTCTATTCAGCATCTGAATGGCAAAGTGGAACCCAATGCTCAAAACCAGTCAGGATTAGGGGTGAGGAAATGAATTTACTGGTTTTGTCGATTTGCTGGTCCATAGAATACAATAGGAGAATTGATTTCCCTATATTAGTCATAAATTTGTCAAACCTGGTCAATTAATTCCCCAATGGCTCGTAATGGGAGACGAATCAGTGAAATGCAAATCAAAGGCAGAATTTCTCACCCCCAGCCAGGAGCCTGAGCTTTACTTCATTCAGAATATTGTCAGTTTATCAACCATTTAATATGATTTGTCTGTGCATTATACAATCCAGCGAGAATAAGAGGATTAGGCTGCTGTTAAAGGGTTATTGTGCTTTAGGGTACGAAAACACGTAAACTCTGCGGATTTTCCACAACTGATTAATTGCAGAAAATCCACAGTGTGGGGGAGATTTCAACAAGTCTCGTCCCCACACAGCGGAAAAAACAGCACATAAATTGACCTGTGGTGCAGTTTTCTCAACTTGTCAATTAATACTGCGGAATCGCAGCTCTTCTGTTGCGGGTTTTCCTGTTGAATTCAATGGGCTCTTAAACCTGCAACAAAGTGGTGTGTCTTGCGACATTTGCGGCGGAATCACCGATTTCGCCGCAAAAATTGCAAATAGGGTGGAAAAAAGTCATACTCGGAGTTCCCTGCTTCTTCTCCAGTCCGGCCTCCTGGGATGACGTTTGATCCCATGTGACCGCTGCAGCAGTCACATGGCCTGCAACGTCATCACAGGAGACCAGCGTATCCGCCCCGAACACGCTGTGTGTTTTCGTACCATGAAGGAGGGTAGAACAGCTGTTTGTAAAATGTTAATCTGATAGAGGAATGATACAATTGCTTGTAAAGAGTTAATCTAAATATCTTACTACATACACAGAGTGAGCTGCAGCACTCACTCAGAAGAAAGCTGTGATTGGATTTTACCTCTACTACTCTCCTCATGCTGCTCCAGGAATCTTTCTTACGTTTCTGCTAATGTAACATCCAGCAGGAAGTAAGACAGCAGAAGAGATGTTCTCCGTACACATGCTGCACACCGTCTCCCCCCAAACAGTCTAACCTAGTTCAGAAGCAGGAAATATCGCACAGCAGTCTAAATCTTATGAAACTTCGAGTGCTCACTGCAGCCTTCCTTAAAGAGGATCTGTCACTAGGTCATATAAGTTGAACTGATTTACTGACCTGAATAGCGCTGTCTCCCTGATTCCAGCGCGGTTATTCTTTTTTTCCTGGACCCTCCTGTTCTAGACATAACCCATTGTTGTGTTAGCTCCCTAATTGCTAAATTGCTCTAGTTAGCTAATGGGGTGGAGCTAGCGTCCCTGCCTCTGATGCTCACCAATCAGTGCAAGGCAGCTTGAGTACCGATTGGTCAGCATCAGAAGCAGGAAAGCTAGCTCCACCCTATTGTCTAACTACAGCAAATTAGCATATGCGGAGCCAACACAATAAAGGGCCATATCTCTGGGCGGGGGGGGGGGGGGGGGGTTGTCGAGAAGAAAAGAAAAACCGCGATGGAATCAAGGAAAGAGTGCTATTCAGATCAGTTAACCCCTTCCTGCCGCAGACATTTTTCAGATTTTTATTTTTTCCTCACCTACCAAAAGCCATAACTTTTTAAAATTTTTCCATAGATATAGCCCTATGAGGATTTGATTTTTGCAGGACGAGTTGTAGTTTTTCCTGGCCCCATTTACTGAACCATATAATGTACTAAGAAACGGGGAAAAAATTCTTTGTGGGGTGAAAAAAAAAACCAAAGCTGCGATTCCTCCGTTCTTTGCGCTTCGTGTTCACCGTGCAATTAAAATGACATGTTAACTTTATTCTGCGGGTCAATATTATTACAGCAATAACCAATTTATATATTTTTTTAAATCTATTTTTACAAATTTTACAAAGAAAAAACAAACTGGAAAAAAAATGTAAATTGTGTTGCCATAACTTTTTTATGTTTCTGTCGATTGAGCACTATGAGGGCTTATTTTTTGCTTATCGAGCTGTAGTTTTTAATGGTACCATTTTGGGTTACGTGCAAGTTTTTTTTTTTGTTCTTTATCAACAATTTTTATTAGAATATAAAACGGCATATAAAACATCTCAAAATATTCCATAATTTTGCACGCAGTGCAATAAAATCAAGCTGCATAAAAACTTTTACAGAGACATAAGAAGAATTGTAGGAGGTAGCCTCCCAGACATAAAAAAAAAAACCCGAAGAAAATAATAATAGCCAATGGCAAGTAGCGGCGCAATAACCATAATCAAAAGTAGTGCAATATGTAGGGAAACCAGTCCCAGAAAACCAATGGCAATGACATTTTGAGTGTTAAATTCCATACAAAGTTTCACAAACACAGACAAGACAACAAAGGGAAACACAAACAGACAAAAGCAGCATAGAATTGGCGATATGAGCGTTCAAAAGAGGCCATCCAACCAGAGAGGCAAATCAGCACCACCCCGAAACATTGACCAAGTTTGAACAAATATTTTGGATTTACCCCGATCAGCAGACATCAACTCCTCCATTCTCATAATCCCGTTCATTTCAGTTACCCATTCCTGCAAAGAAGGCACATTAATGGACTTCCAATGACGTGGTATTACAGTTCTAGCTGCAGTCAGAAAATGCCTAAAGACGCCCTTTTTGAGGTGTGGGAGTGATCCACGAACCATGGAAAGCAAGCCAATAGAAGGAGAAGCAGGAACATCAGTGTCAAAAAGCTTGTTTCCGAGATAAAAAAAATTTCCCCAAAAGGGACGGAGTTTAGGGCAATCCCACCAAATGTGCAACATAGTTCCAGGAACCTCCCCACACCTCCAACAATCAGCGATACATCAAGAAATATCCTATGTAAAAAGGAAGGGCAATGGTACCATCTTGTAAGAATTTTATAATTTTTCTCCTGAGCAAAACTGGAAGTCGGCAATTTATGGGCCAAGAGGAAAAAAGTCCTCCAATCCTCCTCAGAGTGGTGAACCCCCATTTCCTCATCCCAAGCCGTGGTGAACGCCAACTGAGAATAAGAATAACCAGGTTGGAGGTTGCAGGTTTTTGATCACTTTTTATTTCATTTTTTTATGGGAGATGAGGTGACCAAAAAACTGCGAATCTGGTGTTTCAAATTTTGTTTTTTACGGCGCTCACCGTGCGTGTTAAATAATGTTACATTGTAATAGTTGTGACTTTTACGGACATGGTGATACCAATATTGTTCATTTTTGTTTTTTACAATGCTTTAGAGGGAAAATGTTTTTTTGTTTTTTTTAAACTTTTGATATATACATATATATATATATATATTTGATTTTTACTTTTTTTTTAAATTAGTTCCGCTAGGGGACATGAACCAGCGATCGTATGTATTGCAGTATTTTCGTGTGTCTGACAGGCTTCTATTAAGCTGGGAGGCAATGGGCTGTCAGAAGGGGTTGCCCCTCCTCTTTCTAATTCTTTAAATGCCGCGGTCGCTATTGACTGAGGCATCTAAGGAGTTAAACGAGCCGGCACCCCTGTCGTATGGAACGGCCTCAGCCCGTGAGCCCGCTCCATACTTCCCCCTACACGGCTCTGACGTAAGTATATGTTCTACGTATGAGTTCAACTTATATGACCTAGTGGCAGGTCCTTTTTAAGTCGTTTTGCTTTCTTAAAGGTGAAGAGCTTTCATCACTAGAAATGAATTTTTAAAATATTTCTAATTATATATACAGTATTAATTGTTTTTATCCTGGTCTCTTACTTCATGAGGTTTCCCAGGAAATGATAGGTACTCTTTAATGTTTATGTGCCGCATGCGCAAATTCCTGTGGTTTTTCAATGCGTCTTTTGCCTGCACGGCTTGTACAGTTCAAACCATGTGTTTCAACTGTGCTGGTGCCATTCGCCGTGTGAGAATACGTACTTGCCATGCCAAAACTATTGGTCCTAGTTTCAGTATTTCACAATCCTCTATTTTTCCACTATGTTTCATTGCAAACCATGTGTACCCACCCCCACAATGCAATTATATTCCATTGAAATCTTCCAGCAAGAGCATGAACTCCTCAAATCACAGACTGTATTCTGACCTCTTTAGGGCCATGTCCATTATTTTACCGGAACATTGTTCAATACGACATCTATTGGATGAAGTGGGACTATCCATGCACAGGATAAACCTGCCACTCAGAAATATGCAAAGCCTTTGTGCTGCACGGGATAACACAGACATATCCACAATCTGATTGAATCCATATGTCACAGCCCATGCGGAAGACAAAATAGGCTCCTATTTGGTATAATACAGTGCAACCGTTTAAAATCATATGTTGTTTTTTTTTTTGTTTTTTTTTTAAAGTATTCATTTTTCTCAGGCCCCATGCACACGACAGCAAAAAACGGAGCCGTTTACTTTCATTGAACACTGACACCTTTCCGTAGCACTACGGAAGGCTGTCAGTGCCGTGGAAATGTTCCGGCAATTATGGAACATGTCCGTTCTTTCGCATTTTGCGGGCCGTGCTCCCATACCTTGTATGGGAGCACGGCCCGAAAATGCGGCTGTCAGTCAGCGGCCGGCCGTGCCCGCAATCGCGGGCCGTGATTGCGGGCACGGTCGTGTGCATGGGGCCTCAATCTACCATTGACTGGAGTTTTCATTTATCTTCTTTTAAATCTTATATTTAGCATATAGAACTTAGTTCTATATGTAGAAACCTACCAAGTTAAGCTCCAGGTCACCAAAAGTGGACAGGCAGGGACTGGTGAATGTATTCGCCAGCTTCTGCCGTCCCGCTCCACAAAAGACTATGCTGAGTTAAAATAAACAACCAGCAACACCCATTTGTGGTTAAGATTCTGCTACATCTGAACTTACCCTTTCCTTCTGACCAGTTAGAATATGTTGTTGTGTGTAAGTCTTGTTGGGCAACTGAATTGACAATTAAAATTTTTAACAGAAAAACAAAAAATTGCATCCGTAGTAATGCTTCTTTGCCAGTGCTGAATCTGTAATGGGTCACAGAGGCGACTCAGACGTTCTATAGCTGTAAATGATGAGTGGCAGGACTCCCAGCTCTTCACTCTTGACTTCATCTCTGTTCAGCTAGATAAGTTCCGCTGTTGGTTACAATATATCTAGAGTACACAATATTGAAATATACGAGAGAATTACATTTTAGCGACATTTTTCCTTTAAGTTTGTGCTTATTAGCTTGGATTCTGTTTTGGAGTCCACAGATTGCTGCTCCTTTCCTAAAGTGAATGTGCTTAGTGGATATTACTAAGCATTTGTCTGCAGTCTCTGTTTACAGGGACATCTGTGAAATGACAGCCACTGAAATGTGCAATGATGTTTAAAATATTCATATCAAATCAGTTCAAAGCAATGTCGGAGAAGTGTTTAGCTCATGTCTGTCTGCATCAAGGCTCATTTCATCTGCAACTCCCTCAGGTCCTCTTAAAAATGTAGCATCCTTAATAACCCATATAATTCCTTAACCAAACAGGTAAAGTATATGTCATCAGCTTAACCGCTATGCCACTTCATTTCTGGAGAATGCAAAAAAAAATCTGCTGGGGCCATTTAAAGTTAGTTGCAATAGGGAGAATGCTCCATCACTTCATTCTATGGATTGTGAAATTGTCAATTACTTTTCTTATCTCATTTACAAATGTCATATTGTTGCTTATGATTTTATAGCCATGTATATGTACGTTTTTTTGGCTGACCATCAAAGCGAGAGATCCAGATAATGAGATGACTGTTTCCCATGTACCATATTGTGTAGTCTAATTCCAGCTATCTAAAAAGACAGAATGTTTCTTCAGGAGAATACTTACCTCCCACACAATATTTTTCACATTTTACTCTTTTATTTTGTCAAGGCCATTTGAGGTAAGAGAAAGGGAGATATTTATTTGAATTGACATTTAAGTAATTATAATAGTGAAATAATTTAAATTGGTTGTCTTCAGCATTCAGAGTTCACAGTAGGGTTCCCCCCATCTATCGCTACAGTGAAGCGCTGCTACACAGAGTGTCTCTCACAATAGACAGCAGCCCATTGATTTTGCTGAAGGAGAAACAAGAACTCGGCTGTTTCCCAGAAATGGGACCCTTTAAAAAAAAAAAACAACTTTTCCGATTTTAAATAATTTAGAAACACATTAAGGCAAAAATAATGTACCACCTAAGGTGGCAGTTCCTGACACAGGTGTTAAAAAAAAACATAAAATAATCCCTGTGTCATCACCCACACCTCGAACCCAGGGCCGCATCTGCCATGCAGCGAGATGAGCATCTCGTCTTAGGCAGTGGCCTACAGTGTCTCTGAGCAGGCATCAGCGGTCCCCCCTGCACTCCAATTGTATTTGCATCTATGAGGGAGATACAATTGACTAGTCTTCCTAGTCCTGGTGGGCGCAAGGTAACCATTAGTTCTCTGACCCACAATTTGACGCTTTGACTATGATGCAGGCGGTGCAATGATGTCATTTTTCCACCTGCATTGTTCCTCAGGAGCAGGCCGGCATCGCTGGATGACTGCATAGGAACAGTAATATGTGAATATGTTATGTCTATTTGTTTTAGAGGACACTGTGTGTGGCATTACAGGGGGCACTGTGTGGCACTATCTACTGGGGGCAGTGTGCATTTGGGGCACTGTCTACTGGGGGGGCAGTGTGTGTGTGTGAGAGACACTACAGGGGGTAGTGTGTGTGGGGCACTATCTACTGGGGCAGTGTGTATCAGGCACTCTACAGGAGGTAGTGTGTGTGTGGCACTCTATAGGGGGCACTATCTGCTGGGGCAGTGTGTCTTGCACTATCTACTAGGGGCGTGTGTGTGTGACACTGCAGAGGGCAGTGCGTGTGGCACTATCTACTGGGGCTGTGTGTGTGTGGCACGCTGTACAGGAGGCTGTGTGTGACACTGGGGGGTGGTGCAATTTAAATTTTAGCCTCGGGCTGCATAAAAGTTTGTATTGACCCTACTCGGCCCCTGCACCATGCATAACACAGTGTGTACCAGTAGTTTTCCCTTTAAAAAAAGCAGTTACAAATTTGTTAGCGTAGATCATTTTAATTATGCCATACAATCTAGGGAAGCTGCCCAGAATTCAAATTTACTTCCTTACTGTCAGCACAACAGGTAAATAAATAGCAGTCTTTATTCTGCTCATAGGTTTGTTGAGCTCCTGTGAAGAATTAGAACACGTGGCCAATGCCATGCTTTATTACTGAATAACATCATCTCATATAGGGTATTCTGATATTACAGGGTGATTCAAAAAGGATGGTGCAAAAGTAAAGGCCTGTAGTTAAAGTAACATCAGTGGTAAATGGCCAGTGACTGAAAATCAATGCAAAACTGGCTTATGTGCCCGTAGCAACCAATCACAGTAAAGCTTTCATTTTCAAGATACAAACTTGAAATGTGTTTACATAGTGTGACATAAGATTGCAACATCGAAGCAAGGAAAAACTTTTTACGTGTTGAAAGTTTCAAGAACGGGGTCTGTTGTGAGAGTACAGAGAAACTTTCAGAATAAATTTGGTAAATGTGCTCCGCATAGAAAATGCATTTTGCGTTGGTTGAAGGAATTTGAAACCACTGTGTCTTTGTCATGGGAAAAGTACGGGCCGCCCAAAGACTTCGAAACAGGATTTGAGCCTTGTACGAGCGTAGTCCTAGAAAGTCGACCATGCTGACTAGTATGGAACTATGGGTGCTACAAACCACAGTATGGCGCATCTTATGAAAACGTCTGCGTTGTAAGCCATACAGATTACATCTTGAGGACCTAAAACCAGTTGACAAACCGGAAAGCTGTGGCTTTTGCATTGACTTGCAGGGCTGATTGGAGGAGGACGAATTTGCTGACAGGCTGGTGTTCATCAATGAGGCTACCTTTCACCTCAGTGGGAAGGTCAATCGCCACAACGTTTGAAATTGGGGCACATAAAAACCATGTGCTCTTATCGAGCACATGAGGGACTCATCCAAAATAAACATGTTCTGTGCAATGAGCAGGCACAAAGTCTATGGTCCCTTCTTTTTTACAGAGGGTATTGTCACTGGCCACCTACCTGGACATATTAAAGGAATGGCTTAAGCCACAGATAGACTACGTTTGGCAATCTTCCTCTATCAGCAGGATGGTGCACCTCTACATTTCCATTTGGATGTTTGCTGATACCTGAATGAAACTCTACTGGAATGTTTGATTCGCCGGAAACAACAATTCACCAATGTTGCACTGGCCTCCACGAAAGCCAGTTCTAACACCCTGCAACTTCTTTCTGTGGGTCTACATCATGGACTCAGTGTATCTGCCCCCCCCCCCCCCCCAGCCACAGGATCTGAATGACCTGAGACAATGCATCACTGAAAAAGGGGATTTCCTATCCGAGGATATGCTGGCACCCGTCTGGACAGAACTGGGCTACCGCCTAAACATCTGCCGTGTCACCAATGGAAATCACTTTGAACATTTATAGTGTATAGATAAATCTTTGATAGATAGTGTGTCTTTTTATGTTAATAAATTTGTGTTTATGTTCACTTGGTTATGAACACCGAGGCTATAATTTTGCACCATAATTTTTTAATCACCTTATATACATTCATTACTGTTAATCAGTTGCCTAATCTATAACTGCAGTTTAACTAGCAAGCAATTACAAAGAGAAACAAAAACTGTAAAACCGATACTTAGTACCAAATAAATACCAGTTCTCTATCAAATATTTTAAAGAAGAGTAACTTCCGTTTCGAGTATCTTGAGAATCACTATATCTGATAATTATATGACTTGTATCTGCATTTTTTAGCAGTTTACCCCCTCTCCAGACTCCATCTCTAATTCTCAGTTTTCCCTTAGCTCCAGAGGGGGCAGCTGAGGTGACTAGCTACTATGATGTCTCACACACCCATGCTGCCATATCTCACGCACACACAGTGCAGCAGCATAGAGGTCATTATACAGAAATTCTAAGCCGTGTAGCTGTGAATCCAGCACTCGGGTGAGATATAATGCTTATTAGGAAGTTGCATCAGCATGGTGGACAGTATACAGCAGTAATGTGCAGTGTTACTGTGAATCCAGCACTGGGGTAAAACAGAACACTTATTAGGCTGGGTTCACACAACCTATTTTCAGACGTAAACGAGGCGTATTATGCCTCGTTTTACGTCTGAAAATAGGGCTACAATACGTCGGCAAACATCTGCCCATTCATTTGAATGGGTTTGCCGACGTACTGTGCAGACGACCTGTCATTTACGCGTCGTCGTTTGACAGCTGTCAAACGACGACGCGTAAATATACAGCCTCGTCAAAAGAAGTGCAGGACACTTCTTTGGACGTTTTTGGAGCTGTTTTCTCATAGACTCCAATGAAAACAGCTCCAAAAACGGACGTAAAAAACGCAGCGAAAACGCTGCGAAAAATGCGAGTTGCTCAAAAAACGTCTGAAAATCAGGGGCTGTTTTCCCTTGAAAACAGCTCTGTATTTTCAGACGTTTTTGGTCACTACGTGTGCACATACCCTTAGAAGCAGCAGCAGCATAGAGGACGGTATATAGCAATAATGAGAAGTGTTTCTGTGGATCCAGCACTGGGGTGAGGTAGTAGAACACTTAGGCTGGGTTCACACGACCTATTTTCAGACGTAAACGAGGCATATTATGCCTCGTTTTACGTCTGAAAATACGGCTCCAATACGTCGGCAAACATCTGCCCATTCATTTGAATGGGTTTGCCGACGTACTGTGCCGACGACCTGTCATTTACGCGTCGTCGTTTGACAGCTGTCAAACGACGACGCGTAATATGACTGCCTCGTCAAAGAAGTGCAGGACACTTCTTTGAAACTTAATTTGAGCTGTTCTTCAGTGAAGAGCAGCTCAAATGATCGGCCGTCAAAGATGCCTCGCAAAATGCGAGGAGGAGCATTTACGTCTGAAACGACGCAGCTGTTTTCTCCTGAAAACAGTGTCTTTTCAGACGTAAAAGCCAGTTCTCGTGTGCACATACCCTAACTGGAACCAGCAGCAGCATGGAGGACATTATACACAGTGGCGGATTAAGTAGACCATGGGCCCTGGGCTGTTACCCAAACTTGGGCCCCCCTTCCTCACCGTAACTATTTTTAACACTACCTTTTTGGGCAAGCATTAACAGTGTTACGATTCCCCTTGTCACAGCGCGGTGTCCCTACATACTGACAGGATCACACTGTGCAGGGACACAACCTCCTGACAAGGGGAATTGTCTATCAGTCCTGGACTGCAGAATGACTTTTTGTGAAATACAAGGATTCCTATAATAAACATGTCAGGAGAGGTGACAGATTCTCTATAAATCTAGTGACTCACAGGTGACGACGTCTCAGATTCTAGTAGTTTTTTTCCTCTTTTCTTCTCCATCCGGTCCAGCACTCATGACGACTTCTCCCGGCCATGACTCATTTCTGCAGAATTTGCCACTCAGACGTCTCCTCACTTTTCCAACATTTCCACACCTATAAACGAAAATAAAGTTATCATGGTGCCACATACTGTGCCCCTAAATATAATAGCACCAAACACTGCGCGCCTGAATATAATACCACACACTGTAAAACACCACATACACACAGCCCCCTGTACATAGTGCCACACACAGCCCCTGTAGATATTACACACCCCCATAGATATTGCACACCCCCATATATCGCCATACACAGCCCCCTCTATATATCACACATCCCCCTCGTAGAGTGTTACACACAGCCCCCTATAGATAGTGCCATACATCCCTCCCCCTCTTGTAAATAGCACCAAAAAGCCCCACATATAAATAGCGCCACACACATACCACTGTGGATAGCACTACACAGCCCCCCCCCCTTGTATATAGTGCCACACAGCGCTCCCCCTTGTATATAGTGCCACACAGCGCTCCCCCTTGTATATAGTGCCACACAGCGCTCCCCCTTGTATATAGTGCCACACAGCGCTCCCCCTTGTATATAGTGCCTCACAGCGCTCCCCCTTGTATATAGTGCCTCACAGCGCTCCCCCTTGTATATAGTGCCACGATGCTATGTACACATTTAAAAACGTTATATTATATATATATATATATATATATATATATATATATAATATATATATATAGTATGTGTGTGTATCAGTGTGATTGATTGATTTTATTAAAAAATATTTTTACTTTTTGAGATACAGCTGCTTTGTATCCTGTATCCGTCAGGTCAGCAGGACTGACAGGATCAGTGACACGCAGGATCCACCTCAAATCTATCACATTTAAGATTATAATTTAGCACAGGGCCCGTTTCACTGATCCCGTCAGTCCTGCTGACCTGACGGATACAGGATACAAAGCAGCTGTATCTCAAAGTGAAAATATTTTTTAATAAAATGTAATTACAAAGTTGCACCAAACACACATTTTTATTAAAAAAAAATAAAACCAACGTGATTTTTGCGACGTTTTTTCCGTAGACAATGCAGGTTTCGTTTTTTATCATTTTTATACACACCTTTTTTGCTATTTTAGAATTTTTATTCATAAAGTTTGAAAATAATAGTAAAAAAATAAGCTTTTTTACGTTTCAGCTATTTTTTTTGGGTAATAACATAGTTTTACCCTAAAATAGACCTTTTGTTTGTGATCGCCATTGTCTACCGTAAACTTTAATATATTACATGTCTATATTAGGGTAATTGGGTCAGCGCTAGCGTTACAACAATGATTGGCGGGGGGAACGTTTTTTTGGGGTGGGTATTTTATGTGTATTTATTATTTACATTTTTTTTGCACTTTATTATTTTTTTATTACTATGGTCTGATCCTCAAAGGTCAAAAAAGACCTTTGGGGAACTTTATATATTTTTTTTCTTTGTTTTACACCATGTTTTTCCACTGTAACTGGGGCTGCACAGCAGCCCCAGTTACAGGGGAAATCAGCCCTCTCACAGTGACGATCGTCACTAACAGGGCTGTGCTGGGTCTAGTAATACCCAGATACAGTCTGCCACTAACGGCACCCGGCGATCATGTGACCAGTCACATGATCACCGGGAGGAATAGAGACAGCGCCGCTGCTGCTGTCTCTATTCCTATACACAGCGTTCATTGAACGCTGTGTAAGAAGACATCGGAGAAGACAGAAGCAGCGAAAGCTGCTTCTATCTTCTCCTCAGGGTCCCCGGCAGTCACTGACAGCCGGAGACCCGACATTCAGCTGCCCGATCGCGCGGGCAGCAAGTTAAAACCCGAGCCGTAGAAAGTCTATGGCTCGGGTTTTAAGGACCCGTCCCTGACCGCTGGCCGTAAAAATACAGCCAGCGGTCGGGAACCAGTTGGGCAGGAGGATAAGCCTGTACTGACCTCAGCGCCGGTGACCGACCGCCCGGCTCTTCTCTTGCTGCTTTGGAGTAACAGAACAGCCGTCCGTCGCTGTTCTGTTACTCAATGGCGGCGGGCCGCACTTGTCAGGGAGGCGTGTCCTACCTATTTCCCGGCCAATTCCCTGCTCCTCCTCATCTTCAGCCGTTAGCAGCGCTAGCGCGCTGAATAGATTTAGGAGATGATGTGCGTTTCGGGCTGCCATGGGCCCCCTGGGAGCCTCGGGCCCCGGGCGGCCACCCGAAACGCCCATATGATAATCCGCCACTGATTATACAGCATTAATAAGCAGTGTAGCTGTGAATAAAGCACTGGGGTGAGGTAACAGAACATCACTTGAAGCTGCAGCAGCATGGATGACATTATACAGGCATACTGAGACGTGTAGCTGTAAACCCAGCACTGTGGTGATATAGTAGAACTCTTACTAGAAGCAGCAGCAGCATGGAGGACAGTATACAGAAGTATTGAGCAAAGCGGTGTATCTGTGAATCCAGCACTGGGAAAGGGAGTAGAACGCTTACTAGAAGCAGCAACAGCAGTGTCTGTGTCTCTTTGTGTCTTTCTGCAGCTGTTTCCTCCTTCCTTCCCATAGACAGCTTTTGGCAGCAGCTGTAACCTGATCCCTCAGTAAGGTTGATAATCCCTCTTTATCTCTGACTCACTGAAGAGAGATTTTAGCTCTGTTCATACCACTTGGTCGGGAGACACATACGCTGAAAATAATTCAAAAAGCTCTATAGACCCAATGGATGCCAAAATAGTGTCCTTTACGTTGGTATACTTTTTTTTTAACTGTATAAGGGTTGTTTGCTGTCCTTTCCTATACAGTGGGCAATATAAAAAAAAAATATAATGTTTTTTTTAAGATTTTTGTCTTGTGTCACTGTATGGGAATATAGAGTTGTCGTTACTTAGGGCACTTTCACTTGTATGTTTTACTTAACATTCTTTTTTGTGCCGTGTCCTATTCACTCATCAACTGGCTTGGCATAATGACACCATCTAGCGCTAGAACCATGGCCAATTCTAGCTTTTATGTTGTCGGAGGTGAAAATTTAAATGGAGCCCCCCCAGGCTGTTCTACATCACTAGCAGCCTCACAAAAAAAAAATCATACCACCCATCATCTCGCTGCGGATCATACAGTGACTACATTACTGATTAGATGCAGAATAAACATTTACATTAAGTCTCACCCGTGACGTCTCAGATTCTAGTTGTTCTTTTTCTCTTTTCTTCTCCATCTGGTCCAGACCTCTATGATGACTTCTCCCGGCCATGGCCCATTTCAGCAGTTTTGCGCACAGATATCTTCAGCTTCTTACTTTTCAAACATTTCTGCACCTATAAACAAAGATACACTTTTTATGGTGCCACACGCTACGTCCCTAAATATAATAGCGCCATACACTGCACCTCTAGTTCTAATAACACTGTGTCCCTAATTATAATAGCACCATAAAATGTGTCCCATACACACACACACACACACACACACACACACACACACACACAGTACCCCCTATAAATAGTTCCCCCATAAAGCCCCCTGTAGACAGTACCCCAAATAGAGCCCCTGTAGATACTGCCCCCATAGAGCCCCTGTAGATAGTGCTTCACATACAGCCTCCACCCCCTGTAGATAGTGCTCCACATATAGCCCCACCCCCTGTAGATAGTGCTCCACATATAGCACCCACATGAAGCCCTACCCCCTGTAGATAGTGCTGCACATGTAGCCACTACATGCAGCCCTACCCCCTGTAGATAGGGCTGCACATATAGCCCCCACATACAGCCCTACCCCCTGTAGATAGTGCTGCACATGTAGCCCCCACATGCAGCCCTACCCCCTGTACATAGTGCTGCACATGTAGCCCCCCACATACAAACCTACCCCCTGTAGATAGTGCTGCACATATAGCCCTGCACATACAAACCTACCCACTGTCAATAGTGCTGCACATAAAGCTCCCCACATACAGCCCTACCCCCTGTAGATAGTGCTGCACATATAGCCCCTCGCACTTTTAGCAAAAAAAAACACTTTGCACACTCACCTAAACCCGTTCCCGTGCCGTCTTCTTGCAATGCTGCTGGGGCTGAACGACGCGGCGCTGAGTGGCAGGGCAAGTGATCTTGTCTTGCGTCGTTAAAAGGCGCTGATTGGCAGGCTGCCTTGCCCTGTCATTCAAAGACGCAAGCGCGGTGACATCGTGTCGCTTATGTCAGTGGAAGGCGCTGAATAGTGGGGCACGTAACGTGTCCCGCCATTTAGCACTTATGAATGTAATTGTACCTGTGTCCTATAGACGCAGGTACAATTATAGTGCAGGAGGGGGAGGCGGCAGCTGGTTTCAGTGGTGCTGCTGCCCTCTCACAGAGGAAGCAGGGCGCCGCCTGAGGCGAGATGCTCATCTCGCCTCGTGGACGATGAGGCCCTGGGCAGAACACTCACCTCACCTTGTTCCACAGATAACTAACACTTTTGGGTTCACATTGGTCTTGTCTTTACAACCAGTGTAACAGGATGATGTCATTGGTCAGGTCAGTGGTGTAACTACCGTTGTAGCAGCTGCTACAGGGCCGGCGACAAGAGGCCCTCCCGTGCCCGGTGGCGTCCCTATGGCTGCTACAGCGGTAGCAGAACCACATTCAATAGTATCCGCGTCCTCGGGATACGCAAGGATCCAGTTGGAGTTATGGTGCAGCTCCGTTTGTCACAGGAACGGGGCCTAGTTGAGTGCAATTTTTTTGTTTTATTTGCTTGGGGAGCACTGTCTACAAGGGGGAGGTGGGGGGCTGTATGGCACTGGCTGTAAGTTGGAGGTGGGGGGCTGTGTGGCACTAGCTACAAGGGGGTGACACTATCTACAGGGGGCTGTATGGCATAATCTACAAGGGGGCTGTGTATGGCACCCAGTGGGGGGCTCAGTCAAAAGTTAGCTATGGGGCCCAGTCTTTCCTAGTTATGCCCCTGGCTCAGGTGTTCATTTGCTTGTTGGGGTCCATTCCCATTTTTGTAAACAACAATATGGACTAGAATACAGACCTTTTAGGGCATGTTCACACGTGGCGGAATTTTTCCGCTGCAGATTTGGGGCAATTACGCAACGAATCTGCACCAACATTTTCATTTTTGACAGGTAATTCAGACGTTGCAGATATCACAACGGACTTGCCACAGATTTCAGTTTTTGCATTGCAAAGGCTGAAATCTGCAGTGAAATTCCGCTTCTTCTCCGCAACGTCATGAGCATTCTGCGGAGGGAAAATTCTGCACCGCAGCCTGAATTCCGCACAGTTATTTTCTGCAACGTCTGAACTACCGTGTTTCCCCGATAGTAAGACACCCCCGATTGTAAGACGTATCGGGGGTTTCAGGGGGGTCGGCTAATATAAGCCGTACCCCGAAAGTAAGACATATGTCTTACTTTCGGGGAAACACGGGGGTATTGCCGCCTCCTGCCCACTTCCGCGCCGCCCCCCTCTCCATACGTCACCGCGCCGTCCTGTGATGGCGCGGGTACTGAGACTGTACCCACGCGATCAGCGGCAGGAGCACGGCTGTTATACACAGCCTGGCTCCTGCTGCAACTGCCGGAATCGAAGCGCGCGCCGATTCCGGCAGTTTAACCCATTAAATGCCGCTGTCAATAGTGACAGCGGCATTTAATGTGTTTGACAGAGGGGGGAGCTCCCTCTGTCACCCGATCGGCGCCCCCGCAAACAAATCGCGGGTCGCCGTCGGGTTTCCATGACAGCCGGGGGTCTAACAAAGACCCCCAGGTCTGCCTTCAGCATCTGCCTGTTAGGCGATGCCGGAGGCATGACCTAATAGGTTGCCTGTCAGTTTTACACTGACAGGCAATAATGCTTCGGTATACTAAGTATACCAAAGCATTATATATGCGATCGGCACATCGCATAGTGAAGTCCCCTGGTGGGACAAAAAAAAAAAATGTAAAACAGTTAAATAAAGTTTGTGAAAAAAAAATAAAAAATAATTCGACAATTTTTTTCCAATATAAGACATACCCCGAAAGTAAGACATAGTGGTGCTTTTGGGGATAAAAAGAAAGTAAGACACTGTCTTACTTTCGGGGAAACACGGTAACTTTCATAAAAATGGATAGAAACAAATGTAAGAAATGGCTGCAGAATTCCACTGCGGACAGTCCGCAGTGGAATTCAACAGCAATTCCGCCACGTGTGAATGTGCCCTTAATATGCTTGTCTATGTGCCATGATTGCAAATGAAACAACTAACTTCCTTTTAAAGTTATAGGTCCAGTTTAACTGTGATATGTACAAAGCAGTCTCTCCAATTTCTTTTAGAGTCCATGTAATTTCCATGCGACCCATTCTGGAGGACAAACCACACATTATTTGTCACAGTAAAAAATATTCTAGAAATATTATATTCCTCGACCAATTGGTCACTGTGTGATGTGAACTGATTTTCTGTGAGAAAGTGTGCAATTAGCAGGGAATTTTAAGTGGATAGGAGGTGAGAAATGTCAAGATGCGCTAAAATATTCCAAGCAGTAGTTTTTTTTATAGAAAATATATGATAGTTTTGGAAGAAAAATGTGTGTTATGTATATATATATATATATATCAATATATATATATAAAGTTTAGGGTCACTCAGAAATTTCCTTATTTTTGCAAGAAAAGCACAATTTTTTTCAATGAAGATAACATTAAATTAATCAGAAATACACTCTATACATTGTTAATGTGCTAAATGACTATTCTAGCTGCAAACGTCTGGTTTTTAATGCAATATCTACATAGGTGTATAGAGGCCCATTTCCAGCAACCATCACTCCAGTGTTCTAATGGTACATTGTGTTTGCTAACTGTGTTAGAAGGCTAATGGATGAAAACACTTGAAAACCCTTGTGCAATTATGTTAGCACCGCTGTAAACAGTTTTGCTGTTTAGAGGAGCTATAAAACTGACCTTCCTTTGAGCTAGTTGAGAATCTGGAGCATTACATTTGTGGGTTCGATTAAACTCTCAAAATGGCTAGAAAGAGAGGTTTCATGTGAAACTCGACAGTCTAGTCTTGTTCTTAGAAATGAAGGCTATTCCATGCGAGAAATTGCCAAGAAACTGAAGATTCCCTACAATGGTGTGTACTACTCCCTTCAGAGGACAGCAGACACAGGCTCTAACCAGAGTAGAAAGAGAAGTGGGAGGCCCCGCTGCACAACTGAGCAACAAGACAAGTACATTAGAGTCTCTAGTTTGAGAAATAGACGCCTCACAGGTCCTCAACTGGCAGCTTCATTAAATAGTACCCGCAAAACGCCAGTGTCAACGTCTACAGTGAAGAGGCGATTCCGGGATGCTGGCCTTCAGGGCAGAGTGGCAAAGAAAAAGCCATATCTGAGACTGGCTAATAAATGGAAAAGATTAATATGGGCAAAAGCACACAGACATTGGACAGAGGAAGATTGGAAAAAAGTGTTATGGACAGACGAATCGAAGTTTGAGGTCTTTGGATCACACAGAAGAACATTTGTGAGACGCAGAACAACTGAAAAGATGCTGGAAGAGTGCCTGACGCCATCTGTCAAGCATGGTGGAGGTAATGTGATGGTCTGGGGTTGCTTTGGTGCTGGTAAAGTGGGAGATTTGTACAAGGTAAAAGGGATTTTGAATAAGGAAGGCTATCACTCCATTTTTCAACGTCATGCCATACCCTGTGTACAGCGCTTGATTGGAGCCAATTTCATCCTACAACAGGACAATGACCCAAAGCACACCTCCAAATTATGCAAGAACTATTTAGGGAAGAAGCAGGCAGCTGGTATTCTATCTGTAATGGAGTGGCCAGCGCAGTCACCATATCTCAACCCCATAGAGCTGTTGTGGGAGCAGCTTGACCGTATGGTACGCAAGAAGTGCCCATCAAGCCAATCCAACTTGTGGGAGGGCCTTCTGGAAGCATGGGGTGAAATTTCTCCCGATTACCTCAGCAAATTAACAGATAGAATGCCAAAGGTCTGCAATGCTGTAATTGCTGCAAATGGAGCATTCTTTGACGAAAGCAAAGTTTGAAGGAGAAAATTAGTATTTGAAATAAAACTCATGATTTCTAACCTTGTCAATGTCTTGACTATATTTTCTAGTCATTTTGCAACTCATTTGATAAATATAAGTGTGAGTTTTCATGGAAAACACAAAATTGTCTGGGTGACCCCAAACTTTTGAACGGTAGTGTATGTGTGTGTATGTATGTGTATATATATATAATGTAATACAGAATAACAGATTTTCCTGGAGAACAACATACAGTAGCATATTCGTAAATTGCATAACACCCGAAGCACACCTTGATAAATTTCATATACTCCAATGCAACTTGTTATGCTTAGATGCTATTAGGATCTCTCACCAGATTCAAATGTTGACCTACAAATCCCTTTCCGTCTACTTACCTTTCCGATTGGGCTTTATGTAGTGTTTATATTTGTAATGTAGCTAGTGTACATCAGACCATGTACCACTTCATGTACCTCATTGAGGATAGTATCTCTGTCATAATTAATGGTACCTTGAGAAAAAAAGACAACCCTTGCAAACATTTGCGCACTAGTACAATCCATCAACAGCAGCCAGTCTATTTGTTTATTGATATCAGGTGAGTAGCCGTTCTTTAACTGGTTGCCGACACAGGACGAGAATGCTCGTCCTGAGCGGCGAGTACTTGGCGCATTAGGACGAGCGTTCTCGTCCTGTGTGACAGCCGTCTCTGCGGGTGATCGAGAGCGGGGCAACGGCTGTAATACACAGCCACGGCCCCGCTATAACGTCGGAGAGAAGAAAAACATTTTCTCTCCGCCGTTAACCCTTTGAACGGCGCGATGAAAGCTGATCGCGGCGTTCAAGGAGGGGGGACTGCACTTTGATCGCGTCACAGAAGATAACTGACGCGATCAAAGCCCACAACTCATATGGCCAGACAGCCCAGGGTCCATTGAAGGACCCCAGGGCTGTCTGAACATATTTCCTGTTGTTAGGGCATACTGAGGTATGCCCTAACAACTGCCTGTGTACAATCAGTACACAGGCTAATGTACTGGCATTTAGATCTATGCCAGTACATTACAGTTACAAAATCAAAATGATAAATCCCTTTATGGGATTTAAAAAAAAGTTAAATGAATATAAACATTTTTTTATGATAAATAAAAAGTGAAAAAATACACAGAAACACACATTTTTTTATAATAAATAAACTTTTTAAAATATAAGTCCCAAAACATGAAATAATATAGACATATTTGGTATCGCCCCGATCGTAAGAACCTGTACAACAAATGTATAACGTTATTTATGATGATCGGTGTATGGTGTAAAAAAAAAAAATATTAAAACTGCTGCCGAACTGCTTTTTTTCTGCAATTTCGCCAAAATAAAAATTTCTAGAAATTAAACGATAATGTATTTGTACCAAAAAATGGTACCTACATAAAGTACAACTTGTCCCGCAAAAAACAAAGTCTCATACAACTACATCGTACAAAAAATAAAAGAGTTATGAGCGTCGGGATGCAAAGAGGGAAATCTAAAAAAATTGCTCTGTCCTCAAGGCCAAAATTGGCCGTGTCCTTAAGGGGTTAAAGCATAAAAGTGAACTGAAAAATAAGTACTAAAAACACATTTGTGTATATTTACAAACATACTAGATTTCAGATTTACGGACTATATATGTAATAAGTGGTGGAGCATCAGTTTAAAGGGAACCTGTCACAAGATTTTAGGTCACTTAAAGAGGCTCTGTCACCACATTATAAGTGCCCTATCTTCTACATAATTTGATTGTCGCTGTAATGTAGATTACAGCAGTGTTTTTTTATTTAGAAATACTATCAATTTTGACGGAGTTATGACCTATTTTAGATTTATGCTAATGACTTTCTTAATGCCCAACTGGGCATGTTTTTACTTCTTGACCAAGTGGGTGTTGTGGAGAGAAGTGTATGACGCTGACCAATCAGCATCATATACTTCTCTCCATTCATTTATTCAGCACATAGTGATCTTGCTAGATCATGATATGCAGTCACATACTCACACATAAACCTTACTGAAGTGTCCAGCCAGGACGCGATGTCCATTCACAATCCCGACACCTTGGTAACGTTTGAGTGGAATTTACAGCACAGCAAGCGTAATCTCGCGAGATCACTCTGTAAACTGTCATCTACCACGTGATCACGCTTGCTGTCATTAACTCCCACACAAACGTTACCGAAGTGTCGGTATTGTGACTAAACATCGCGTCCTGGCTGGAAGCGATGTCTATTAACTCTCAAGACACTTCAGTAACGTTAATGTGAGAGTAAGTGACTGCACATCATGATCTAGCAAGATCACCATGTGCTGAATAAATGAATGGAGAGAAGTGTATGACGCTGATTGGTCAGCGTCATACACTTCTCTCCACAACGCCCACTTGGTCAAAAAGTAAAACACGCCCAGTTGGGCATTAAGAAACTCATTAGCATAAATCTAAAATAGGTCATAACTCTGTCAAAAATGATCATTTTTCTAAATAAAAAACACTACTGTAATCTACATTACAGTGCCGATCACATTATGTATAAGATAGGCTACTTATAATGTGGTGACAGAGCCTCTTTAACCACCAGAATGTCATTATACTTATGGGGTTTAGCATCTTAAACATGACCCTCTCAAAACTGTCCATTTTAGCATTTTGTCAAAACAGAAGTTATAATACAGCGATGAGTCCTGAGATGAGTCCATGTTTAGCGGCCTCATCTGAACATGTGCAGGATGCTGCTGGACTCGGCTCAAGACTCTTCTCTGATGATTTACATACAGCGCACGCTATATTATAACTTCCTTTTAGAAAAATAGGCTTGTTTAGGATTCTATGTCCTAAAATCTAATAATAGGATCCTTTTAGAGCGTGGAACCATCATTTTACCTTCTGTACTAATAAAGGCATCATACACTCTTACTAAAGCTTAAATACAATCACTTGAAAAATAACTGCTTTTTCATTTATAATCTGCCCTGGTTGAAGTGGTGTGGTTTCAGCAACAAAGCTTATTCATTGTATGAAGAAAAGATATACAAATTTCCAATA
Organism: Rhinoderma darwinii; assembly: GCF_050947455.1. Lineage (NCBI taxonomy): Eukaryota > Metazoa > Chordata > Amphibia > Anura > Rhinodermatidae > Rhinoderma > Rhinoderma darwinii. Next base: position 119,652,585 of record NC_134689.1, read on the forward strand.
TACTTTATGCATCAATTTCAGTTTTCAAGATCTCTGCTTGCAATCATTCAACGAGAGTCTACATTGTTTACTTGAGAAGGATAAAAATAAGTCTGGGTCATGTGATTATAACCCAGGGGCATGGCTAGTTACGATACACTTATCAGAACTCAGTCTACTAATGAGCCGTGCACCTTATTGTCCATCACATGACCAGGACAGATTTTCATCCTCTGGAATTAAACAATGAAGGTTCTCATTCAATGGCTACAGAGATTTTGAAAATTGTGTAATGGATACAGAAAGTACATTAAAAATTGTATAGCTTTTATTCATGCAATGATTAAGCTATATTTGCTGAAGCTAGAAAACCCCCTGAAAATCTTATCTGTAGAAAGATTAATCAAAAATTATTTTTACACTGTCCATATTGTTTTACCAACATAGCCAGTTCTACAAAAGCAATAGCGCATGCATAGTATAAAAACAATGCATGTCTTATATCTTGTATGTTCACAATAAAGGAATGAGTGAAGCCGTTAACATGAAGATTCTGAGCCCACCGCGTCATTTAGGTCTCTTGACTGTCAGAAGGTAATTATAGGTTTGTTATACATTCTTTTTATTACTTTTATGCTTCTATACAATTGTCTGAATCTTTCTCTGATGGCCACATTACACGGTGACAATTTTCCTGTTCAGCTTTACTGCTATCTTGGTACAATGTATTATCACATTTTAGATCCATATTCTATGAATGAGGTTTTTAGAATGTTTTTAAGAGCTTGTCCCTCATATGTCGAGTCATTTGAGTAAATTTCAGTTATTTATTGGAGCTAACAAATTGACCATAAGGATTGCCGCTAATTAGAAACTCAAGATGATGACTCTTAGCATGAAGTATGTTCTTTGCAGCTGTTTGTTTACATGGTAACTTAATAGCTAAAAATCCTACAGGTCTTAGAAAATGTACAGGGCATTTATAGTAAAATTTAAATGAGCTTTTAAAGGAGACTCCTCTGAATAATGCCCAGTCATGAGCACAATTACGCTTAATAAATGGACCACCAAAGTAAGAGAACCCGGAAATGTGAGCACCACACTCAACTCCCTAGAATAAGGTTGCTTTTTTGTTTCCTAGAGGATCAGAAAGTCTTATCACTTTTCTTAACAACGATATCTTGGAAAAAATCTTTTGGTTACACACCGTTCAGCCTTAGGGCATGGCCAGACGTAGCGGATTTGCTCTGGAATTCCGCTGCGGACACTCCGCAGCGGAAATCCGCAGCGGACCCGTTTCTCCATTGCCTTCCACAGCTCTGTGGTTGGGTTCGTTTGCACGTTGCGGACAATTCCGCTGCGGAGCATAGGCTGCGGTGCGGAATTTGGTGTCCGCAGCATACAATGGTTGTTGCGGATGTGTGGCGGACTGGTTGCGGACTCATTGCGGAATTTCTCCATTGACTTCAATGGAGATTCAAAATTCCGCAATGAAGTCCGCAGATGTATTGTAGATGTTATGTGTGCTGCAGAGCTTATTGTTTTTTTAACATTACATTTCTTCATTCTGGCTGGACCTATGTGTATTTCTAGGTCTACAGCCAGACTGAGGAAGTCAATGGGGCTCCCGTAATTACGGGTGACTACGTGTGTGCACCCATAATTACGGGTGACTACGTGTGTGCACCCGTAATTACGGGAGCGTTGCTAGGCGACGTCAGTAAATAGTCACTGTCCAGGGTGCTGAAAGAGTTAAGTGGTCGGCAATAACTGTTTCTGCACCCTGGACAGTGACTACCGATCACAATATACATCAACCTGTAAAAAAAATAGAAGTTCATACTTACCGAGAACTCCCTACTTCTTCCTCCAGTCCGGCTTCCCAGGATGACGTTTCAGTCTAAGTGACGGCTGCAGCCAATCACAGGCTGCAGCGGTCACATGGACTGCCGCGTCATCCAGGGAGGTCGGGCTGGATGCCGAAAGAGGGAAGCGTCACCAAGGCAACGGCCGGTAAGTATGAAATTATTTTACTTTCACTAAGGAAAGTGCTGTCCCTTCTCTCTATCCTGCACTGATAGAGAGAAGGGAAGTACTTTCACCTCAATACGCAACGGCTAGTCCGCATCAATTTAATGCCCATTTTGGGCAGATCCCACACAGAATCTGCAACGCAGATTCTGTGCGGCATTGATGCGGACAGTTGCGGAAGAAATCCGCCACGTCTGGGCATCCCCCTTAAGATAACCATCTGCCAAATATTGTGTTCCACTCATCCTGCCAAAGCATATGTGACCCATTAAGGGTATGTTCACATGCAAAGTAAAAAACGGCTATAAAAAACGGAGCAGTTTTCTACGGTCGTTTTTGGAGCTATTTTTTTTATTGAGACAATTAAAAACGGCTCCAAAAACGGCTCAAGAAGTGACATACACTTCTTTTTTACAGGGCATAAAAAACGCCCCGTGGAAATGTTTTTCCCATTGAAATCAATGGGCAGATGTTTGGAGGCGTTCAACCCCCCGTATTTTCAGCCATTTTTCGGGGGGGGGGGGGGGGTTTATGTGCCTTTTTCCATTGCTTCATGGTCCAGTTCTGTTTCTTAAAGGGGTCAGTATGGGCAGTCTGCGCAGATAGCCTAGCTTTTGCTCCCCATGTACATCAATGAGCCTTGGGCACCCAAGACCCTGTCAGAAGTTAACTTGTTGTCCTTCGTTGGATCACTTCTGTTAGGTACTATCCACTGCATAACGAGAACACCCAACAATACCTGCCGTTTTGGAGATGCTCTTACTCGGTTGTCTAGGTTGTCACAATTTGACGCCTATCAAAGTCGCTCAGATCCAAACAGTTTTTCCAGTATCCAAAACATTAACTTCACTTTGACTGGTGCCATTGTAACGAGATAATCAATGTTATTCACTTCACCTGTCTGGGCTTTTATTGGGCACTACGCATTTCAAGAATTTACTCTTTGCTTCATTAGGTAAAATATAACTTTAAGCAGGCCCAAAGGGGGAAAGGTATATGTTGCAAGCTATTTTCAAGTAACTACATAGCATTTAGTGAGCGGAAATGCTGTTTCAATGTTCCATAACCAGTCAGATTAAGGCTGGTGGAGGCTCCGAGGGAAAATATGTATGGTACACATCTTATGCTGCGTTGCTTTCAAGTCGCTGTAATATTGTGGGATTATTGTTAGGGTATGTTCACAAGGCCTATTTTAGGACGTTTTTCGGGCCGTAAACGCCCGAAAAACAGCCGCGTAAAAAACGGCCACGAAAAAGAAGTTCAGGTCACTTCTTGGGACGTTTTTGGAGCCGTTTTTCATAGACTATTGAGAAAAGCTCCAAAAGCGGCCTTGAAAACAACTCCGTATTTTCAGACGTTTTTGAGTTTGTGTGTGAACATACCCTTACTGTGACACAACCTCGATGTATCTTTATGGAAAAAATAGACAGCAGCCTTGCAACAGTTTGCTACTTTTTTTTCGTTTGGGAAATATTAGGCCGTTGCAGATATCACAGCGAACTTGCCACAGATTACAGTTTTTGCATTGCTAAGGCTGAAATCCGCAATGAAATTCCACTGCTTCTCCGCAACATAATGAGCACGCTGCGGAGGGAAAATTCTGCACCGCAGCCTAATTTCCGCACAGTTATTTTCCGCAACGTCTGAACTAAGTTTCCTAAAAATGTATAGAAACAAATGTAAAAAAACGGCTGCTGCAGAATTCCACTGCGGACTGTCCGCAGCGGAATTCAACCGCAATTCCGCCACGTCTGAACGTGGCCTTAAAGTCACTGCACGGTTGCTTCAATCCTGCAATTTCCCTGTGATTTTCTGACAACTTTGTGTCACCATGAAGCTCTAGCCTAATACGCATCATAAACATTGCAATACAAAAGCTCTCTTCTATACTCTGATGCATCCATACAAAGTGAATTTTAAATTGTATTTACTTTTAAATTCATAATTATGATTTTTTTTTAATCTTAACTATTCAGATTTTTAAATTGATAATAATGGTCCCTGTTTCTCATAATTATGACTGTTAAAGTCCTAATTTTGGAAAAAAATGTTTTTCCACCAGTAGACCCTTTAGACTATAATGGGGTTCCATCAAGATTCCTTTGGGATTCCAGGTTTTTTTTACATCAAGAGAAGCGCCCTAGATTGCACTGTTCTAACACTGCCGATGTTTAAGCAGTCCCTTGAGGTATAGAACAGCCCAAAAACATAAATGGTCAGGGTGGCAAACTAGAATTATATACCCCAAAAATATCCATACAGTGAAGGAAATAAGTATTTGATCCCTTGCTGATTTTGTAAGTTTGCCCACTGTCAAAGACATGAACAGTCTGGAATTTTTAGGCTAGGTTAATTTTACCAGTGAGAGATAGATTATATTAAAAAAAACAAAAACAGAAAATCACATTGTCAAAATTATATATATATTTATTTGCATTGTGCACAGAGAAATAAGTATTTGATCCCTTTGGCAAACCAGACTTAATACTTGGTGGCAAAACCCTTATTGGCAAGCACAGCGTCTGGCAAGCACAGCAGTCAGACGTTTTTTGTAGTTGATGATGAGGTTTGCACACATGTTAGATTGAATTTTGGCCCACTCCTCTTTGTAGATCATCTGTAAAGATTTCGAGGCTGTCGCTTGGCAACTCGGATCTTCAGCTCCCTCCATAAGTTTTCGATGGGATTAAGGTCTGGAGACTGGCTAGGCCACTCCATGACCATAATGTGCTTCTTTTTGAGCCACTCCTTTGTTGCCTTGGCTGTATGTTTCGGGTCATTGTCGTGCTGGAAGACCCAGCCACATGCCATTTTTAATGTCCTGGTGGAGGGTAGGAGGTTGTCACTCAGAATTTGACGGTACATGGCTCCATCCATTCTCCCATTGATGCGGTGAAGTAGTCCTGTGCCCTTAGCAGAGAAACACCCCCAAAACATAATGTTTCCACCTCCATGCTTGACAGTGGGGACGGTGTTCTTTGGGTCATAGGCAGCATTTCTCTTCCTCCAAACACGGTGAGTTGAGTTAATGCCAAAGAGCTCAATTTTAGTCTCATCTGACCACAGCACCTTCTCCCAATCACTCTCAGAATCATCCAGATGTTCATTTGCGAACTTCAGATGGGCCTGTACATGTGCCTTCTTGAGCAGGGGGACCTTGCGGGCACTGCAGGATTTTAATCGATTTCGGCGTAATGTGTTATCAATGGTTTTCTTGGTGACTGTGGTCCCAGCTGCCTTGAGATCATTAACAAGTTCCCCCCGTGTAGTTTTCGGCTGAGCTCTCACCTTCCTCAGGATCAAGGATACCCCACGAGGTGAGATTTTGCATGGAGCCCCAGATCGATGTCGATTGACAGTCATTTTGTATGTCTTCCATTTTCTTACTATTGCACCAACAGTTGTCTCCTTCTCACCCAGCGTCTTACTTATGGTTTTGTAGCCCATTCCAGCCTTGTGCAGGTCTATGATCTTGTCCCTGACATCCTTAGAAAGCTCTTTGGTCTTGCCCATGTTGTAGAGGTTAGAGTCAGACTGATTAATTGAGTCTGTGGACAGGAGTCTTTTATACAGGTGACCATGTAAGACAGCTGTCTTTAATGCAGGCACCAAGTTGATTTGGAGCGTGTAACTGGTCTGGAGGAGGCTGAACTCTTAATGGTAGGGGGATCAAATACTTATTTCTCTGTGCACAATGCAAATAAATATATATCATTTTGACTATGTGATCTTCTGTTTTTTTTTTAAATATAATCTATCTCTCACTGGTAAAATTAACCTAGCCTAAAAATTCTAGACTGTTCATGACTTTGACAGTGGGCAAACTTACAAAATCAGCAAGGGATCAAATACTTATTTCCTTCACTGTATATGTTCTTCTACTATTTCTGTGTTCATGGATAAACTGTATACAAAGCCATTTCATGGCACATTTTCACTGAACACCGTCTCACTTGGATGCTTTTATTTAATCAGTGTTTTACTTTGAAACTAAATTAAAAGGAGCATTGAATAAAAAAAATATATATATCATGCTCTATAAGAAAAAAAGACCCTTTTCATTATCAATATGTTTCTAACTGAGATCTACTTTAATGTTAGAAACATCTGTAAGTACAATAAAGGAATCTTAATATCTGTTCAGACAAATCACTACCTAGGGAACATGTTTTTACTGTGAGCTTATCTCTTAGGTGTACATTAGATTTGATGTAGTCATTCCAGTTTAAAACTCCATGTATTCTATGTTCCGTATTTCCTATTAAAAATTATGTAGGTTGTAAATTTCACCTTGCTGGAATTCTAGGATATTAAAAAAAATTATGACTCATTTTGTATCTTGTTCGCAGTTTATGTGAATTCAATATATAGTATTTAGAACAGCTTGTGTTGTCATTACTCCACAAGCAAAACTTTTAATGACATAACCTCTATAAATGTAATGTTCTCCCAAATGATCCCTCTACGAGTGATTAGCGATAGATGTATGTATGCAAATAAAATTATTGTACTGCAACATCACTTAAAAGGCTGAATTCACACATGGCATATTTGTTGCAGATTTTGTTGCAGATTTTTAAACCAAAGCCAAAAGTGGCTCCAAAAAAAATTGAAAATATACAGGAAGAACTTATACTTCTCTTTTCTCCTGGATCTACTTCTGGCTTTGGCTCAAAAATCTGCATCAATCAACGCATTGTGTGAATCCCGATATGGTCCGTGAAAACTAGCGCCAATCAACAAGACAGCTCGTTAATTGGAGCTTGTTTGCTCCAATCACAAGGAGCAATGATTGGTTATGTATGGGGAAGAGCGATCGTTACTATGATCGTTTGTCTCCATACATTTCCTTTATGTCAGCAGCACATCTCCCTGTTTGCACAGGGAGATGTGCTGCCCACTAGCGAACATTTTATTGGCTGCGCAAATAAGCCAATGAACGAGCTCGTTCATCGGCTGATCGTTGCCCTATTTACACCGGGCAATGATAGGGAATGAGCGCTCGTAGGAACCGGCGTTTGCCAGATTATTGGCCAGTGTAAAAGGGCCTTTAGCATTTGTCTGAAATCGTTTCAAAATGGATCTGGCATAGCAGTCATGGCTTCGTTATGAATGAAAGCTTTGATTCTAGTGTGATTAGAGTGTGTTAAAGGGGTTGTCCAATTTAGAAACCTCATTTTCATATACCCTATTACGGAATTCTTAGTTAAAGCGGGTCTGTCACTTTTTCTTTATGCTGCCCTGTCTGCGGCACGCTGATTTCTGTGTGCTATTACTTATTTAGTAGTTGCTGAGTATTTAGATTTTATACTTACAGTGCATGGCCAGAGATGCAGCTGATGAGTTCAACTACATACTAAATACTACTATATTCATATATTCCACTGTCACCGCCGCCCTCCAGCCGCTGATTGACACTTTTGTCCCTAATCACAGTAATAGGGAGAAAGGTGTCAATCAGGTGGGGGGAGGCGGGGAAGTGTGAATATATAAATATATTTGGACTCATCGGCTGCATCGCTGGCCACGTGCTGTAAATATAACATATTCATACTCAGCAACTACTTAACATTACTAAATAAGTGATAGACATGCTGATTTCTGCACGCTATCACTTCTTTATGCTGCCCTCAGAGCAGCATAAAGACGTGACAGATCCGCTTTAATAGAGAGGGTTCCTCTGTTCAGGATTCTCATCACTTGGCCAGATTTAAGAGAGGTTACAAAGAATGTCTCTCGGTCTGGTGCTACTGTCCTGCATTACACAGACATCCCATTAATTTGAATAGGCACTGTATAATGATTTGTTTCCCTTGCGGTGGCGCTGCAGGGAAACTGTAAAGTAATAACCTTTCAACACTCCAGCGCTATCCTCCTCTGCTAGCTGCTGCCACTCTGACTCGCAGAGGGACTGCTGGGGACGTCAGATGGAGCGTGCGGCCGTTTGGTCAATCAGGGACTCTGTCCACAACTTAAATCAGGGAATCCTGCTGTTCAGGCCAATCAGAGCGCTCGGCGCTCTATTTGAATGTCTTAAGTCCTGGCTTCAGTGCCAGTTATTAGTTCATCTAACCTGCTCCCTGTAATGTGTATTTCCTACTGTAGAGTTTATTTTCAGACCCAGCTTGTCTGACCACGTCTAATGGATTCTCCTTCAACTTGTCTCTGTTATCTGATACTAAATCTGTCAATGCCTGCCTTCCGTTATATCACTTGTTGTTTTCATCCTGGTTTTTAATCCTTGACTCATCTCAGCCCCTGCTTTTGCCTTGACCTTTGGTTTTGTCGCACTTTAAATTTTTTAACTGGTAATGACTACTTTGTAAACTGCGAACGTGGAATTTCCTGCAGAAAAGTTCACATATGGGGTACTTATAATGCATTGTATAGCTTTTATTTGAAAAACAGTAAAACAAAAAACAGTAATTTCGCCATTGTTTTTTTGTTTTTACTGTCTACAATGTATCGTATAAATTATCCAAGAGCCATAAGAAAATTTATGTCGATATGTTTACTGTTTTGTTTTTTTTTTAAATAAAAATACTTTAAAAAAAAAAATCATTTGTGTGTCCCTATGCTCTGAGATTCATAACTTTTGTATTTTTTCCGTCGGCAGAGTTTTGTGTTTTTTCTGGAATAAAAAACCTACGTGCAGATTAAATAACTTGATAATTTTATACTTGTTACAAATACTAAATTATGTGTGCTTTTTTTTTTTGCAACAACTTTTTATTACATTTTTCAACAAAGATAAACATAAATAAGTGCATGACATTATCTTGGACACTACATTTGAGTCAGTCAATGTCTGAGATAAAGTGGCAATACAATTTTGCAAAAAAACATACAGTAAAGTTTGACATATTTCCAAACATAGATAACAGTGTTATCAGCTTTAACAACTTTAAACTCCCCCCTCCCCCCCTGACATCCGATAAATGCATCAAATGTAGCATGGACATAAAAAATACAGGTACTTGGACGCAGGATGAACCCAAGTCACCCCCCTAGGCCACTCAGCACTCGGATACTGACTGAGTCAACTTTTCAGTACTCCTAACGTCCCTGCCACAGCCCTCGTCAGGTACCATGAGGTATAATAGAATGGTGTCATCAGATCTTTAATTTCGTTGGGCTGGAAATATTTACATATAAAAACTTTCCATTTTTTGAAAAATTTCGAAGAACCAGATTCCGCTGTTCGTTCAATATCCAGCCGGTCCATATATATATATTTTTTCTATGTGTGCTTTTTATATAATTGTATATATATATATAGATGTGTGTATGTATATATATATATATGTATATATACACACACACACACACAGATATATATATATATATATATATATATATATATATATATATGTATATATCACAAAGTAAAGCAATTTTTTTTAGAATACGATTTTTATTGAACTTTTTTTTTACATTTTTTTTTAGTCCCACTAGCAGGCTATATGGTCGCTCATTTGATCACTAATATACTACAGTGCAATACTTCTGTATTTCAGTGTGTTATGCCTGACTGGCATCTTTTTATGCCCTGCCTCTAGCCTTTCGCTCCATAACAACCTATCGGCAACAGGCAATTGCGTCACAGGAGGATGGGTCTGGCAGAGGGAGCCCCAACCCCTTGTCTTACCACTTAGATTCCGCATCATTGACTACGGCATCTAAGGGGTTAAACAAAACAAAAACAAAGTTTTTACCACTCAAACGGCACTGTGAAAGGCAGTCCAATGTGTAGTCACTATGAATATTCTCTCCCAGTCGTCTCTATGCGATAGATAATTCACAATCCAGTGTGAGTGTAAATGGTTCTGCTGGTACTTGTAGTTTGACACAGATACAACCGGTTTCCCAATGTCCTCCAGCAAACGAAATTACCTATGTCTCCAATGTAAAAAAGGAAACAATAGTGCAACAACCTTCAACACTGTTCTCGTCATGCCAATATTTATTCAATACTTACGAGAAAGGCAAAATTTGAAAACATATCAAACAAAAAACAAAATTAATAAAACGTGAGCGGCACGCCAACACTCTCGCCCGACCCTGGGTTTTGCCCTTCCGGCTTCCTCTGGAGCATTTGTGACGTGTCAAATCCATAAGTTTAACTTGCCGCTAACACGGACATAAAAATACATTTATAACAGTTAAAACATGTATATATTGCACATTGCTAATACCAATATATCTCGATTTATGCCGTGTAGCGAAAACGGAACAGATACACCCAATGGTACAAATGGCGCTGATTACGGTGATCTCTTTCAAAATACTAATAACAATAGTTTGTTATACCATTATCGAGTGAAATAAAACTATTAACTGAATGATAAAATTGAAACTCATGCTCCAACGCAATAACACCAAATGGTTTCTAGTAAAAGGTCCGTATGAAAGTCTCGCTTACCACCAATCCGAACTAATAGTGGGACATCCAATGATATGGCTACTTTTGATGACATCACGTTCATACATAAAAAAATTATACAAATGAGATGATGTTTCGAATGGGAAAGGAACTAAAGGAATTTACTTGGGATTTATTTATTTATTTATTTAGGTAAGTATTATAAATAATAAACATCTATGTTAATCTAGAATTTATTAAAAGGCAATTTTACGTTGCTAACAGTTTCCATTTAGCAAAATATCATGGTTTTCATAATGGCATCGTATTATTTGTTATGAAATTACCACATTTTTAAAAAGAATAAGAATTTCCTATGTCATCATAAATATTCGCACGAAGAGAGCCTAGAGACGACTGCATGTGTCATTACAACGTCCGTTCACAAATGGAATGATAACCCAGCATTTGTGTCAGATCCGTATCCTAATTATTTAAACATAAGTATTAACACTGAATCTTTTTTTTTTAATAAGTTATTATTTTCAATTTAACAAATAGACAAAAAAACATAATTACAAATGTATATCCATCATGTATATCCCCTTAGCCCCCCCCCCAATTAATACCACCCCCAAAAAAAAACAGAAACCCCATAAGTCTCACTCTGGTCCCCAGATCTTCTCCCATCTTCCAATGTGCTAATTTTTACTTAATCTTCTCAAATTTCTTTATTTTACTCATGAGATTTCTCCACTCCTGAACTGTGGGGGGTAGGGTGGATCCCCACTTCCTAGCTATAAGTACTCTAGCTAAGTGTAGCAATCTAGAGGTACAAATAATTTGTCTCCCACTATAGTTGCTTTCCATCAACTCTGATGTGCAGTTGAGAATAGCGAGAATCTGGGATTTAGGGATATTCCTACCTACATGGTTTCCAATTTCCTCGAAGATATTATCCCAATTTTTTTTACAGCAGAGCATGTCCATATTAGGTGGAGAAAATTAGCCATCGGGTATTGGCATCTATGGCAATTAAAGCTGTTTTTGTTATAAAATTTGGATATTAGGGCAGGGGAATAATACAGTCTATGCAGAATATTAATTTGTATAAATTTATGATTCATAGAGACCGATACATTCTTGACATTGCTGTAACCGTTTAGCCACTGATCGTGCTTGATTGGTCCCAAGTCCCTGACCCATTTTTCCCGACTCACTGGTGATATACTCTAAAAAAAAACGTTTATAATTTTATATAGTGATGAGGCAGTCTTTTTGCCCAAAGTGTTACATATAAGCCTTTACATTCCCTTGTGACTTTGTATAAAAAATATTTCTTTGTTTCTAGTTTTACTTACTGCGTGTTGTATTTGAGCATAGTGATATCTGTACGTTTCTTTTACTGAATAGATGGTTTAAAGATTCTCAAAAGTGATCAGTGTTGCATTAATAAACAAATCCTTAATGTGTTTAATACCATATTTTATCTACCCCCTTACATCTTGAATACTTTCCAATTCCTTCAAGTTTTTATTGTGCCATATTGGTGTAAAATGTGTCTGTCATGTCCATGGCCGTGGACCGTCAGGCTCACTCACCTACTGACGGCCGCAGCCATGGGTCTGCGAGTGCTGGCCCCAGTCTCCTCCTCTGGAGACGCCAGTACTCACTTCCGCTCACCTCAGCCGGGTCCCGTAGGTTGCACGTGCACGCTCGTGCCCGCTCTTAAAGGAGCAGCACGTGCACCGGACTTTAAGGTAAAATTAGCCCATGAGTACCCTGGACTATAAGAAGACCCTTTCTTCCATACCTGAGCTTTGTTTGTCATATCCTAGTTTGTCGATGCAAATGGTCTCCTGGTGTTTTCCAGTTCCCATTGTTCCCTGTACCTGTGTCCTGTATCCCGTGCTATCCTGGTCAAGTGCTGTGCTGTAGTCGTGCTGTGCTGTATCCCACGCCTGTCCTGCTACTCCACGCCTGCCGTCTACCCGCTGCCCAGTCCCAGCCGAGCCTGCCTTGCTAATGTCCGAGCTGCCACAGGTACACTATACGAACTATAGACTGTGGCCTGCGCCCCGTTGGCCAGCCTCTGAGGCTGCATGTACTACAAGGGATCCTTACTCCAACCACCTACGTATCACCTCTATTGACACGGTATCCTTTTACAATAGGGCGTACTAGAGCCAACCAGTTCATCATCTACTTAACACTGAAAATTGCACTATCTGTTTAAAACTGTACTACCAGGCACATACGCCATAGAGCAATTCAGCATTACTCTGCTGAACATTTCGTAAAATAGAGTCATATATTGTAATTAAGACCCCCACCTAAAAGTCCTTCTACTATCCAGTCCACAACATGTCTTTAATGTCTTTAATGTGCCCAGCAAGGAGGCAGCGACCTCCCTTCATTTGAGATACTCATCCACTCTGGGCATGCGCGTGCGTTCCACGCCTTGCTAAAAACACGCGGTGGAACGCACGGCCATCTTGGCCGATGCGTTCCAACCAACTAGACACGCCCCCTCCTCACAGCACTTAAAACCAGGAAGTGACCAGGGACTATCAGCGCCCATGAAGAGCGGTAAGCCGCCGAATACAATTCATAGCAGCGCTACTACGCATTATATATTCAGTTCGATCCAGTCCCCAGTACGGCTCAGGTAAGGAACATATCATCAGAGTTTATGGAGGTACCTATACTCCATTGTATACCCCCCCTTTTTGGACTAGTGGAACTTCGCTTGTACAACTAATCCTTGTCTGTTTAGTTTGTCATATTTATACTGCATGCCCTGCACCTAATTCTGTGATGCTTTTTAGTCTGCGATGTATATGGTTTATAAAATGTACCTCTAGAATGTTCTTTCTAAGGGACCATCACCTGGAGAGGCGCTCAATGATCATACTCATGATTACACAACCATGGGTCCCATAAAGACATGTGCACTCCTTGCTTCCCTTAATGCCACTCCACCACAATAGCTCTCCTCTACCATCCCGCTGTATTCACATTTATGCCTTAACAAGTTACGTAGATCATCATTGACAAGTGGTACCCTGCCTATCCAATGTGCTCACGAAATCATACATATACGAATGTGTACGACTACCTAGAACATCACCTATCTCCCTATAGTCATACTGGCGCTCCCCCTATTGTGGTGACTGTACCTGGGATATATGCAACTGTTTCCTCCCAGTGTTTTTAATCTTCCTGTCAATTTCATAGCCTTATTTTGTAAAGAATAACTATGTTAAGATTGACCGAGTTATATATTCTATACTACATCTAGTGTTTATATGACATATTATGTGATGTTATGATGTGTATTATGTGACAGCTCTCCAAACTCATGATATGCTATAATTATATGTACGTATTTTTCTAGTGCCCGACGAAGGTCTTACGACCGAAATGTTGACGTTGCACATATAGCCTCTGGCACTTATCCTGAGAAACAAATAAATATAATTTTTGAAACACAATCAAGGTGTGCCGACTACAATTCTTAACCTACATCCGGGTTGGGACCCTACCTCGAGCACCCAAAGATACCGGTGCTATCTGAACACAACCATAGCCATACCGCCAAGGCGGTACGGCCCAGTGGGTCCACAAACCCAACATGACAGTGTCGCTCCCCTAATTTCCCTAAAAATTTTCCTTGCTGCCCAGCTTTCCCTCAAAAGTTTATTTATCGGCCGACCCTTATTAATACCTGCTCTTAATTGTCCTGATTGCATCAGCTCATATATATTACTTATTTGATCTTCATTTTCGCTCACCAACCTCCTTAGAGTGCTAACCTCATACCATCTAGTTAGAGGTTTAAGCTGAAATGCTATGAAGTACCCGAAGAAGAAAGGAATTGCCATACCACTCTCATTCAGTGATCTACATAGGAATTTTTGCTTGAGTCTTACCTTCTTCCTGCCCCAAATTAGAACGTTTGTTATAGTTTCTATTAGTTTAATTACGTTTTTATTAATCCAGACTGGGCTAGCAGCAAGAACATACATTAATTGTGGTTGCACAATCATTTTAACTAAAGCTACCCTGTCTGCTCTAGATAAAGGTAGCTTAATCCAGATGGAGATTTTAGACCTATTTCTGGCCGGGGGAGCCATGACATTAAGCGGAATGAATTTTCCAATGTCTGCATTGATTTTTATACCTAAATATTCAAAATTATCTGTAGGTTGCAAAACCTTCAAGTTGCTATGAGGCAGTTCAAAATTATCCAAGGGGAGTAACGTAGATTTACTCCAGTTGATATTTAATCCAGATAGTCCTCCGAACTCTTCTATTTCATAGATGGTCCTAGGCACAGTGTTTTCTGAATTATTCAGTTACAGTAATATGTCGTCAGCATAGAGCAGGATTTTATCTCCCCTTCCTCTGCTGCTGAAGCCCTCTATATCATCAGTACTTCTCAACCAAATTGCTAGGGGCTCTATAAAAATAGCGGAGAGAGGGGACATCCTTGTCGAGTACCACGGGAAAGAGAAAAAGAGGAGGTGAGCTCCCCGTTTATTCTAATTCTTGCGCTAGGATTGACATACATTTTCCTTACATATACAACAAATTCCTGACCCAGGCCGAACCTGTCCATCACTTTCCATAGATATCCCCACTCCACCCTGTCAAATGCCTTAGTGGCGTCAATAGACAGGATGGAGTGGGTCCACCCATACCCTAACTGCATGTGTTAGGGATCTGCCAGGTACTTCATCTAGGTATACTCCTGGGATTAATCAATCCACACCTGAGGCCAGACCTGTTCGACTGACACCATCTCCCACCAACCAGGGTGGCAGGCTCAGGAGTGGGAGAGCCTATCGCGGCCTGGTCTGTCGGAGTTAGCTCCGCCCCCTGTCCTTTATTACCTGCCCTGTTCTCTCCCTCAGTGCTTGTAATTCTTTTGGATTCCTGGCCCCACTGCTGCTTGCTCCAGCCTGCTTCTGCCGTGCTTCTGCCTTGCTGCAGTTCTGCTTGACCTGCTTTGCTTTGCCCCTGGCTTGCTTCTGTCTCCTTGCCCGCTTGGGTGTACTCACTTTGTCCTGGTCCTGACTGTCCGTTCGCCGCTCCGTTTCCTCGTGGCGTTCCGTGGCTACTGCCCCTTCCCTTGCATGTTCCCTGTTTGTTTTCCTGTGCACTTAGACAGCGTAGGGACCGCCGCCCAGTTGTACCTCGTCGCCTAGGGTGAGTCGTTGCAAGTAGGCAGGGACAGGGCGGTGGGTAGATTAGGGCTCACTTTCCCTTCACCTCCTTCCGGCCATTACATAATTACAAGCCCTTACCTAGTCTACCATTTCTCCTACGCTGACGCTGTCATGGACCCCCTTGAGACCCTGGCCCAGCAGATGCAGGGCCTCTCCCTACAGGTCCAGGCCCTGGCCCAAAGGGTCAATCAGGGTGACGCTGCTTTAGTAGTACCCCTCACCTCACCTCTAGAACCCGACCTCAAGTTACCTGACCGGTTCTCAGGGGACCGTAAGACGTTTCTCTCCTTCCGGGAGAGTTGCAGACTGTATTTCCGCCTAAAGCCCCACTCCTCAGGTTCCGAGAACCAGCGGGTGGGTATCATCATATCCCGACTCCAGGAAGGGCCCCAAGAGTGGGCCTTCTCCTTGGCTCCTGACGCCCCTGAACTTTCCTCTGTTGATCGTTTTTTCTCTGCCCTCGGACTCATTTACGACGAGACTGACAGGACTGCCTTAGCCGAGAGTCAGCTGGTGACCTTACGTCAGGGTAGGAGACCGGTTGAGGAATACTGTTCTGATTTTAGAAAGTGGTGCGTAGCTTCTCAGTGGAACGATCCGGCCCTAAGGTGCCAGTTTAGGTTAGGATTATCTGACGCCCTGAAGGATCTGCTGGTTAGCTACCCCTCGTCTGACTCCCTTGACCAGGTTATGGCCCTAGCAGTACGACTTGACCGACGTCTCAGGGAACGTCAGCTAGAACGCTTCAGTGTGCTCCCCTCTGACTTTTCTGCGATTCCCCCCCGAGGTCCCGTCTCCTCGCCCCTCCACGGAGGACTCGGAGGTACCTATGCAACTCGGGGCCTCCATGTCCCCTCGACAACGTAGGGAGTTTCGCAGAATGAATGGTCTCTGCTTCTACTGTGGGGACGACAAGCATCTACTGAACACCTGTCCCAGGCGCAATAAGAAGCCGGAAAACTTCCGCGCCTAAGTGATCATCGGGGAGGTCACTTGGGCGCACAGGTATTTCCCGTTAATGTGAAACGCAATAAAATTTTGCTTCCCTTTCAGGTCTCGTTTGCTGGCCGGGCTGCCACTGGCAGTGCTTTCGTGGATTCAGGGTCATCTGCTAATATCATGTCTGCGGAATTTGCTATGTCTCTAAAGATGCCTTGTATTGATTTACCTTATCCTATCCCTGTAGTAGGAATCGACTCAACTCCCCTTGCTAATGGTTATTTTACTCAGCATACTCCTGTTTTTGAACTCCTGGTTGGCTCCATGCATTTGGAGCAGTGCTCTGTACTGGTGATGCAGGGATTATCGTCTGATCTGGTTTTAGGCCTTCCCTGGTTGCAGTTGCATAATCCCACGTTTGATTGGAATACTGGGGATCTCACCAAATGGGGTAATGAATGTCTTATGTCATGTCTTTCTGTTAACTCTATTTCTCCCCGGGAGGAGGTAAACACGCTTCCTGAGTTTGTTCAGGACTTCGCCGATGTGTTTTCTAAGGAGGCCTCCGAGGTGTTGCCCCCCCATAGAGATTACGATTGCGCTATCGATTTGGTGCCTGGTGCCAAGCTTCCTAAGGGTAGGATATTTAATCTTTCATGTCCTGAACGTAAAGCTATGAGGGAATATATCCAAGAATGCCTGGCCAAGGGTTTCATTCGCCCCTCGACTTCTCCTGTAGGTGCTGGCTTCTTCTTCGTGGGGAAGAAGGATGGTGGTCTTAGGCCGTGCATTGATTATCGTAACCTGAATAAGGTCACCGTAAGGAACCAGTATCCCCTTCCTTTGATTCCGGATCTTTTTAATCAGGTTCAGGGAGCCCAATGGTTTTCTAAGTTCGATCTACGGGGGGCATATAACCTTATCCGCATCAAAGAGGGGGATGAGTGGAAAACTGCGTTCAACACACCCGAGGGTCATTTCGAATACCTGGTCATGCCCTTTGGGTTGTGTAATGCCCCTGCTGTCTTCCAGAATTTTATTAATGAAATCCTGAGAGAGTACCTGGGTAATTTTCTTGTTGTGTACCTTGATGACATACTGGTGTTTTCCAAGGACTGGTCCTCCCACGTGGAGCATGTCAGGAAGGTGCTCCAGGTCCTTCGGGAGAATAATCTGTTTGCTAAGACTGAAAAATGTGTCTTTGGGGTACAGGAGATACCATTTTTAGGGCAAATCCTCACTCCTCATGAATTCCGCATGGACCCTGCCAAGGTTCAGGCTGTGGCGGAATGGGTCCAACCTGCCTCCCTTAAGGCGTTAGTGTTTTTTAGGGTTCGCCAACTATTACAGGAGATTTATTGCCAACTTCTCGGTCGTCGCTAAGCCTCTTACGGACCTTACCCGCAAGGGTGCTGATGTCCTCCATTGGCCCCCTGAGGCCGTCCAGGCCTTTGAGACCCTCAAGAAGTGCTTTATCTCGGCCCCCGTGCTGATTCAGCCCAACCAAGAGGAGCCATTTATTGTGGAGGTTGACGCTTCCGAGGTGGGAGTGGGGGCCGTCTTGTCCCAGGGTACCAGCTCCCTCACCCATCTCCGCCCCTGTGCTTACTTCTCTAGGAAGTTTTCGCCCACGGAGAGTAACTATGATATTGGCAACCGCGAACTTCTAGCCATTAAATGGGCTTTTGAGGAGTGGCGGCACTTCCTGGAGGGGGCCAGACACCAGGTAACGGTCCTTACGGATCACAAGAATCTGGTTTTCCTAGAATCGGCCCGGAGGCTTAATCCTAGACAAGCTCGGTGGGCACTATTCTTTACCAGATTTAATTTCTTGGTTACCTATAGGGCTGGGTCCAAGAATATTAAGGCTGATGCTCTGTCACGTAGTTTCATGGCCAATCCTCCTTCTGAGAAGGATCCTGCTTGTATTTTACCCCCTGGTATAATCGTCTCTGCCACGGATTCTGATTTAGCTTCTGATATTGTGGCTGATCAGGGTGCTGCTCCCGGGAACGTCCCTGGGGACAAACTGTTTGTTCCCCTGCAATACCGGCTGAGGGTACTCAGGGAAAACCATGACTCCGCTCTATCTGGTCATCCTGGCATCTTGGGCACCAAACACCTCATTACCAGAAACTATTGGTGGCCTGGGTTGCCTAAAGACGTTAGGGCTTACGTCGCCGCTTGTGAGGTTTGCGCTAGGTCCAAAACCCCTAGGTCCCGACCTGCGGGCCTACTACGTTCCTTGCCCATTCCCCAGAGACCTTGGACCCATATCTCCATGGATTTTATCACCGATTTGCCTCCATCTCAGGGCAAGTCGGTGGTGTGGGTGGTAGTCGACCGCTTCAGCAAGATGTGCCACTTTGTGCCCCTTAAGAAGCTACCTAACGCCAAGACGTTAGCTTCTTTGTTTGTGAAACACATCCTGCGTCTCCATGGGGCCCCAGTCAATATCGTTTCTGACAGAGGGGTACAATTTGTTTCCTTATTTTGGAGAGCTTTTTGTAAAAAGTTGGAGATTGATCTGTCCTTCTCCTCCGCCTTCCATCCCGAAACTAATGGCCAAACGGAAAGGACCAACCAATCCCTGGAACAATATTTAAGGTGTTTCATCTCTGACTGTCAATTCGATTGGGTCTCATTCCTTCCCCTTGCTGAATTTTCCTTGAATAACCGGGTCAGTAACTCGTCAGGGGTCTCCCCGTTTTTCTGTAATTTCGGGTTTAACCCAAGATTCTCCTCCGTCTCCCCTGGTTGTTCCAATAATCCTGAGGTAGAGGATGTTCATCGGGAACTGTGCACCGTCTGGGCCCAGGTTCAGAAGAACCTAGAGGCGTCCCAGAGCGCACAAAAGATTCAGGCGGATAGTAGACGTTCTGCTAACCCCCGGTTTGTCGTCGGGGATTTGGTCTGGTTGTCGTCCAGGAACTTGCGCCTTAAGGTCCCGTCCAGGAAGTTTGCTCCCCGGTTTATTGGACCTTATAAGATCATTGAAGTCCTCAACCCTGTATCCTTCCGTCTGGAGCTCCCCCCATCATTTCGCATACATGACGTCTTCCATGCCTCCCTCCTTAAACGCTGCTCCCCGTCCTGGTCCCCCTCGAGGATACCTCCTGTTCCCGTTCTCACCCCTGAGGGGGTGGAATTCGAGGTGGCCAAGATTATGGACAGTAGGATGGTCCAGGGCTCCCTCCAGTACCTGGTCCATTGGAGAGGATACGGGCCGGAGGAGAGGACTTGGGTACCTGCCCGTGATGTTCACGCTGGGGTATTGATCAGGAGGTTCCACCTTCTCTTCCCCACTAAACCGGGTCCCCTTAGTAAGGGTCCGGTGGCCCCTCATAAAAGGGGGAGTACTGTTAGGGATCTGCCAGGTACTTCATCTAGGTATACTCCTGGGATTAATCAATCCACACCTGAGGCCAGACCTGTTCGACTGACACCATCTCCCACCAACCAGGGTGGCAGGCTCAGGAGTGGGAGAGCCTATCGCGGCCTGGTCTGTCGGAGTTAGCTCCGCCCCCTGTCCTTTATTACCTGCCCTGTTCTCTCCCTCAGTGCTTGTAATTCTTTTGGATTCCTGGCCCCACTGCTGCTTGCTCCAGCCTGCTTCTGCCGTGCTTCTGCCTTGCTGCAGTTCTGCTTGACCTGCTTTGCTTTGCCCCTGGCTTGCTTCTGTCTCCTTGCCCGCTTGGGTGTACTCACTTTGTCCTGGTCCTGACTGTCCGTGCGCCGCTCCGTTTCCTCGTGGCGTTCCGTGGCTACTGCCCCTTCCCTTGCATGTTCCCTGTTTGTTTTGCTGTGCACTTAGACAGCGTAGGGACCGCCGCCCAGTTGTACCTCGTCGCCTAGGGCGAGTCGTTGCAAGTAGGCAGGGACAGGGCGGTGGGTAGATTAGGGCTCACTTTCCCTTCACCTCCTTCCGGCCATTACAGCATGTTGCGAAACAATCTACCAAGGTTATCATTGACATTTCTTCCTGGAATAAACCCACTCTGGTGAGGATGTATTATTGATGAAATTACTTTGGCCAGTCTTATTGCCAATGCCTTAGCATATATCTTTACGTCCATGTTAAGAAGTGAAATTGGCCTGTATGACTCGACTTCATTGGGATCTTTACCCTTTTTCAATATAACCGTGAAAATAGCCTCAGACATTGATAATGGGAGTCCCTTATCCCCATTGATGGTTTCCACTAATAAGGGGAGTAGCTCCTTGTCATATTTTCTATATATTTCAAATGGGAGCCCATCAGATCCTGGAGATGTGTTACCAGAGAATAATTTGACTGCTTCCCTAAGGTCCTCCACTGTAATGGGAGCTCCCAATATCTTCCTCTGTTCTTCTGTCAAAGTTGGAAATGTTATTCTATCTAAGAAGGAGTTCAGCTCCATGTCGCTGGCTCCTATTTTTTACTGTACTTCATATAAATCTGAGTAGAAGTCAAATAATTCTCCCATTATTTCTTCCGGGTCATGAGAAAGACTTCCCCGCCGTCTCTTAACACATGAGACAATACTAGACATCTTTTGATTGGTGATAATGTGTGTTAATAGTCTGCCCGGCTTCCCAGATTCGCAAAAATAATTTTGGCCAGAAAAAAAAAAGTAAAAACTACTAGATCTTACACTAGAGATTCTGCGCATCTGATTGAGAAATTGGGAACAATTAACATAAAAAAGGAAACTATTCTATGTACATGTGATGTATCCTCACTAGAGATGAGCGAACTTATGAAAAGTTTGGTTCGGCAAGTTCGCCGAATTTCGTGCAAAAGTTCGATTCGGACCGAACTAGTTCTGACCGAACCTGTAATACAAGAAAGCCCCTAAAAATCGTGTATAACACTGTTTTAAAGCCCTAGAAGCCCTGTATAACACTCTTAGGTCACCCATGAGTGTATCCAAGTACTTTTGAGCTGTCTTTAATGCAAAGTTGGTGTCAAAGTTACGCCAACATGTATGGCTATAGGAAAACGGATGGGACACGGAGATAACGAACAGAAACCACTGCACTTGTGCATGTTGTATGCTTAATGCATTGTTAAAAAAGGTACAAAAATTAACCATTTTAGGCGGCTGATGCCTGCCAGGGTTCATACATATAAGGTGGTAAAAGAAGAAGCAATGGCTTTTGACAAGCCCTCCAAAAATTGACCCTTTTTATTGGCAGATGCCTGCCGGAGTTCTTCCATACATGGATGTGAAAGCAACAAGCATGGCTTTTCACAAGCCCTCAAAAAACTGACCCTTTTTATTGGCAGATGCCTGCCGGGGTTCTTCTATACATGGATGTAAAAGCAACAAGCAATGGCTTTTCACAAGCCCTCCAAAAATTTACCCTTTTTATTGGCAGATGCCTGCCGGGGTTCTTCCATACATGGATGTAAAAGCATTAAAGCAACAAGCAATGGCTTTTTACAAGCCCTCCAAAAATTGACCCTTTTTATTGGCAGATGCCTGCCGGTGTTCTTCCATACATGGATGTAAAAGCATTAAAGCAACAAGCAATGGCTTTTGACAAGCCCTCCAAAAATTGACCCTTTTTATTGGCAGATGCCTGCCGAGGTTCTTCTATACATGGATGTAAAAGCAACAAGCAATGGCTTTTCTCAAGCCCTCCAAAAATTGACCCTTTTTATTGGCAGATGCCTGCCGGGGTTCTTCCATACATTGATGTAAAAGCAACAATCAATGGCTTTTCACAAGCCCTCCAAAAATTGACCCTTTTTATTGGCAGATGCCTGCCGGGGTTCTTCCATACATGGATGTAAAAGCATTAAAGCAACAAGCAATGGCTTTTCACAAGCCCTCCAAAAATTGACCCTTTTTATTGGCAGATGCCTGCCGGGGTTCTTCCATACATGGATGTAAAAGCAACAAGCAATGGCTTTTCACAAGCCCTCCAAAAATTGACCCTTTTTATTGGCAGATGCCTGCCGGGGTTCTTCCATACATGGATGTAAAAGCAACAAGCAATGGCTTTTCACAAGCCCTCCAAAAATTGACCCTTTTTATTGGCAGATGCCTGCCGGGGTTCTTCCATACATTGATGTAAAAGCAACAATCAATGGCTTTTCACAAGCCCTCCAAAAATTGACCCTTTTTATTGGCAGATGCCTGCCGGGGTTCTTCCATACATGGATATAAAAGCATTAAAGCAACAAGCAATGGCTTTTCACAAGCCCTCCAAAAATTGACCCTTTTTATTGGCAGATGCCTGCCGGGGTTCTTCCATACATGGATGTAAAAGCAACAAGCAATGGCTTTTCACAAGCCCTCCAAAAATTGACCCTTTTTATTGGCAAGGGTGAGTAGTAGCAGCACATTAAAAGACACTGGACGACAGTCACAGGACAAAGCCCTGTGGTGGGGCAGGCCTGCTTGTAGCAGACGGGCGGCAGTGGAGGTGTATTGGTGGTAGTAGTCGAGGTAGCCAACACAGACAGCAAGGGTGCAAGCAGTAGTAGCAGTAGTAGCAGCACATTAAAAAAAGAGACTGGACAGTCACAGGAGGACATAGCCCTGTGGTGGGGCAGGCCTCAGGCCTGCTTGTAGCAGACGTCAGTGGAGGTGTATTGGTGGTAGTAGAGGTAGACTAGCCAACACAGACAGCAAGGGTGGTAGACTGGTAGTAGCAGCAGCACATTAAAAAAAGAGACTGGACAACAGTCCCAGGACATAGCCCTGTGGTGGGGTAAGCCTGCTTGTAGCAGACGGGCGGCAGTGTAGGTGTATTGGTGGTAGTAGAGGTACTAGCCAACACAGACAGCAAGGGTGCAAGCAGTAGTAGCAGCACATTAAAAAAAAGAGACTGGACAGTCACAGGAGGACAAAGCCCTGTAGTGGGGCAGGCCTCAGGCCTGCTTGTAGCAGACGGCAGTGGAGGTGTATTGGTGGTAGTAGAGGTAGACTAGCCAACACAGACAGCAAGGGTGGTAGACTGGTAGTAGCAGCAGCACATTAAAAAAAGAGACTGGACGACAGTCACAGGACAAAGCCCTGTGGTGGGGTAGGCCTGCTTGTAGCAGACGGGCGGCAGTGGAGGTGTATTGGTGGTAGTAGAGGTAGCCAACACAGACAGCAAGGGTGGTAGTAGTAGTAGTAGTAGTAGTAGTAGTAGTAGCACATTAAAAAAAGAGACTGGACAGTCACAGGAGGACAAAGCCCTGTGGTGGGGCAGGCCTCAGGCCTGCTTGTAGCAGACGGCAGTGTAGGTGTATTGGTGGTAGTAGAGGTAGCCAACACAGACAGCAAGGGTGCAAGCAGTAGTAGCAGTAGTAGCAGCACATTAAAAAAAAGAGACTGGACAGTCACAGGAGGACAAAGCCCTGTAGTGGGGCAGGCCTCAGGCCTGCTTGTAGCAGATGGCAGTGTAGGTGTATTGGTGGTAGTAGAGGTACTAGCCAACACAGACAGCAAGGGTGCAAGCAGTAGTAGCAGCACATTAAAAAAAGAGACTGGAGAGTCACAGGACAAAGCCCTCTGGTGGGGCAGGCCTGCTTGTAGCAGACGGCACTGGGGTGGATTGGTGGTAGAAGTAGTAGCAGCTGCAGCACCAACAGCGGCACATTAAAAAAAGAGTGGACAGGACAGAATCCCGTAGTAGCAGGCGGCAGTAGCAGGCGGCAGCAGCAGCAGCAATGTCAGATCTAATCAGTGGCATCAGGCACAGGGGTTTTAAAATCCTCACCGATCCACGCTTGATTCATTTTCAGAAACGTGAGATTTTCCAAGCTGTTGGCGGACAATCTTGTTCGCTTAGGGGTGACGAAGCCCCCTGCTGCGCTGAATACCCTCTCTGACGCTACACTGGAGGGTGGACAAGACAGTACACCCATGGCTAACTGGGCCAGTTCTTGCCAATGATCCAATCTGCTGACCCAGAAGTCCATGGGGTCTGGGATCAGCATTTCTGACGGAGAAAGGGCACAGTCCAGGTACGAGTGAACCTGGTTGTTTAGGTGCTGCACCTGGAGATGGTGAACATCCCTTTGGTGACTAGTACTACGATGTGTGTCAGGTCGGGGTATTGGATGTAAAAATGTTGTCATCATATTTTCCAAACTGAATTGGCTGCTGCTGCTGCTGCCGCTGCTGCCACGGCTGCCGCCTATTGCAGAGGTAGCTCTGCCAGAGGCGGTGGAACGATGAGACAGTGGAGAGCGGAGAGTGGCCCCCCGGTCAGACATGCTTGCAGCGGGTGTTTGCCGTTTGAAAGCCGTGACAAGCTGGCTGCATAGCTTCTCTCTATAATAAGCCAATTTTGCCTCCCTCTCGGAAGGCGCAAAAAACTCCCCCATTCTGGCTTTATACCGAGGGTCTAAAAGTGTGGCTATCCAGTAGTCATCTCTTTGCTTCATGCTAACAATACGACAGTCAGCGCGCAAGTAACGAAGCATACAGCTCGCCATCCTGGCCAGCGTTTCAGAGGGCCCGGGTGGTTCCATCTCCGCCCCATACTGCCATGGTTGTCCATCATCAAGGTCGTCGTCAGACTCGTCATTACCACCATCACTGTCATGTTGTGCGGCTGCCTCGTCCCCTATCCCTTCCTGTGATTCCATCTCCAAATCCAGCTCCTCTTCAGGTCCTGTTTCCTCATCCTCCTCCTCCTCCTCCTCAACATCCATAGCCAGATGTGATCCTTCCTCCATCCTTTGCTGAATCATCGCTGTGAGCGTTTGCTCCATAATGAATATCAGCGGCATAACATCGTTCATTCCGCTAGCGTCACGGCTCACAAATCGTGTGGCCTCTTCAAAGGGCCTCAAAACGCGACATGCGTCTCTAACCAGCTGCCAGTGCCTGAGCTCGAAATTACACTGGCTCCAAACGCTGCCCGTCTGCTGCATCAGGAAATCATTCACGGCTTTCCGCTGTTCGTACAGACGGCCCAACATGTGCAGGGTGGAATTCCATCGTGTTGGAACGTCGCAAATCAGGCTGTGTTCTGGGAGATTGTTTTGACACTGCAAGTCCAGGAGGGCGTGCTTAAATGCATACGAACGTCTAAAGCGAACGCAAACCCTCCTGGACATGGCCAGCACACCCTTCAAACCAACATATGACTTTAAGAAGCGTGTTATGACCAGATTGATCACATGTGCCATGCAAGGAGCGTGTGTCAGGTGACCTAGACGCAGTGCAGCCACAACGTTCTTGCCGTTATCAGAGACAACATTGCCCAGTGTGAGTTTCAGAGGAGACAGCCAGCGTGCGATTTCCTCCTTGATGCACAGCAGCAGCTCCTGCCCTGTGTGGCTTTTCTCGCCCAGGCTCAGCAGGTGTAAGACAGCGTTGTGGCGCTTCACCTTGCACCTATGAAAAGAGGAGGGAGGAGGAGTGGAAGATACGCTGTGTCCTGTCGGGGACGGGAAGACCTCCAAGGAGGAAGGCAAGGAGGAGGAGGAGGAGAAGGATGGTAGGCGCCTGGTGTCCGGAGTTGAACTAGAAACATACAAGCGTGGAGGTGGTAATGCCTGGCATTGCTGCGGTGGTGCATCGGACTGCAAAATATTGACCCAGTGGGCCGTGAAAGACATGTACTGTCCCTGCCCATAGTTGCTGCTCCACGTGTCGACGGTGGCATGTACCCTGCTGCACACAGATAATTGCAAGTACTTGGACAACTTTTCCTCCACATGCTTGTGCAAGGCAGGGACAGCTGTTTTGGAGAAGTAATGTCGGCTAGGTATTCGCCACCTAGGCTGAGCGCACGCCATCAATTGCTTGAAGCCGGCGGAGTCGACCAGGTGGTACGGCAGCGACTGCACCACCAACAACTTAGCCAGGTGTGAATTAAGCCGCACGACAAGTGGATGACTGGCTATATATTTTTGCTTATTGGACAACGATTCCGTAATGGATAACTGACGGGACATAGGAGGAGCACTAGATGACAGTGATGATGATGATGACAACGACATGGTGGATAAGGCCTGGCTACTACTTAGATGACAGGGACTCGGAGCAGCAGCAGCAGCGGAAGAGGGGTCTTCATTAGATGTACATGATGGTGGGGCATGTTGATTGTCCCACATGGCCTTGTGATGCCGTTCCATGTGTTTACGTAGAGCAGTAGTTCCTACATTGCTGCCCTGTCCACGCCTTACTTTCTGCTTGCAGATACGGCACTGTGCCATGTTTTCCTCCTCCGGGAAGGTACAGAAAAATTGCCACACGGCAGAGTACCGTAAAGAGGTAGTACCACGTCCACCACCACCACCACCACCACCACCACAACCACCCGAGCTTGCCCCTTGTCTGGCAGGCTTTTTTCGGGAGCCTACACCAGCATCTGTGTCGCCGTCACCGGCTCCTGAGCTGACCCTACCGCTGCAACGTTTTGCAGATTGACTTCTGCCCCTACCTCGGCTTGGCTGTTTATCACATCCAGTGCCGCCACTACTACCCTCCTCCTCTGACGCCGTCATCACCTCGTCACCTGGTTCCCACGTCCTGTCTAAAACAACATCATCATCATAGCCTTCCTCATCATCCCCGCCACTTCTGTCACTGTGTTGTGAATGTGATGTGACATCATGGCGGGCTCCATGCCCCCCCTCATTACTGCGTCTGCCACCACGGCTACCACCACCAACACCCCCACTACCGCAGCTATGCGTCTCGGTCACCGCTTCCACCTCCACCACCGCCGCAACACACTCCGTTGGCTGACTCGCGGAAAACAAATCATCATCATCACTATGTTGTTCAGTATCTTCCTTCGCACCCGAGGAGATGTCTCTTAGGACTCTCAGGAAAGATGAATCCCGCTAGGAAGGGGGAGCGAAGACAAATATGATGGAATGGAAACGCTAGAAATACCTATATTACTACTGTCACCGTGCCAAGGAACTGTAGAGGATCTGGAATCCAACGAAACCTGGCTTGAAGCCAGATCGTCAGTCTTCCTGCTGAGATGACCGCGAGCCAGCCATCCAGTCCACAATGGCCGTATTGTCTAAAGTAACCCGCCCACCGGAGGAGATGGACAAGTCTGGCTTGCTGATACTACTACGAGCAGGCACATGGCAGCTGCTACTAGTGGAACTGGGCACATGTCTTGTGCCACAAATACTGCTACTGGGTCTGGCACCAACAGATCCAACATTTGGACTGGAAGAGGAGACGGCATGGGTGTTTCTTCCTCTACCCCGTCCTTTCACAACCTTTTTTTTCCCAGACATTTCAGAGCCCCTTCTAAAAGCGTATTCACACACTGACACTGGCTTGGCAAATGGCAATGAATGAGAATTTCAATCAGCCTCGCTGCAGTGCACTCAGGGAATGCTGGGCGTTGTAGTACTACTAGGCTGCCTGTATGGCAAGTTGGATTGTTATTCCTGTTAATAACGGCCAGGGATGAGCCTCTTTTAAAAGCGTATTCACACACGGACACTGGCTTGGCAAATGGCAATGAATGAGAATTTCAATCAGCCTCGCTGCAGTGCACTCAGGGAATGCTGGGCCTTGTAGTACTTCTAGGCTGCCTGTATGGCAAGTTGGATTGTTATTCCTGTTAATAACGGCCAGGGATGAGCCCCTTTTAAAAGCGTATTCACACACGGACACTGGCTTGGCAAATGGCAATGAATGAGAATTTCAATCAGCCTCGCTGCAGTGCACTCAGGGAATGCTGGGCCTTGTAGTACTACTAGGCTGCCTGTATGGCAAGTTGGATTGATATTCCTGTTAATAACGGCCAGGGATGAGCCCCTTTTAAAAGCGTATTCACACACGGACACTGGCTTGGCAAATGGCAATGAATGAGAATTTCAATCAGCCTCGCTGCAGTGCACTCAGGGAATGCTGGGCCTTGTAGTACTACTAGGCTGCCTGTATGGCAAGTTGGATTGTTATTCCTGTTAATAACGGCCAGGGATGAGCCCCTTTTAAAAGCGTATTCACACACGGACACTGGCTTGGCAAATGGCAATGAATGAGAATTTCAATCAGCCTCGCGGCAGTGCACTCAGGGAATGCTGGGCCTTGTAGTACTTCTAGGCTGCCTGTATGGCAAGTTGGATTGTTATTCCTGTTAATAACGGCCAGGGATGAGCCCCTTTTAAAAGCGTATTCACACACGGACACTGGCTTGGCAAATGGCAATGATTGAGAATTTCAATCAGCCTCGCTGCAGTGCACTCAGGGAATGCTGGGCCTTGTAGTACTACTAGGCTGCCTGTATGGCAAGTTGGATTGTTATTCCTGTTAATAACGGCCAGGGATGAGCCCCTTTTAAAAGCGTATTCACACACGGACACTGGCTTGGCAAATGGCAATGAATGAGAATTTCAATCAGCCTCGCGGCAGTGCACTCAGGGAATGCTGGGCCTTGTAGTACTTCTAGGCTGCCTGTATGGCAAGTTGGATTGTTATTCCTGTTAATAACGGCCAGGGATGAGCCCCTTTTAAAAGCGTATTCACACACGGACACTGGCTTGGCAAATGGCAATGAATGAGAATTTCAATCAGCCTCGCTGCAGTGCACTCAGGGAATGCTGGGCCTTGTAGTACTACTAGGCTGCCTGTATGGCAAGTTGGATTGTTATTCCTGTTAATAACGGCCAGGGATGAGCCCCTTTTAAAAGCGTATTCACACACGGACACTGGCTTGGCAAATGGCAATGAATGAGAATTTCAATCAGCCTCGCTGCAGTGCACTCAGGGAATGCTGGGCCTTGTAGTACTTCTAGGCTGCCTGTATGGCAAGTTGGATTGTTATTCCTGTTAATAACGGCCAGGGATGAGCCCCTTTTAAAAGTGTATTCACACACGGACACTGGCTTGGCAAATGGCATTGAATGCGAATTTCAATCAGCCTCGCTGCAGTGCACTCAGGGAATGCTGGGCCTTGTAGTACTACTACTACCACTACTACAAAGGCTGCCTGTATTGCAAGTTGGATGCAATGGGGATGAGCCCCTTATAAAAGCGTATTCACACACTGGCTGAGTCGTGAGTAGTGGATGAGCCCCTTCGATTTCTGAATTCCTGCCTTTTAGATTCCTAAAGCTTTCCCTTACTGCACAGAGATGCTATCCCTACAGCTCCTGTCTGTAAAATGGCCGCTGAGCTCCGTGCATAGACTTTTATTGCAGGCTTGAGCCCGCCCCTATGCTGCCTCCCGATTGGCTGGGAGAGCCGTTTGCAAGGCATTATGGGGTAGCCTGATGTCAGGTGATCTTCTGTAATCCTCCATTTTAGATGTAACATGTGGCAGGCGCCAAAATGTAGCCGGGTTCGGTCAAAACGGGTTCGGCCGAACCCGGTAAAGTTCGGATTCGCTGCGAACCGAACTTTTCCTGAAGTTCGGACCGAAACCGGGTTCGGTTGTCCCGGTTCGCTCATCTCTAATCCTCACTGTATACATGTATACCACATAACTTAGGGATCAAATCTGTGGAACAAGTCCTAAAAATGGATAAAAATATGGCCTCTGAACGTTATTTTATTTTAGATCTAATTAGATTTAATCGTGAAAAAAAAATTATTTTGGTATGATTCAAGGTACTACTTGCGGAACGCTGGTACAGCTATGGGTGCTAAATTTGCACCAAGTTATGCCAACCTGTATCTAGAGGAATTTATTTATTCAGATACCAACAAATTTCCCAAGTCCATTAAAATGTACAAGCGATATATAGGCGAAGTGTTCATTGTCTGGGATGGGGAGGTGTAAGATCTGATATCCTTTATAAAATATATGAATAATAATTCACACAATTTGGTATTCACTTCGGAATACAGCAATAGGAATGTATTTTTTTTAGATCTTGGTATTTTTAAAGGGAAAGTAAAACGACACAAAAAAATTATTTCAAACAAACTGACTGTAACTGCTAGGCTGCATGCACAGATCTGTCGCCGTTGAACGGCCGATAATGACGGATCCGTGAAACAGTCCGTTGTTTCATGGACCAAATCAATGAAATGGCCGAGACCATTCCGTCAAAAACGGCCTGTCCTATTTTTGACTGAACGGCAGCAGGTTTCCGTTAAAACAACGGAAGTGTGCATGGCCCCATTAAAATGAATGTCTCAGGGTGCTATCAGTTAAAAAAATGGATACCACCCTGACAAAAAAACTGAAGTGGGCATGAGGCCTTATATTGAGTTCTCCAACTGTCACGTCAAACCTTAGCTTAAGAACATTCCCAAAGGGCAGTTTAAAAAATCAAGAGAAACTGCACAGAAATGAAAGACTGTGATGTACAATCACAAGTGATCAAATCACGTTTGCTGGAACGAAATTACAACTATCAGAAAGTACAATTAGCACTAAATGAAGTTAGGGAGTCAGAGGAAATCATCATAGTGAGAATATTGAAAAGGAAGACTATGAGCATAATAACAAAAAAACAATAAACAAAACAATAAATAGAAACCTAAAAGTTCAATTCATACAGTGGCGTAGCTATAGGGGTTGCAGCAGTCGCAGTTCCGACCGGGCCCTTAAGCCTGGGGGGCTGACAGGGCCACCGTTGCCACACAGCGTGCCGGCACTTTCTGATTACGGGCCGGGCTCCTTAGACGTCACGGACACATGGTACACTCAGTCTACCATGTGGCCCTGACGTCATGTGAGGGGTGTTCCAGCCAGCGTGGAAGAGCCGGTGCGGAAGATCCTGGAAGACTCCAGGTGAGCTGCAGAGGGGGCCCGTAATGTGTTGTATTATGCTGTCTGTGTTTGCGGAGGAGAGAGAGGGGGGCCGTTAAAATACAGCCCCCCTCCTCTCTTCACCGCAAACTGCACAATACATTCCAAAATGTGGGTTGTGACCCCCTGGGGGGTCGTGTCAAGACACATATCACAGGGCAAAGGAGTGTCCGACCGGCGTGGGAATGGGGATAGGTAAGTAATTTTATTATTTTTCTATTATGTACATATGGGGGCATTATACTGTATGGGGTGCTGATATGGGGGCATTATACTGTATGGAGGGCTGGTATATGTGGCATTATACCGTATGAGGTGCGGATATGGGGGTATTATACTGTATGGGGGGCTGATATAGGGGGCATTATGCTGTATGGGGGGCATTATACTGTATGGGGGCTGATATGGGGGGCATTATACTGCATGGGCAGCTAATATGGGGGGATTATACTGTATAGTGAGCTGATATGGGGGGCATTATACTGTATGGGGAACTGATATGGGGGGTATTATACTGTATGGGGGGCATTATGCTGTATGGGGAACTGATATGGGGGCAATATACTGTATGGGGGCAGTTATTGGGGCATTATACTGTGTCGGGCAGCTATGGGGGCATTATACTGTGTGAGGGCAGCTATGGGAGCATTATACAGTGTGGAGGCAACTATGTTGGCCCTATACTGTGTGGGGGCAGCTATGGAGCATTATACTGTGGAGGGGCAGCTATGGGGAGCATTATACTGTATGGAGGCAGATATGGGGAGCATTATGCTGTGTGGGGGCAGCTATGGGGAGCATTATACTGTGTGTGGGAAACTATGGGGGGCATTAAACTGTGGAGGCAGCTATGGGGGGCATTATACTGTGTGGGGGCATACATTGGTGGTGTTGGGGAGGGGTAGGGGGGCCCAAGCTGAATTCTTGCACCAGGGCCCATTAGCCTTTAGCAACGCCCCTGCTTTCATAACTACATACTCCTCAGGCTTATCATTAATAAAAAATATCATTAAAGAAACCTGTCATATTGTAAAAAATGATCCAATGATAAGCAAAACTTTGCCAAAAGAACCTATCATTATACATCGCAGAGCACGTAATATAAAGGATATAATAAAAAATAGCTATATCAAACCCTGCTCCAAACCTCCTATATCTGCTAGAGGCTTTTTTTCTTGCAATAAGTGCAAGGCTTGCAAAGAAGTTGGATATAACAAAACAAAGGGGATTTATAAATGCTTCTTTGATGCTGAAAAAAGGAAGTGCTATGATATTAAACAATTTATTACTTGCAATAATATAGAGGTCATATACTTATTAGAGTGTCCATGTGGGTACCTATATATGGGTAGAACAGCTCGGAAGTTAAAAACGAGAATGGCAGAACATTGCAATAACATCCGAAAAGGCAAGTTAGACCATAGTATATCGGCACATTATGCAAAAATTCACGACAAAGATCCTAACGACGCTAAGTTTCTAGCCATTGAGACTATTGAGACCCATTGGAGGAGAGAAAGATTTTATTAAAAAGATGAGTAGGAAAGAAAGCTTTTGGATATACCATTTAAAAACACTTCAGCCACTAGGTCTCAATTCAGATTTTGAACTAAAGTGTTTTTTATAATATTTGTAATATCAAAATGTGGCTTTATATTGAGTAGATGTATAGTTCTAGTTATTTGTGAATGACAATATAACTAATGATCATTTAGTGTTAATACTTATGTTTAAATAATTAGGATACTTATTTACAAAGAGCTGTTACCAGCAGAGCAATTCCTCTAACACCAACTACCAATGATGAATGTATAAACAAATAAACTAAATAAATGTAAATTTTATTATGCTTCTTGGAGCAAAAAAGAACTAACTACACTAGTTTGTTTAAAATGAGAAACATCACCTCCATTTGAAATTGAATTGACTGTGCACCACGTATGTATATGTCAATTGCAGTGCTGCTCCTGGCTGCAGCCCAGCGAGTCAGACACTCTGCATGTGTGGTAAGTAATGGAGGTAAGTATTTAGATTAAAAGGTATGTATTAGAGCCCCCCCCCCCCCGACATGTTTCGCTGTGCTATACAGCGTCCTCAGGGGTTCCGGGGCTTAATCATAATTAGGATACGGATCGGACACAAATGCTGGGTTATCATTCCATTTGTGAACGGACGTTGTAATGACACATGCAGTCGTCTCTAGGCTCTCTTCATGCTAATGTTTATGATGACATAGGAAATTCTGATTCTTTTTAAAAATGTGGTAATTTCATAACAAATAATACGATGCCATTATGAAAACCATGATATTTTGCTAAATGGAAACTGTTAGCAACGTAAAATTGCCTTTTAATAAATTCTAGATAAACATAGAAGTTTATTACCGTATTTTCCGGACTATAAGGCGCACCGGATTATAAGGCGCACTTTCTATGAGCGCCTTATAAGCAATCATGTTTCATATATAAGGCGCACTGGATTATAAGGCGCAGCACATTACCGTTAAATAAACCATTGCTCAGACTGCAAGTCAAAATTTATTACACTTTTTAACAATAACTTGCAACTGGTTCAGCTGTAATTGCAAATCAAAACGTTTAGGGTATGTGCACACACACTAATTACGTCCGTAATTGACGGACGTATTTCGGCCGCAAGTCCCGGACCGAACACAGTGCAAGGAGCCGGGCTCCTAGCATCATACTTATGTACGACGCTAGGAGTCCCTGCCTTGCTGCAGGACAACTGTCCCGTAGTATAATCATGTTTACAGTATGGGACAGTTGTCCTGCAGCGAGGCAGGGACTTCTAGCATCGTACATAAGTATGATGCTAGGAGCCCGGCTCCTTGCACTGTTCGGTCCGGGACTTGCGGCCGAAATACGTCCGTCAATTACGGACGTAATTAGTGTGTGTGCACATACCCTTACCGTACTTTTTCAGTTCATTCCTAGGCGCACGGGGGGGAGGAGCATGGTGTGTGCTGTGGTATGCCGCCGCCGACCCCTGCCGCCCACGATAGAGGTAAAGGATCCTGTATGAACCCCTCTCTTTACTGTCGGGTTCATATATAAGGCGCACCGGATTATAAGGCGCACTTTCTATTTCTGAGAAATTCTCAGCATTTTATGTGCGCCTTATAGTCCGGAAAATACGGTATTTATAATACTTACCTAAATAAATAAATAAATCCCAAGTAAATTCCTTTAGTTCCTTTCCCATTCGTAACATCATCTCATTTGTATAATTTTTTTATGTATGAACGTGATGTCATCAAAAGTAGCCATATCATTGGATGTCCCACTATTAGTTCGGATTGGTGGTAAGCGAGACCTTCATACGGAACTTTTACTAGAAACCATTTGGTGTTATTGCGTTGGAGCATGAGTTTCAATTTTATCATTCAGTTAATAGTTTTATTTCACTCGAAATAACTATTGTTATTAGTATTTTGAAAGAGATCACCGTAATCAGCGCCATTTGTACCATTGGGTGTATCTGTTCCGTTTTCGCTACACACGGCATAAATCGAGATATATTGGTATTAGCAATGTGCAATATATACATGTTTTAACTGTTATAAATGTATTTGTATGTCAGTGTTAGCGGCTATTTAAACTTATGGATTTGACACATCACAAATGCTCCAGAGGAAGCCGGAGGGCAAAACCCAGGGTCGGGCGAGAGTGTTGGCGTGCCGCTCACGTTTTATCAATTTTATGGTTTGTTTGATATGTTTTCAAATTCTGTCTTTCTCGTAAGTATGGAATATAAATTGGTGTGACGAGAACAGTGTCGAAGGGTGTTGCACTATTGTTTCCTTTTTAACATTGGAGACATAGGTACTTTCGTTTGGTAGAGGACATCGGGAAACCGGTTGTATCTGCGTCAAACTACAAGCACCAGCAGAACCATCTACACTCACACTGGATCGTGGATTATCTATCTCATAGAGACGACTGGGAGAGAGTATTCATAGTGACTACACGTTGAACTGCCTTTCACAGTGCCGTTTGCGTTGTAAAAACGTAAATTTTTTTTGTGTATTGTCTGTGGTGTTTACAGATTTTCACCCTATATTTTTATCTGCTCCGGCATGGGAGATATATATCTATTTGATGTAATAGAGCCAGGGATTACTTCTATATTTATTAAGGGGGTTTAACAGCCGGGATCAGAGTTATCTCCACCTGTGCCAGAGTCATCGCTGTGACGTAGAATTAAGTAATTTCAAGCAAACTGTATAGTTCCCAAGACGTAAATGTACGTCATAGGGTGGGAAGAAGATAAGTTTCTCCTTCTTATTGAACTAGGTCTGTTAAATAAAATATACCTACTAGTTCAAAAAGAATATGAATGTTTTTGGACATATCGCATACATATTTAGTCAACCTTAGGCTAGATTCACATGAACGTGACAGATTTACCCGCGTAAACAACGCACGTAATTGTGTCCGTGTGCGATGCGTTATTGTATCAGAGTGCTTTGCGAGTGGCATGGGTTTTTCAAGCACTTACAAAGCACTTCTTTTTTTTTTTCAATGGAATTGATGCGCAAATCATGCACGGCACGCAGATGTACATCCGTGTACTGTGCGTGGTTTTCACACACTCATTGATTTCAATGGGAGCGTAGGTGCATGAAATCAATGGGTCCGTGTGCTGTGAGAGCCGTATATGTAGCTTTTTAAAAAGTAGGACGGAAACCCATCAACGGTACACGAGGAGAGCTTTCCTAAAGGTGGTAAACAGGAGAATAAGAACATTTTCCTGTCATTTTCAGCATGGACTGGACTTAGATAACTATAGAATCCCGGTCACGAACCCGGGTATTATGGCTGTCATGCGAACAGTAAAATGGACCCATATTAAAAATGAAAAATGAAAGAATGTAAAATTTTACACTAAGCTTTCGCCTTAAAGAACTTTTATTCTGCATTTTTTTTTGTTTGCTAACACTGAAGATAAATGAACACTGCTTAAAAGCTTATAACAAAGATAACTTCAAACATTTGATTCACGTATACACTTAAAAACAACGTAAAACATCTGTATACTTAAATACATAAATGTAAAAACAAAAAGAGAAATCTTTATGTTTCAGTCAATCAGTTATTTTAAAAAATATACACCAAAATTATAATTATTTTATTTCTTAATTTCATTATGCTGAAAATTATAAGAAAATATAGTAATTGAAACTAGAGGTAAGGTCTATACCTTCTGAAAAAACAAAAACAAAGCGTCAAAAAGTTGCACATTCGGCACCTACAATAGGCAGCAAAAGGGTTAAATGTTACTTTACCCAAAACTTTAGATTGCCACATTCGTTAGTTAAAATTCATTGCAGCATTATGAATACAAGCGCACATTTACACAACACAGCTGCCAACATTCCCTCATTTGCAAGATCAGTACTGGTTTATAAATGTCAAACTATCTGTAGAATCCAGTAAACAACTGTATTACACCCTGCAAGCTTCTCTGTCGCTATTGCTATATATATAAAAACGTATTGCTGGTGATAAACACTCTGGTGAAGAACAGACATTATGAAATGTAAGATATTTAAAAAAAATTACGGTATGTCAGCTTGTTTCTCTAACTTTCCAAACACATTCAAGGACAGTACCCACATCCATAATTGTATATATTGTACTGCACATGCCTTTCTCACAGAACCTGAGTTAGTAATCTGATCTCCGTAGGCATACATATGAAATTAGAGACATAAAGAGAAGCCCCATACTAGACTATGAGTTGCTTGGAAACTCTATGGAGCCGTAATAAGGTCTTATTTTAGTCCATATAAGGCTGACTGTGTTTAAAGGGAACTTGTCACTGGTAAATATTTTATTTAGAGTAGAGCATCTCACAGTGGGGTCCAGTAAATAGAACTTTCTCTGCCATTTATAGTAAACCACATTGAGTGTCACGCTTTACTGCCCCATGACTTGAAACTGGACAGCAACTAGGGGCAAGTTATCCAAGTGTATATAAAAAAAAATGTGTGGGGGGGGGGGGGGGGTTTCCAGTTTTATTTAAAAATGTTTAATTATTGTATACTGGAAGACTTTGGCAAACTCGATATACGTTGCCCCCATTTATAAAACTTCCAGGAAAAAGTGTCTATGTTGCCTATAGCAACCAATCAGATTCCAGATTTCATCTTCCATGCGTATGTTTGAAAATGAAAGAGGTGATCTGATTGGTAGTTATGGGCAACACTGACACACAGCTGATATGGTTGTTACAGTGTGAGTTCTTAGCCTGAAGACATTGAAGCTGCTGCTGTATTTGTCAGTACCACCTTTACTTTCTCCCTCCGTTCCTTTATCTGCTATTTCCTAGAAAGCAGTGGCATCGTCAGCATTTGTCTCGGGTCTTCTGCCCAGTTCCCCGCGTAGGCCAAGGCTCGTCACTACCTTTTCTAACCAGGCTTCCTCACGTAAGTGGGAGTGATGACTTTAATTGGTCACTCACACATCCGTTCCTCCTAGAGGGTACAGAATTTTTTAAAAATGTTGTGAGCTGCATAAGTGTTAATAGCAGTCATTTCCTATCACATTTCCTTGCATAGGATCATGTTAAGATCAGGGGTATTGGAAGATTGGAGCTGCACTTGTTCAGTTATACTTCTTGATGACAATTGAGTGACGTATCCAGGCACATCCATGGTAGGGGCACAGTTACTCCCTCTCTCGGTGTTAGTTCACATCTTGGAACAGGAATGCCTGGTGCCCTACATTCTCATGTCTAGTAGGAGAGGTGTCATAGCTCTTGAGCTGAATTTCCCTTGGCTTATTTGCTGATGTTACTGTGAAGACCTTGGGTCAACATAATCTGGGAACATCTCTCTCCTTGCAGCTGCTTTATTATTGTAATACTGTCAGAATTTGAACCCAGGTAGCAGCTCAGCTAGCCAGTTCTGCTGGACAACTTCACTGCTGAATCTGTCGTCTAGTTTCTCTTGACATTTGCCTCTATGGATTTCTTGCCTTGAATGCCTCATTGGTTTCACAATATTGGCTTACTATGAAATTCTGAACCTTGCTTTTCCTGATTGCCAGACAATTGAGTTTCGTGTCTGTAGTCTAGCTCCTTTCTGCCTAACGCTACAACATGTTTCCATTTACCTGTGTATCAAACTTGGATTGTTTCCTGACCACGTCTCTACCTTACACTACAGCATGTTGTCGCTTATCTGTGTACCGAACTTGGATTGTTTCCTGACCACATCTTTGTCTCACACTACAACCTGTTGCTGCTTATCAGTGTACCAAACCTGGATTGTTACTTGACCAGTCTTGTTATTATCACCCTCCTGCAGATCGTACTAGTCACTGGACTCCAAATCTGCTTCAGACCTTGACAAATACAGTATTAAATTTAGTGCCACTTTATAAGGACAACTGTTCAGCAAAACACAACAACGATGCATTGATTTCCATAGCTCTCAGAGCATATGTTGTAATGACACATTTAAGTGTTATCCGTACTTGTAACGGCACGTTATTTTGATAAGTAGATGCTAGAAACAGACTAGGAGATTTTTAGTAATTCACAACAAAGCAGACATTGCGTGGCCTATTTGTCAAATGAAAAAAAGATAGAAAAGAGGTTAATGTCTATGAACAATATAATAACTTCCTTTATCTCAGCAAGTGATCACTTGTGGATGTCTAATGCTTTTTGAGTGAACATTAGGTTATTTTAAAGCGTGTTTTTAATGCTTAACAGAAGTGTCTTTATTGAAGTGCATGCATCTTAATAATTGTCAAAAGACAGTGCAGTAAAGTGCCGTTAGAAATTTATAAAGGCATGTACACATTAATAAACTGCTACAATCCCGCATCCGGCTCTTGACGTAGGTTTATCATATTAATGTAAAACTGTTATATAAAAGTAATCACATTGTTTTGAAAAATATATATTGTCGACTCCAGCAATGTAAAACACTCTGTCACATTCACATCTGATTTAAACAGATCATGCTCTGAAATGACAGGGATTGTGTAAGGAGGCAGGAGTTCAATGCAGAGAATATAATCTTTTTTTATTCTTCTGCTCAGAAAGCATTATACACTGACAAGAATTTATGCTCTCCAGCACCTGCTTTGTTGTATTCCAGGCTCTGTAAAAATGTCCAAGGACAAATTGTATGCCTTCCATACAACTGTCAACATTTCATATTTGGTATGTGAATGTGGTAACTCAAGGGTTCTCCTAATTAGGATCAGAAGCAAGTATTAATCAGAGTGACCTTTATATAGATGTAAACCCAAGCTCTGCAGCACTCATCACACAATACAAGTACAATAAATGCATGTTTTTCTATATATCAATGGCAGTTGTACATTCCCAGATAAAGGTAGAATCAGCACTGATTGTGATGTCATTAGAGATGAGCGAATTGATTCTACACAAATCTAATTCATTATGAATTTCCCAAAAGTTTCGGTTTTTAGCCAATCTGAAACTTGTGGGATTCGTCCCATTCAAATAGCTCAAAATGGAGTTTGGTTGCCATTTTACAGATCGGAAGAAGACACAGAAGACAGAGAAGAAGGATTACATTAACTCAGGCAGCGGCCCAGCTGGCTTCCCCATAATTCCTCGCAGGCAGTCCTCCCTCTAACACAGCCAATCATGAGGGGTTTAGGTGTAAGTCACTGATGACTCTGTGGATGACAGTCATAAGAGTCATTGCCACTAGGAAATGTTGCTGCTTTGTGGGGATTCAGATAGGAGAGAAAGGACGTCAGACAGAGAGTGATAGTAAAACACAGAATACAGATAGATAGTGGATTAATGTCAGTGAGTGTGTTTTATAGTGAGGAGAAGAGAATAGATAGATTTACAATAAATTGATAGAGAGATAGATTTTAGAGAGAGATAGGAGTCAGTGTGTTAGTTAGGCAAGCACAGGCAGCCATTGCTATGATTGAGTTCTGCTGCAGCCATGCAATTCTTGCATCCATTTGTGAATAATTAATCTTCATCACATCATTCACAAATCTTACATACAGTCCTAGAAGACCTCAGCGTGTCATACACGACTTCCCAGCGCAATGGGGCATTTTGAATTTGATATAAATTTATTCAGACCGTATCCAATCTGTAGGCCAGTTTGCTAGAATCGGACCTGAAACAAATTTCGGGTAATTTACTCATCGCTGGATATCATGTAGGCCTTACATATATTATGTTAGTTGCATCATACTATAATGGTTACTGTAGGCCAGTGGTCTCTAACAAGTCTGCCAGAGTTGTAGTTTCCCAACCGCCTGTTAGCCACAGGTTGGAGACCACTGCCATAGACTGAATAAACCTGTCATATAAGCAACAATTATGTGACTAATGCAGCATTAAAGGGGTTTTCCCTTTACTTCTGGCAGCAGCCCTATTTTTGCCATCACAATTATTGAAGCCGCAATGGACCCCCAGATGGACCCAGTCATAAGTAAATTTGGTCTATGGGTCGTCATTTGAGTTCTTCATGCGGCAGATCTTTCCCAGGTTCTTGGCTTCCATTATAAATGGAAGCCATGACACCAGTGTTTACAGAACAATATAGACCAGAGAGAACGTATATATTTAGCTACAGGGTGGGTGTTAGAAGTCTCTGCTATGACGTTTAATGGAAAATCTCTGTGTACATCATCATCAAGCGTGTAAGGCACTATATCGAAAATTAAAATTGGTCCCCTTCTGGTGTTGGTTAATACCAACCTTTGGAGAGAGGATCCCTGTACAACTCCTATCTCCTGGGGCCGCATCCCAGCCTTATGGTCTGACTCTATGACTTGCACATTAGCCCATTGCAGGATTAGAATGAGTCAGTCGTACAACAGGACCAACAAGCCAACCTTCTTAAATTATTGTGTAGTACAGGTATATTATATATGTACAGTATATAAGGTCTCTACACTAATCTGCTTTTCTCACAGTACACAGATGAAGGCTAAGCATGCTACTTTTCATAAGAGAATCATTCAAAACACATTTGTAAAGGAACATCCTACCAAGAACCAGTTTCTTGCCTCATTACCTACAATTTCTATAAAACAATCAAGATAGTAATATTGCATCACTGTAATGCAGTGTGCCTATAATGCATGTCTAAAAAGCTTTCCCCATTTTAAGAGTTATCTCATAAGTATGGATTTATAAAAGCACAAGATTAGGTTTCAAGATGCTGTTTATCTTATATTCAAAGTTGTTATTTTTATTTTTTTTTCCTTCAAGAATATGATTCAAATAAAGGTGAAGTGTAAAATACAATACATAAAATAAATAATGTGCTCTGTCTGTCTATCTATCTGTCTATCTATCTATCTATCTATCTATCTATCTATCTATCTATCTATCTATCTATCTATCTATCTATCTATCTATCTATCTATCTATCTATCTATCTATCTATCTATCTATCTATCTGTCTATCTGTCTGTCTGTCTGTCTGTCTATCTATCTGTATATCTATCTATTTATCTATCTGTGGATCTCATATATATTGATATATAGTATAGTTTTAGGCTGGAGCTACACGGCGACTTTGGACATGATACAGTCGCATTGCCACAGATCACTATGTTCCGTAGTGTACATGGCAAGTAATGAAAGTAAATGTGGTCGTGGTAATTTTACCTATCTTATCCATCTATCTATCTATCTCACTAGAAATTAGGATTCAATGATATTAGAGATACAATAATTTTATGGAAATCAATATAAGCCCCATTTGTTCCTATGGAAGAGTCCCATAGTTTTAAAGTTTTAAATTCCTAACATGTTGAAAACTTCCTGTGAAAGGAAACCAATAATTCACTTTTTCTATATAAAAAGAAAGGATATGTAATGTTCATGGGCAGATGCCTCACAGCCCATGTTATCAATACTTCTTTGTGTATAGTCATCCTTATACAGATAAATGTGTTAGCCCCTTTTGAAAAATATATTTCTTTACAGTTTTAATGCTCCAAAAATTCTTAACACCATTGACACGCTAATCACAATTAATTTTCTCCTAGATACCTCAAAGTATCAAAGTCTTTATGACTTGTGTTAGCCTCATTGATTTTCTTTTTATTATTTAATATACTTAAATGGGTTTCCCACGAGGGACATTTATGACATATCCACAGGATATGTCATAAATGTCAGATAGATGCTGGTCCAAACCTCTGGAATGATTTTGTTTCCGTAACTCCTGACCATGCAATCAGTAAGTGGCCAGGAGGCAGCATGAGCACAAAAAGCTAGAACGGGGTTTAGGGGGCCCCGTTCTAGAGATAGATGCGGGTCCCAGAGGTGGGAATCACATCTCTTTGACGTTTATGACATATCCTGTGTATATGTCATAAATGTCATATGTCATAAATGTCCCTTGTGGGAAACCCCATTAATACTTTATAATAATAATTTGGAGTATGCGACTGCAATGTAGTTCTTGAGAATGTTCATTCTCCTTAGTTCTTGAGAATCTTCATTGTCCTTGGTTCTTGAGACTCTTCATTGTCCTAAAGAAGCAGTTCTTGGGAGAGTTTCCTACTTCTATTTGTCCTCCTACAGATAGACATCCATTAGATCACCATCCACCTTCATTTGTTCTAGCACAAGTTCCGTGCTATTGCTACTATCTTCCAATGTTTGAGATGGCAATGACTGTATTTACAATGATGTAGGCAGGAAGCATTATTTTGACATTAAACAACACAACTAAAATAAATTAAATATCAAAAACAATATAACTATTCTTTTATAGAAGATGCAAGTTTCCTCATGAAACCCTCTAGGGATGTGCATTGTGCACATATTTCTCTCAAACTTCTAACATTGTTCTTTCCTCCAGTCGCACAGTACACAGTCTGGATGGTGTTATTTACTTTTCCTGCAGGCATTTCTTGAAATGACAGCCTCCTGGGTCCACGAGCTTTTCATAAACATCGTCCCATAGAGCGTAATTTATACTTTACTTCAGAAAATACACTTCATATTTTTTAGAGATCAGGATGGATTATACCATCATACAGAAACAGAGTAAGAGTGAAGCTCAAAATGCAAATGTATATTTTAGAGATGCCAAACATGTAAAAAAATGACTTCTTACAGTCAAAAATCTCCCAGCACTCCTGGACATACACAATTACAATGTAACACAAGTGTCAGAATTCTATTATTATTATTCGTATTATTCATTATAATTGTGTTTATTCACTACAAATCAAATATAACAACATCATAAATTGGCAAATACCATATTAAATGGTAAATTATAACCTAATAACAGCTAGATTAGAGTATGTGTGCTGCCATTAACCCTTATACGAAGAAGGAAATAATGCATGCATTCTCACAGGGGTGTCTATTCAATTATGGCCATCGTCTCATTATGAGAAAGATTGTAGCAATTTCTGATTCTGAAATATCTGA
Source organism: Rhinoderma darwinii (assembly GCF_050947455.1). Lineage (NCBI taxonomy): Eukaryota > Metazoa > Chordata > Amphibia > Anura > Rhinodermatidae > Rhinoderma > Rhinoderma darwinii. The sequence continues at coordinate 119,696,232 of NC_134689.1, forward strand.
AACCTTTGTTGTTATGGATGCTGCTGAGGGAAAGTGCTGCCCCATCCAACACACTTGGTTGTTTGGCCTCCATGGTTCTAAAATATCTGATCATTTCCACATTGCTCACTTGATGTAATCCTCTCACTTGATCATATTCTTATACCATAACTAAAACAATATATATATAAGAAATCCCACAGCACTCAGATGTAGTAAGAAAAAGTGTTTTTTTCAGTCAGCGCAGCTTGTGCTGACTGAATAAACCACTTTTTCTTACTACATCGGAGTGCTGTGGGATTTCCTCTATATTTACCTACATCCCTTGGATCGGGATTACCTGCCTGCACCCGCTACCATCTTGGAATTAAATATTGAGTGCTGCTCATTTCTGTTTGTATATATATAGTTACATAGTTAGTACGGTCGAAAAAAGACATATGTCCATCAAGTTCAACCGAGGGACAGAATAAAGGGAAGGGATGAAACAAAAATTCTACGCATTCACATAGGAGCTGATACTTTTTCATTCTAGGAATTATCTAAGCCTTTTTTAAAGCCATCTACTGTCCCTGCTGTGACCAGCTCCTGCGGTAGAACAGTTCTCACAGTAAAGAAGGCTTGTCGCCTCTGCAGAATGAACCTTTTGACGGAGGGAGTGCCCCCTTGTCTTTTGAGGGGGTTTTACATGGAAGTGGTTTTCACTATATTTTTTGTATGTGCCATTCATATATTTATACAAATTAATCATTTCCCCCCTTAGTTGTCTCTTTTCAAGGCTAAACAGGTTTAATTATTTTAATCTTACATTCTCCATGCCCCTTATTAGCTTTGTTGCTCTTCTTTGTATTATTTCTAGCTCCAGGGCATCCATTCTATGAACTGGAGCCCAGAACTAAACTGCATATTCTAGATGAGGCCTCACTAACTCTTTGTAAAGTGGTAATATTACATCCCTGTCCCGTGACTCCATGCCTCTTTTAATACACGACAATATCTGCTGGCCTTTGAAGCAGCTGATTGACATTGCATGCTGTTATTTAGTTTATGATTTACAAGTACACCCAGATCTTTCTTAACAAGTGACTCCCCCAGTGTAGCTCCCCCTAGGACATATGATGCATGCAGGTTGTTGGTACCCAGATGCATAACTTTGCATTTATCTACATTAAACCTCATTTGCCAAGTGGATGCCCAAACACTTAATTTGTCCAAATCAGCTTGCAATTTACTAACATCTTCTATAGGCTGAACAATACTACATAGCTTGGTGTGATCTGCAAAATTAGAAATAATGCTATTAATCCCATCCTATATATCATTAAGCCCTAGCCGCACCACTCAGTAACTATATCTCGGGAGGTTACTTTCCGCACTAGGAAGTATAGTTACTGAGTTGTACCCGGTGCACACTGTCGGCAATAGTGTGCACTGGGAACCCGGGAGGTCGGCTGTCTCCGACAGCAGACACTCCACTCTTGCCGGCCAGCGGTCCTTTGCCGCTGATTTTGGCAATTAACCCCTTTAATGCAGTGCATTTTAGGGTTTTCTAGCACATCGGCAGACCCAGCTCTGCCTCCGGCTGGTCCCGATAGGCTTCCTGTCAGAGTGACAGGAAGTCACTGTGTTGTTCCCGATGCACACGGTCGGTGACAGTGTGCATCGGGAAACGGGAGGTCAGCTGTCCTCGATAGCTGACACTCCACTGTTGCATATCAGTGGCTCATCGCCGCTGATTTTGGCAATTAACCCCTTAAATGCGGCGATCACCGCATTTAAGGGGTTTGTAGCACACCGGCAGCCCCCATGCAATCGTGGGGGTTGTCGATAGTTGACATGGCAACCGAAGGCCAGACAACGGCCTCCAGGTCTGCCATGTATGGAAGCCTAAATGGACCAGCCTCTGGCTGTTCCTCATAGGCTTACTGTCAGAGTGACTGTGACGTCACACTGACAGTTGGAATACATTACACTACTGGATAGTGTCATGTATTCTAGCAGCGATCAGAGCTGTAGGTGAAAAAATTAATAAATAAATAAATTGTCAACAAAACAAACACTGCTTTTTTTTCCCATAATAAGTATTTTATTACAGGAAAAAAATTAGACTGTTAAAACAGTACACATATTTGGTATCACCGCATTCGTAACGACCTAAACTATAAAACTATAATACTATATTTCCCGCACAGTGAACACCGCCAAAAAAATAAACAGAAAACTATGCCAGCATCGCTATTTTTTGTCACCACCCCACTCAAGATATAGAATAAAAAGTGATCAAAAAGTCACATTTACCCCCAAAATAGTACCAATAAAAACTAACACCCGTCCTGAAAAAAACAGCACCCGTCCAGCATTTTGAAAAATAAAAAAGTTATGGCTCTCAGAATATGGTGACACAAAAATAAATTATTTTATAAAAATGTGATTTTATTGTGCAAACGCTGCAAAACATAAAAAAAACTATTTACATATGGTATCGCCGTAATCGTACCGTCTTGCAGAATAAAGTAAAATGTAATTTATATTTGTTTAGATATTTCTAAAAACTGCAGGACCTGGGCAATAAATATTGAGTTGCGTTTCTCTGGTAAAACCTTCTGTGTTAAAGAAATTTTTTATTACAAATGAATTTTCGGCATAAAAAACTTTATTTGTAAATTTCCCCTCTACTTTGCTGTAATTCCTAAAGGCTTAAAATACTTTCTGATTTCTGTTTTGAATACTTTTAGGGGTGCAGTTTTCAAAATGGGGTGATTTATGGGGATTTCAGAACTGAACTGGTCCCTGAAAAAATAGCCTTTTGAAATTTTCTTGATAATGAGAGAAATTGCTGCTAAAGTTCCAAACCTTGTAATGTCTGAGAAAAATAAAAGGATGTGAAGAAAGCGATGCAAACATAAAATAGACATATGGGAAATGTAAACTAGTAACTATTTTGTGTGGTATTACTATCGATCTTACAAGCAGATACATACTAATTTTTGCACATTTTCTCCAAAATGTTTAGTTTTTCACAAATAAATATTGAACTTATCGACCAAATTTTTTCACTACCATAAAGTACAATATGTCATGAGAATACAATCTCAGAATCACTGGATAGGTTAAAGCTTTCCAAAGTTATTACCACATGAAGCGACACATGTCAGATTTCAAAAAATCGTCTGTGTCCACAAGGCCAAAACAGGCTGTGTCCTAGAGGGGTTAATAAATAAGTTGAATAATAGTGGTCCCAGATATATATATATATATATATATATATATATATATATATATATATTTACAGAAACCATAGAGCAAAATAACGGCACCAGGACTTCAAGATAGACGAAAAAGGGTGGATTTATTCATCTCAAGTGAGCAGCGACGTTTCGGTTTGTCACAGAACCCTTCTCAAATTGTAGCACACTACACACAGTGTCAAGTATAAATAGAGAATATAACTAGTAATTAACAAAAATCTAGTTAATGTACAGTCTACAAAAATTTAGTGTATAAACATGAATTTCAACCCATATTGGAGAACAATCATTCATAGTGCATTGAATCAACGATGGTTTTATATACCAAGTGCATCATATATGAATATATAATACATAAACATAATCTGCAGTGCTTTAATAAGCAATGAGGCTAATCAGAGAAAGATGCAGATGCCAATCAGAGAAATATAAACATATGAAAATAACACAGCAGGTCATACATTACCGGTGCTAGACACCTCGAGGAAACTCCGTCCGTGCACACCTACTGTGCATGCTCAAAGATGGCATTCAGGCCGGAAATGCAGCCAGTGGAACGCAAGCGGTGAAATAATCACCATTGCGCATGCGCACGACCGGCACTAGCGTTCCAGCCAGTCTGCGCATGCGCGAGCTACGGAGCTGATCATTTAGGCTCAAAAACCTACTGTCTAAGAGTTTATGTATGTAAGAAATACAGCAGTATGGATAGTACTGCATAAGAAACATGGTGTGAATACCATGGGCAAAATATTACAGAGAACAGATATCTATTTTCGACAGGCAAAATAGCCTATACTATATTGTAACAATAGAGCTTCACTCACTATATCCTTACAACCGATTTATAAAAATTACTGGGAATAGTATCATCCCATATGGGATTTCAAATAAACCCACACCTATAATCTTAGCGGATATATGTATCTAAGATACTGGCAAAATGAAGATATTATTTAATAGGGAGGAGCTAAATTTCCTTATAACATATAGATACAGAAAATAGTATAGGTATGAGAAGATTCTGTTATTTATTTCATGACTGTCAAGGCGCGGGGTGTGGACACACTGGCTCATACCGCGTAGCAGCTGGCCAACAAGGTACAAAACAATGTCTATAGTTCAGAACGGGTACCTGAGGCAATGTAGGCAGTAGTGGAAGCACGACTTGACTTTCACAGCAGGTGGCACCGTGGATGCAGCAGAAGACACGACTTGACTTTCACAGTAGATACGATAGCACAGGATACAAGGTGCAGGCAGCAGGAACGGGTAACACTGGGAACTAGGAAACACTGGGAGACCATTTGCAAGACAAACTTAGGTATACAACAACGCTCAGGCAAGGAACAAGTGGGCAGAGCCCCTTTTTAAAGTCTAGCAGCCATTTGGGCTAATTATTGGTTGGTGACAGCTGGACCATTACTGGCCCTTTAAGGACGTGAACGCGCAGGCGCGCGCGCCCTGCGGGAAACAGTGCGAGGACCCGGGAGTGCGTGCCGGTGTCTCCCTGGAGGGAGCTGACGCCGAGAAGACAAATGTCCATGGCTGGGGCCGTCAGAGGGTAAGTCTGGATGACGGCCCCCGGCCATAGACGTTACAATGACTATTACACACTACATTGCTATGGTCTTAAACAAAGTTAGAGATCCAATGGACATATAATTTTAATTGGCATATTACGACCTAATGAAACGGGCCTCTGCTACTTTCATGCAGCCATCAAATTTCTTCACAAATAGTATGTATCTAAAAATACAAATGGAAAAAACAAGTTAATATATAGTACTCATAAACACCAATATACTAAAATTGGATAAAAATACATGCAAAAGAAGGTCCAAATTATACCTTTTAAATTGCACATGTGTATAAGCTAACTATACCATCAAACGAGTCCACCGAACAAAAACAACCCAGATGTCTGGAGAAATTACCACCTACTTTGCTAGATATGTGGACCATAAGGATATTCCACATTTAACCCCTTGGGAGACATAGTGTCAAGTCTATATATCCACTCCAGCACCTTTCTTTTAAGTGCCCACTCCCTATCGCCACCTCGTCTCATTGGGGGTACAGAGTCTATAATTCTAAATTTAAGTTGTGACACCCCATGCTTGTTTTCCCCAAAAATTCTAGATACTGGTAAATCCCGTCTTTTTGTATTGATATTGGATTTATGATTTCTCATTCTCAAGGTCACCTCCGTTGTGGTCTCCCCAACATAGGGAAGACCACAAGGGCAGCTTAGTAAGTAAATGGCAAATGATGTCTGACAAGTGAAGAAACCCCTGATGTTCATTGATTTACCGGTTTCTGGATGGTTAAAAGTATTACCCTTAATCATATTGTTACAAATATTACATCCTAGACAAGGATAACATCCCTGTTTCGGAGGAGCCAAGAAAGTTTGTCCCTTACGATTAGATCCAATGTCAGCCTTAATCACACTATTCTTGATTGTTTTACCCTTTCTATAGGCCATCATAGGTCTCTACTGGAACTCAACAGTGTTGGGGAATGCTCTACTCAATCCAGTCTTTCCTCAGAATGTCACTGACTTGTGGACTAATCATGGAGAAGGTAGAAACAAAGGGAATACGAAACTTATTTTTCTTAATAACATTTCCACTTAAGAGGACATTCCTATCTAGCACCAGAACTTTTTGTTTGTTCATCTCAAGGATATGTTTAGAATACCCCCTATCCACATTTGATCAAGCCGTGAAAATAGTTTGTCCTCTTGGCTTACTACCCTCTTGACTCTGATCAGCTGACTGAAAGGCAAAGATTTCAGCATTGTCCTTAGATGGCCACTAGTGTAATGTAAAAGGTTATTTCTGTCTGTTTTTTTTGTAAAAAGACCAGAGACTAATTAATTATCAGATACTGAAATACATGTATCTAAAAATTAAATTGACGAAGTAGAGTAAGACATAGTGAACTTAATCGTAGAGTTCATAGTGTTCAAATAAACCAAAAATTATTGTAATTGACATGTGGAGCCGATCCAGACGAGGAAGACAGCGTCTATGTATCGCCACCACCGCAGCACATGGCTGAAGTGGTGGGACACAACGACGAGGTCCTCCTCAATCCGCCACATAAAGATGTTTGCATATGTCGGGGCCATATTGGACCCCATTACCGACCTTCTTTTCTGTAAATAGAATTTGTCAGCTACCAGGAAGTAATTCTTCATTAGAATGAACTCAAGAAGAGATCTCATTAATTAAATTTTTTCAATAGAACACCCGACTTCTCTAAGTAGAACAATGAGGCATCAATGCCCTGTCTATGATCAATGGAGGTATATAGACTCCCCACATCAAGGGTAACCAGGACTGACCGGGCTGGAATCACAAGATCATGGATCCTGACCGAGGTGTCCTTGATGTATGAGTCCGCACCAATGGCAAATTTCCTAAGAATTTTGTCTACAAACATTGCTGCAGGGACAAAGGGAGAATCACTCCCTGACACAATAAGGCGCCTGGGAGGTCTGACTGGGTCCTTATGGATTTTTGGCAGGAGATATAATACAGGGGTAACTGGAAATTTCACCTGTAAAAAATCATGCAAATCTTTGTCAATAATTTTATGTGTGAACGCATTGCTAACCAAGGTGTCCAGCTCACGAAGATAAGTGAACTTGGGGTCCCCTGGTAGCAGTGCATAAACATTAGTATCACTAAGCTGACTTTCCATTTCCTGCAGATAAGAGGAGGTGTCCATAACCACTATGGCACCCCCTTATCTGCAGGTTTGATTGTCAGGTCACTATTATCTGCCAACTCTTTGAGTGCCAAATGTTCGGCTCGTGTTAAATTCCTCTGAATACACTGCTTCCTCTGCATTGCCTTCAGGGAGCTAACTCGACTTTTAACAAATGAAACATAAGTTTCAACAGCATGAATATTCTGAGGGGGCTGAAATCTGCTTTTGTTATACAGCCCATAATCACTAAGGTGAAACATCTCATCAATATGATCAACAGGTATATCATTTACATTTAGATTTCTAGGTTGCACAGAAAAATATGCCTTTAATCTTATTGACCGGAAAAAACTTTCCAGATCAAGATCCAAGGTGAACCAATCAATAGCATTATTGGGGCAATAGGACAAGCCACGATTAAGCACTTTGATCTGTGGATCAGTTAATACAAGGGATGAAATATTCACTACTAGATCTGAAGATTTCTCCTCCGGGTCTGATATTGAAATCATCCTGCCTCTGGTCTTGTTGTGATTTAACCTTTCTCTTATGTTTCCTCCCGCCCCTGCGGTATTGCTTTCTCCTATGGTTGGAGTGTCCACAGTGTCTCCTAAAAAAGGTGTAGAAAACTGATAATCGGAAAGTTCTGAATCTGTAATATATGGATCAGCTCCCCTATGGCGGCTTCTAGGTCCTCTTTCAGTTTTCCTAGGACCCCTGGAATCAAAATCTTCATTCTGCCAACAGTAGATTTTCCCTGTGGTATGGTCATCCAGGTCTTGCTGCCATTTCTGGCGTTTAGTTTTTTCGATATCGCCACGGAACTTCTGTAAAGATACGGCCATCTTGTCTTTCAAAGTTTGTAATTCTTGTGTAGGCAACATCTCCGTCAACTGAGCTTCTCTTTCACTTTCTTCTCGTACTTTAACCAGCTCAATCTCCTTCTGTAGTAATTCAATATTCTGTAATGACAAATCTTGAGAATACTTATTGGATATAGCTTCAAACCTTTCCTTAAAGGATACATTTGTAAGAAACAGGTTAGGTCTCAAGTGAGAGCGCATACCACGTGGAATACGAAGGCATCTATAATATTGACCAATCCGCGTCATACACTTCTCATTGTTGCAGCCCAGCTTCTTTCACTGCACAATCGCGCTGGAACAATGGGCTGGAACAATGAGAATTGTATGACGCTGATTGGTCACTGATTGGTCAGCGTTCATACACTTCTCTTTACAACGCCCAGTTGGTAAAAACTAAAAAACGCCCAGTTGTCTATTAAGAAACGAATTAGCAGAAATATAAAATTGCTCATAACTTGCTCAAAAATGATTGTTTTTCTAAATAAAAACCACTGTTATCTACATTACAGCGCCGATCAGATTATGTAGGAGATAGGGCACTTATAATCTGGTGACAGAGCCTCTGTGTGTTTCAGGAGATCAGCCATTTCCCTCCTCTTTTTTTACAAGTCTGAGTCTGGCTGTATGACATCCGGCTACTGAAAGACCCTTCCTCCGCTGCTCTGTCTGCAATAGGAGACAATTAACATTATGCCGCACCCTTAAAGAGGCTCTGTCACCAGATTATAAGTGCCCTATCTCCTACATAGTCTGATCGGCGCTGTAATGTAGATAGCAGCAGTGGTTTTTATTTTGAAAAACGATCATTTTTTAGCAAGTTCTGAGCAATTTTAGATTTATGCTAATGAGTTTCTCAATGGACAACTGGGCGTGTTTTACTTTTTACCAGCTGGGTGTTGTACAGAGGAGTGTATGATGCTGACCAATCAGTGATCAATCAGCGTCCTGTACTTCTCATTGTTCCAGCCCAGCTTCTTTCACTGCACAATCACACTGTGCTGTGGATCATGCTGGGCTGGAACGATGAGAAGTGCAGGACGCTGATTGGTCACTGATTGGTCGGCCTCATACACTCCCCTGTACAACACCCAGTTGATAAAAAGTAAAAACACGCCCAGTTGTCCATTGAGAAACTCATTAGCATAAATCTAAACTAGCTCATAACTTGCTCAAAAATGATAGTTTTTCAAAATAAAAACCACTGCTGTTATCTACATTACAGCGCCAATCAGATTATGTAGGAGATAGTCAAGTTATAATCTGGTGACAGAGCCTCTTTAAGTATGCCACAAATCAGCAGGAAAGTAGCCCCTGTCTTTTCTGCATGATATCTACAAGACTGGATGTCTTAGGAACATACAGTAAACTCTCTTTTTTTTACGTTATGTGTTAACCTGTTGATCAGAATTATTTTTTTAGGGTAAGGCCACACGGTGCGTCGTTGACGCGGTTTTGATGCATTTGAAAACCGCATACGGTCAACTGCATGCGTTTTTTGTCTCTGTAATGCTGCAGTTCTGTTGCGTTTTTAAAGGAAATAATTGATGGACATAGTTTTCACCCGTGTTGAAGTTTGTTAGGTGCTTCCTGTATATAGTTCATTACAATGCATTGCAGAACTGTTATCAAAAACGCAAGCAGTTCAGCAACAACTTTGGCATTGCGGTCATTAACCGCATGCGGTCGGACATTATGAAGATGCAGTTAACTGCACAAAAAACACATTGTAATATAATAGCAGCAGTCTGTCCATAACAAAAATTCTATTCTATTGAAAAATGACTTGCTGTGGTTTAAAAACGCAACATAAACGCACCGTGACCGCACCGTGTGGCCTTGCCCTTACAGAAAATTGACTTCAGTCCCCAACCTCCAACAGTTTTACATGTAAGGTGTTCTTGGTGGCTGATATCGGCAGGGTGTGTTTTCCACTGCTGGGAGAAAGAGGGGAGAAATAGACTTGCATCAGGCATCAGTCGGTCAATGCATTTATCCTGCTGTTTAGTTCAAGGGATTCTCTAAAAATACCCTATTAGGTAATTATAAGTTTTCATTCAAGACTCTTTGTAAGATGTGGGAAGAGCCGCCCTTAAGAAATGCTGGGCCTCAGAGATTTCCTGGCAAATATGGAAATCAAAGTGGGTGGTGGGCCAGGCTACCATGTGTAGATAAATAAAAAAAATGTTTGTATCAGGTTCCAATTCCAGTGGAATTGGACGGCATTAGATACACTCAGGAGGAGATGTGAGGTGTACCCCGGGCACTAAATGTGAGTGCGACTTAGTTATTTCATTTCTTAGCAGGTTCAAAACCAAGCAAGTGTCATTAGATGTTATTCTTAGCAGCAGTTTTATGTAATTTTAGTGTGTTGCTGCCACCTAGTGGCCAAGCTACGATAGTATTTGATATTGAGCTGTTGTGTATTATGTAGATCACACCTGTGGTCACATGACCAGGTTGCGCAAGTCCTCAAGCAAGTGTGTGATAGTGAAGATGCTGTTGTTGTAAGGACCCATGCACATGAACGTATTTTTTTCCTCCCGTAAATACTGGCATAAATACGGGTCCTTTGTCACACGTATTCGACCCATATTCCACCAGTATTTACGGACCCGTGCCCGTAAATAAGGGTCCGGTGTCACCAGTATTCCACCCGTATTTACGGACCCGTTTTCTCTGCACTAATCAGCAGCCCCTTCTCTCTATCAGTGCTGGATAGAGAGAACGGGCAGCCCTTTTGGGCAGAGTTTCCGCAGCGATTGAAAGTAAAAGAAGTTCATACGTACCCCGGCCATTGTCTTGGTGACGCGTCCCTCTTTTGACATCCAGTGCAACCTCTCTGGATGACGCGGCAGTCCATGTGACCGCTGCAGCCAGTGATTGGCCTGTGATTGGCTGCAGCGGTCACATGGGATGAAACGTCATCCCTGGAGGCTGGACTTGAGGAAGAAGCAGGGAGTTCTGGGTAAGTTAACTTTTAATACTATTAACTCCAGCAGTAGTCACTGTCCCGGGTGCTGAAAGAGTTACTGCTCATCAGTTAACTCTTTCAGCACACTGAACAGTGACTATCCACTGACATCACCTAGCAACGCTCCCGTAATTACGGGTGCACACACGTAGACTTCTATGGGCCTGCCCGTGCCGTAATTACGGCCTGAAATAGGACATGTTCCATATTTTTCAACGGCCCGGGCACCTTCCCATAAGCAAACGGGAAGGTACCCGTGGCCAATAGATGTCTATGGGCCCGTAATTACGGGCGTTTTTACGTTCGTGTGCATGGGGCCTTAAAGGCTGTAGTGGTGCTTCTTTGGCAGTGTGGAAGTGGGGGGGGGGGGGGGGGGCAGCCCCGGAGGCCAGTACTAAGATGGCAGGGCCCTTGAGGTTGAACTCCAGGGTTTGTGGAACGTGGAGGCGTGGGTACGGCGCCTTCACACATTCAGAAGTTTATAAAAGTACTCATGGAGCCAAATGCTGTTGGGAATATGACTGTGGTGAGGGAGGAGCTACCTGTCAGTAACCGGGTCGCAAGTGGTGACGCAGTGAAGCGGAGCAGGCTTAAAGTGGGCCAGAGACATTGTGACGTGAACAGAATTAGAGTGCCTGATGCTACGGTAGAGTAAGGAGCACGTGTGACCTGAGAGACAGACTGACGGAGATAGAATACAGTGATCCTGAGTGGGAGTTGCAAGGCGTTGGCTATAAAGCGTTTGTCCACCCTAGGACCACTGCAAGTCAGACAGTGCCAGAAACCTGAGGAGGTATCAGATAGAATCATCCTATCCCCATTCAGGCCGTCTGTGTACAACGTGCTTACAAACCACTGCCAGAGATTGTTAGAGGACATTTAAAGAGGCTCTGTCACCAGATTATAATGCCCTATCTCCTACATAATCTGATCGGCGCTGCAATGTAGATAACAGTGGTTTTTATTTTGAAAAACAATCATTTTTGAGCAAGTTATGAACAATTTTAGATTTATGCAAATTCGTTTCTTAATAAACAACTGGGCGTGTTTTTACTTTTTACCAACTGGGCGTTGTACAGAGGAGTGTATGACGCTGACCAATCAGTGACCAATCAGCGTCATACACTTCTCATTGTTCCAGCCCATTGTTATAGTGCAATTGTGCAGTGAAAGAAGCTGGGCTGGAACAATGAGAAGTGTATGACGCTGATTGGTCACTGATTGGTCAGCGTCATACACTCCTCTGTACAACGCCTAGTTGGTAAAAAGTAAAAACACGTCCAGTTGTCTATTAAGAAAATAGTCTTTGAGATTGAATAGTTTCTACTTTGCTCCATTACAGTAAATCCATATTTTACAATCCTTTTCAGACATTGGGATCTATCACACGCCATGTTTTAGTAGACCTATGTGCGTATTATTCTCTTCTCCAGTAACAGTCACATTGATAAACTCCCTTATATCAGTAAGTGGATTGTACTAGTTATTTCTGTTAGCATCTGTTTTTCCTGTAATCACTATATCCAGCTTTCCGTCACCGCTACAATGTCTCCATCCTCTTCCCTCTTTGGCTTACTAACTGCCTCACCGGCATGAGAGCTGACCGTTTATTTCCTCAATAATATTCTGTCACTCAAAGCTATTCTATATTTTGATTGAACAGTTCCCCCAATTACATCAGTAAAACTCTACCCCTTAATTCTTTAATTAGTCATATTGCCATTTTCCTCTCTTCCAACTTCCTTCTGATATTTGTTCATAGACAGTCATACAGTCTTTTACATTTAAATAACCGCTTCCGTTACCTTAATAACTTTATTTATTGTTAACCTATTTCTGTTCCCTAATTTTCTCTTACCCTCTTATATTTGCCCTCAAGCTTAACTTTGGCAGTCATCTGCCAATGACATTTATTTTATTAACTTCCATCAGCTGCTTCTATCTCATAACGCCTATCCGCTTTTTATTATATTCCAACATCTATCACATTCCATTTACAATAATTTTGTTAATCAAATCTCACGTTGCTAAGTTCTAAACTCTACTTGTTACTATACATGACAAAGTTTCCAAAACAGTGACAATACCAGACAGTATCAAACTTCTATAGTATAATCAGCATGTTTTTCAGGCAGAAAACGTCTGTTCTCTCTAAATAGATACCTTTGTACCATTCCACCAGTATTTGATGGTATCTCTTCTTCTGTGATCACTTCATTTTGGTCTAGAGCGGCTGTCTCATATTCTGCCTCCTCTAACTCTCCAGTTGGGACCATGTTACCACTCATCAGGACAGCTGCTATTGTAGGCTCAGACTTGTTATTATTATTTTGTATTTCAGATTCCAAGATGAAAGTTCATGGTCAAAGTAAATTTCTGTGTATTCTCATGGATTTGTTTTGTGCCTTTCTCTTTTCTTAGGATTTGGCTGTTGTACCACATAGATATCCTAGAAGATTCCTAGAGTCTTCACCATACTGAGTAGTATTCTATTGAAGCTTTCACATAAGCCATTTTTCTTAGGATGGTAGGGTGATGTTCTATTTTTTTATTCCGTGTTACCTACACAATACATGAAGTATTTCAAACTCAAATGCTGACCCTTGATCTAAGAGCGACTTCTTAGGACACCCATATGATCGGAATTCATGATGCCATAGTGTCTTTGTAGCAGTAGTAGCTGTTTGATTTATGGTTGGTATGGCAACCGCAAACTTTGTTAAATAATTTACTAGTACCAATGTATATTGATATCCCTCATTCACTTCACTGATGGTTAGAGCTACCATGACTAATTCAAATGGTTCTCCACTTTTAATATGTATTGTAGGTACAGTTTGTTCTGATCCCTTATAGAGTTAACACTCGACATACCTTACAAACTTTTGCTACCATTTCGCTCACCCTAGGAAAATTAAAATATCTTTGAGCCAATTGTTCCATTCAATCTGCTTGAAGATGACCAGCCATGAATGTGAATGTCATTCACAACTCCAATAGTGTGTTGTTCTGGAACTACTATCTGCCATACCTCTCTTTCTTAATTCTCCATGTAAATTCTCTAATATAACAATCCTTTTTTAACTTCTATCTTTTCCCATTGCGATAAACAGCCTGTCCATGAAGTGTAAGTTAATTTTGCTCCTGCTGATTTGTCCTTCTCCCTTCTTTGTAGTATTGTGTGACTCAAATAAGGTCAAAATCAGCTTGTTGACCTTTTCACATTCAGATTTATTTTTCATTTCTCTGAATAGTCTCATAGTAAACACGCCAAGATAATTTTCTGTTTCTTAAGTTCCTCTCAGTTAAAACTTCAAGATCGCCAGCTTCATGAATTGTGTGGGTTACATGGAATAAAGAAAATTGGAGCACTACCATCCATAGGTAAATGGTTTATGTGAACACATAAATAGAACACTGCTCAGTATGGTGAGAACTCTAGATGATCAACAACAATATTGGCCTGAACTGTTACCAGAGTTGGTCTGGTCCAATAATAATATAGTACATAACATGACAGAATACACTCCATTCTTTTTCTATTATTTGGGAGAAATGGAAAGCTACCTTTGGATTTGATCTTGGATCATCCAGTTGAATCATAAGAGAGAAGCACTAAACAATGTGTCAGAAAACATGAGTTCCGACTTCTCAAGGTAAAAGAGATTGTAGCTGAGGTTACCAAGAAAAAAATCATCAGAATTAGAACCAGTGCCCTTCAAGAACCGAGTACTACATCATGGAGACCTAGTTGTTGTTAGGGACAAAATTGCTCAACGACAAGGAAATTTATGTCCAAGATGGTAGACAGATCACTGGGTGGTGGTACAACAGCCAAATCCTAGCATTCCCATTTTTGAAGTAAGAAATGAGAGAGGCCCAAACAAAAGCAGGAGGATACACAGAAATTTACTTCGACCATGAACTGTCATCGTGGAACCTGAAATACAATGTAATGATAACAAGTCTGAGCCCACAATAGCAGCTGCCCTGATGAGTGGTAACATTGTTCCAACTGGAGAATTAGAGGAGGAAGAACATGAGACAGCTCCTCTTGATGAAGAGGCGGTGGTATGTTCCTATGTCTTTCTCTATGTGGAGCTGTGTTTCCTGCGTTTATAGCATGTTCAATTTCATTGGTAAATCCAGTCTCAGTATTTTTGCCAAAAAACGATTTCATGATGTTGAACTATAGTTGGAATATATTAGTATACATTGGAACCTCAACCTGGTTTATATTCCAACTGTGTATCCAGTTAGTCCGCATTTCATTCTTTAGGTTGTTGATGCTAACCCATAAATGATAAATAACATACACTTCTGCCAACAAAAAATGTTTTTTGGTATCTAAATTACGCCTAAATTCTGCAACTGTAACATTATCTCTATTTACCATAGACAAAGTGCGACCAGTTAACCTCTTACGAGTTGATTTATAATGAGCTCCACTAACACTGTAGCCCCATTTAGTTTCATGTAACTCCACATTCAGAGGCATTACTATCTCTTGTCTGGGTGATAAATATAAATGTTATTGTTTGGATGGTCTAATAATTCCCACCTGATTCCTTGTCTTAGCCCAATTTAACTTCAAGGTATACATCGTTTCTAGTGCCTGATAAAAATAATATATATATACTCACCTGACCTCATTCCAACGACGAGTGGAGGAGATCCCTCTGCTCCTCTGGACTTTGCGGAATGGTGCAGATGACATAACTGCCTCGCATCCTGCAATACATATTGGATTCATCTGTATCTGCATCCTAAAGATGGTTTAAACTGGGAAAAAATAATTGATAAAACCAAAATTCGCAAGATGACGTCGATTAATTGCGCTGAATTTCAATCTAGATTATTTTTTTATTAATTGCCCAGCCCTAGTATGTAGTATGAACTTAATATACTCATTTATAGACACCTTAATAGATGGAGACAACATTGTCTGACATAATGGGGCACATATTCAATATTTCACAAATTCTTGCAGACTGCCTATGCAGCACGGTATGTAGGAAAAGATGACTTGCTGGTGATATTCTGCAGCGATGTATTTGCATTCGGTTCCATTTGGAATGCACTTTAAGATTGTGCTTGGTTGATTCTTAAAACTAAAAACATTATTGTGGAAACAATCACCCCTGGGAAATAGAGCGTTATGCAGCATTTGGGGAAACACATCATTTTGACAGAAAGAAAAGATTGAATGAGAAAATAAATATTACTACAATGATTGAAAGCAGCAGCTCGGGTGAATCATTGGCTGAAATATATTAAAGTCAATCAGTAACAAGATCTCTATAGCTTGTTGTGGCAAAGAAGTTTAGTACAAACATAATATTAAACAACATAAAGCAAAAGCAATGAAATTTCTAGTTATTTATTTAAATGTTCTTGTAGGGAATTTTTTTAATTGCACGTCTGACCATATTTACGCACATTTTCTTCCATACTGTGCCCTCCATTAAAATGGCTAGAACCACTAAGATGCAGAGTTTGCTGACAGGGTGCATGTAGGCTGTTCTGTGGGTATTCCTACCTCTTTTGTAGGAGTAACTTTCCTTTGTTGGCTCAGAAGGTTCAGGGGTCTCATTATGGAAGTAATGTATTCAAGAATAACAAATGAGAAAAGGGGAAAAAGGAGGAGAAAGCAAGGAAGTGCCTGTATATACAGGCGGGTGACTCAAGACCAAAAGGCTCAGTTCTATGGCTATGGTTGGAACTTACTATCTTGTTGCGTAACTTGCAACTCCTTGGCCCCAATACAAAACCTAAAACAGGGCCCATACCTACCATGTGCCATTTATATGTTTTATCATGTGGCAAAAGAGACCTTTGGGTCCCCTCAGGCGCCTGGTCCCTGGTGCGTCTGGTACCTCGGCACCCCCTATAACTAAGCCCAAATACTATCCCTAGTGACAGCAGGATGAGCAGATCTGGTGCACAAACTGTTGATAAAACAAGTTAAATACTAAGCAAACTAAGATAGGAACATTCCAAAGCACATGTACAGTTGTATTATTATAGTCTTAATGTTAAGAGACAGAATGAGGATACTGATGCTTGGACAATGAACACCTTAATACTCTACAGATGGCAATCTAGGAATGAGAAAATCAAGATACTGCACCGTATATGTAGGACTCCCCTGCCTGTTAAGCCACTAAGCAAAGCTGAACTACTGTAGGAAGTCACAGAGAAGTTTAGCAACAACATACGGCTCAGGTTCTGTTCTCATCTGCGTCATGGCTTCCATTTATAACGGAAGCCATGACACTCTCCTGGATCTGTTGTATGACTGATACTAATGGTGCCTGACAAACCCATTGAGCCATCGAAGTTTCTTTGTGATGCTTATCGTTTTGATGGCAAGTATAACTTTGCATGCTGCACTTTTCTTGATGTCAAATGTGATGGAATTGGCGACGGAGGTTACAAATGAGCCACCAATGCAAATGTGAACAGAGACTATCTATTGTCTGTAATCGACATACTGTATAACTATTTATTCTTGGTAACTATTCTTGTTAACAGTTATGCCTTTAATACTAAAAAATTGGCATTAACCAATGCAAATCTATTCACCTACAACCAATAACTCAGGTATTAATCAGTCCTGTTTTAAAATTTCCCCGGTAAATATATTATACCATTTACTGTCATAGCAGCGGAATGCAATGGAATGATATTTGCAAGATGGACATTTTTCCAGGGTGTGCGCACCTTTGTCAAAGTAATCAAGTATATATCAGCAACACTGGACATAAAGATATAGGTTGGCTGCAAGCCTCTTAGGTCACAGTCCAATGACCCTTCAATATACGTAAAAGGAAAGTGAGGCAGCACTACCAGATTTGTGAAAAATATTATCCGTTTATTCCACTCGTGTGCGACGTTTCAGCTCAGTGTGAGCCTTTCTCAATGCGAAGCTGAAACGTCGCACACAAGTGGAAAAAACGGATCATTTTTTTCACAAATCTGGTAGCGCTGCCTCACTTTCTTTTTTGTCAAAGTAATAATGATATTTAGGTATGTATCTGTGTACCTCGAGAGGTTCCATTTGCACTTTATTATTGTCAGATTTCTTTATTGCATCTTTAATTTTCAAGATTGCTTTCTCTGACATGCCTGCTTGTGGAGCTGTAAGTTCAGAGTAAGGCCCCATGCACACGGCCGTTCCCGTAATCAATGCCCGTGATTGTGGGCACGGCCAGCCGCTGACAGCAGCGGACAGCTCACATTTTCGTCCCGTGCTCCCATACAAAGTATGGGAGTACGGACTGAAGAAAGCAAAAGATCGGACATGTTCTATCTTTTGCGGAGGCTTTCTACGGCCCGGACACCTGCCCACAAAAATACTGGAAGGTGTCCGCGGTCAATAGAATTGAATTGGTCCGTAATTGCGGACTGCAATTATGGACAAATTTACGGTTGTGTGCATTCCCTCTAAAGCATGCTCTCTCCCTTCTCAATGCTGTATCCGATGCCCCTGTGTCACTCACTCACATTGACAAAATACACCTACAGAGAACCTTTAACCTGCCCATACATGTGCAGCTGAGTGCACCATGTAATAGGCAGTGCTGTACAAACCCTGTCCCACTTTTCTATCCTCCTCCTTTATTTAGATGTTGGTGCTGTTATATTTGGTGCCCAATATTTAAATAACCCCCTGGTCTGTCAATGGGGCATGTAATTGGCAAGGGGGGGGGGGGTGTAACATCGCTGTGAGACTGTCCAATCAGCTATGGACAGTGTCACAGCAAGAGCTGGAGAGAGGAGAGCGTGTACGAGCATGCGCACGCACACTCATACTCTTCAGATGCCGCACAGCTCCGATGCCACTGCCAAAGATACTCCCACTGCCATGGAACAGAATAAGAATTCACATTCTTCTTCTCCTCTTCTCTTCCGTGGTGGCGGCCGAGCTGCACGTGCACATGCGCGCATACGCTCTTGCTCTACTCTCTCCAGCTCTTGCTGTGACACTGTCGGTAGCTGATTGGACAGTGTCACAGCAATGTTACATGCCCACTTGCCAATTACACGCCCCATTGACAGTTCAGGGGGTTATTTAAATATCGGACGCCAAACATAATGTCACCGACATCTAAATGACGGAGGAGGATAGGAAAGTCTTTAAGAAGTCTTTAATAAGTCTTCTCAGGGATATATATATATATATATATATATATATATATATATATCTTGGACTTGGTGTAAGAATGTGGGGATAATCTCCAGTCGTTAAAGAAATTATATTTGTATTTTGCACTGTACCTTTCACATGCTGTATGTTATGGGCTAACCGGCTTCTCCCTACCCAGGGGTACAGTTCCAGGAGGAAGCTATATGGCTGTATGACAGATGTAAACTGTATATTTGCTGTGTGTTGTTGGGTAAGACATTGATGGTTTGCTGCTGCTTTAAGGAGTATGGTGTCAGGTAAAACAGCTCGGGCTCCATGTGGGTTAAATTGTTTTCGACACCCTATCTGTGTTTGAGATGTGACACAGCATGGCCTTGATGCGTCTTCACACTGGGGATGGTATTTTGCTTTTATAAGGCGGCTGTTCCCGCCTAACAGAGTTTAGTGTGTGGCCGATGCTTATAGAGAGTTCAAGCTGTGTTGTGAGTTGCATTGATGCCAGGCGGCACGAGTCAGGGCCCAGACCAGGAGTGGGTCTGGAGCTATACGGGCAGTTGACTGGCAATAGTCTCCCTGTGTTCATCGCTCTGGTTGACCGACAATGAGCAGTGGCCCCCATATGTTGAGACAGCGGGATTTGGTGGTTGGATGGGCAGAAGCCTCCCAGCAGACAAGAATTAGACAGAACTAGAGGCCAAGTGGTAGGCCTGGAATTTGTAGAGGATGTCCATTGTACCCGAGAATCTGTCCAACTGAATGGGGAGCCAGCCATGATTGCCTGCCTAAACTAAGTTGTAATGTTGTTAAAGTGACTGTTCCTCTCTGCTGAGAAGTGTATTCCTGTTGCTGTGGCCATGTGTGTGAGGAACACTGGTCTGTGTAAAGAGACTGTTTTTCCATTATCCTGGTATTTATTCAATTTTCCCGCGACTACCCTGCACGCCACTTTGGCCTACATTACATGAGAAGAAATACAGTACCGCCACGATGTTCAGGAGTAGGTTAGCAAGAAGTATAGGAGAGATTAATGATTGCAGACAGGATATACAGTACATACTGAGTTAATGCACATAGATTTTTAATGAAGAATATTTGCAAAGTTGCTTTATTTTTATTTTTTTATATGCATTGGAACAAAGAAAAAAAAAGGCTTGTACAGTTGCATATTAAGTCACCAGCTGGCTGCAAATAGGAAGTGCAACAAGGGATGTCCCCTGGCATCTCATCTTCACTGAAAGTGATGAAAAACAAAATTGCTGGTATCTCTGCTGCTTCTTTACCTATCAAAATTGGGACAATTTAACTTATATTCCTCCTCTTTTAAAGGTACTTACCTAATTTACCCATGTAATTGTTTGCAGTGCCACTGGCACACATTTATTTGCTAATATGATGATATATCCTACCACGGTAAACTGAGCAATTCATCTACAGCTTCATTATCTTGTGTTCCTAATTCATTAAATTATGCTGGTCCTTATATTATTTCTCCGAGGTTTATTACATTTTCCAATCAAAAATAGATTAGTTATGCCTGGTGTTAATTGATTTGATTGGTGCTAAGTGAAATGTCTCGTCAGTTTACATATATCTGCTGTCATTTGCCTTGGCTTAAGATGGTTGATGTGCCATGTAAAGTTCTTACATACTCTATTATAAACATATTATTGTCTTTTTTTAGTATTTTAAAGTGTATTTTTTTGTATGCTGTTGAATATTTACAGTAAATTCTATATGGCTTGATATGTGAGTAAGCGCCTGTGCAATATGAAGTGCCCAATTGAATGAATTTTAAATGTGGGCATTGTCCAAATTGTAAATACATACAAAAAACTAAGCACCTACAGATTAGAGTAGTTAGGGCCTGTTAACATCTGCGTTCGGATTTCCGCTGTTCTGCTCCTCTGTCTCCGTTGAACGATGGGGGCAACCGACGGAAACCATTGACTTTAAAGGGTTCCGTCATGTTTTTGTTGGGGTGTACGTGGTTTTACCAGAAACAATAGCACAGCATGCTGCACTATTGTTTCTGGTATTTTCGGTTGGATCTGCGACGGAGCCTCCAACTCAGAAGTGAACGAGGCTTTAGTCATACAGTGACACATTTTATCACCTGCAGGACTACTTATGTGGTATATTTCATTTGTTGCCATGTGGCTTCCTCCACATTGGCAAAACCATACGCCTGATTTAGGGAGCATCTTGAATCAGCAGAGACAGGTGAAGAGTGTCCGAAACTAATAGCACATATACGATTTCGATTTTTTTTCGTATTTTTAAACAGCTTAGGGTATGTTCACATGGCTTATTTTCAGCCGTTTTTCGGGTCGTAAATACGGGAGCTGAACGCCTCCAAAAATCTGCCCATTGATTTCAATGTGAAAAACGACGTTCCGTTCCCACAGGTCATTTTTTACGAGGCCATTTTTAAAAATGATGCGTAAAAAAATTCCCCCGTAAAAACGAAGTGTATGTCATCTCTTGAGTTGTTTTTAGAGCCGTTTTTCATTGTCTCAATGGAAAAACAGCTCTAAAAACGGCCGCAAAAAACGCATCAAAAAATGCCTGATGCATAAAAAACGGCTGTAAATCAGAGGCTGTTTTCCCTTGAAAACAGCTCCGTATTTTACAGCCGTTTTTTGTTAAACGTGTGAACATGGCCTTAGACTTAATACCACCACACTGCAAGTCCCAGGTGTTGAATAATCTTCTCGTGACTTACATAGATGTGAGCAGTGCTGACTGTGGAAGTGTAGTCTTTTGCTTTTGTAGAATCAGAGCACGCTTGAAAGTACACCTAGGGGTTTACGAATATACAAGGTGATATCACAAAATCAAGATGACGTAGAATTTGTTTCTGAATGGAAGCAACTGCATGTGCAACATTCCCTTAATTGAATGAGGACGGTTTTGAGGAGAACTGAAAAAGAATATTTTTAAATTACTGAATTAACAAAAGCAAACATGGAATTTAAATTTAGGCTGTCTGAGGGTCAGCTTACAAATTTCAAGCAGGAATTAGGGAACAGAAGCGGGATAGATTCCTGTGATATAAATAGGATTTTGACAATGATCATGTATTTAACTGGGGGAAACAAAACTTTAGAAGAGGCCAGCGATGAAAGAAGACCAAAGCTACCGATTATTGGACAACTGATTCCGACTCTAGCTGTTTGAAAGATTCATGTCCCCAAAAGAGAGCGTAGGGATCAGATAAAAAAATCAGAAGTCTCCCCTTTTGAAAAAAAATACTTTGGGAAACGCACACACAGGGGAAGGAAGAGGAAGATACAATCAGAAGTCAGGAATAAAGAGGACACAAGTGTCCTGGAGATAACAGGGGATGCATCCCCTATGGACATTGCCAAGGGCACTTCTTCTGAAATACACCTAATTAATTTGACCGATATCTCTCTTACAGAGGACTGTGTCTCAACAGGTCATGAAGGATATTAGTGTTTTGATGTATACGAAGAACCTATTGAATATCTCAAGTGGGGAAAAGAAAGTCCTGGATTGGTTGAAAACCCAAAAGAAGATCATAGTGAGGCTGGCCAACAAGGGAGCTGATATTGTAAGTATGACCAAGAAATACTATATAGTGGAAGCTGAAAGACAGCCGCCTGACTATGACATATAAGAAGGTACAAATTGAACCTACACCTGGATTTCAACGAAAATTGCAGTCTTTAGAAGAGGAGTGGAGGAAGGTGTTCTCTGTAACAAAATGGCTGAGAAGCTGCTGCCCCTGAACCCATAAAAACCAAACTGGTACTTTTTTTTCCAAGATCCACAAGACAATGGATAGGCCACCAGGGCCTCCTATCGTATCTTGGGTGAACTCTGTTAGAGTATCTCTCCAGGTACCTTGATTGTTTTTTTGCGTCCATTATTATGTCGTTATTGGTTAAAGACACAAATTATCTGACATGACTGGAGGGTTTTGGATTAGCGACAGTCAATATAGAATGTTTCCACACACGTATCTCACATAAGGCAGGTATCTCAGCAGTATAATCAATATTAGAATGTACAGAGAAAAGTGATTAATGGGTACATTTTATGACAGAAGCAGTAGAATTTGTCCTTAATCATAATGCATTAAAATGTATTGAGTGGTACACCCAGATAATAGGATTTGCGATCGGTACGCCTGTTGCACCAACCTGCGCTAATTAATTTTAGGCCTACTTTGAAGAGAAATACTTCTACTCTCTCACTAATCCCTTTGAAACATGTATCCATATATATGTAAGGTTAATAAACGGTTCCCTTTAATAAATGTATCCAGCTATAAGTAAGGTTTATAAACGATATTTGTATTGTATGGTCTACCACAGTGGCACGATTTGCAAAATTCCTGGACCATATTCAGAAGGATGATCTTAATATGCGATTTACTTCTAATTTGCAAAATAAAAAAGTGTCATTTTTTGATGATTATGTAACTATTGAGTTAGACAAAATAGTAACTAAGGAACACTGCAAACCAACGACAACAAATAATTTTGCATCTGAATAGTTACCATTCCTCGATGGGAAAAAACACTCCCATATAGACAATTCTAAGGGTATGTTCACACGGCAACGCCAATTAAGTCTAAAATTACGGAGCTGTTTTCAGGCGAAAACAGCTCCTGAATTTCAGACGTTGTGACAAGTGCACGCGTTTTTCGCGGCGTCTTTTACCGACATAATTGGAGCTGGTTTTCATTGGAGTCAATGAAAAACGGCTCCAATTACGTCCCAAGAAGTGACATGCACTTCTTTGAGGCGGGCGTCTTTTTACGCGCCGTCTTTTGACAGCGATGTGTTAAATTACACCTCATCTGAACAGAACATCGTAAGACCCATTGAATTCAATGGGCAGATGTTTGCAGACGGTTTAGAGCTGTTTTTTCGGGCGTATTTCGGGGCGTAAAACGCCTGAATTAAGTCCGTAAATAGGGCGTGTGAACGTACCCTTACAATTAAAATGAATAAATGGTGATACAGTGCAGAAATTAAAAAATTTACTTTTTAAAAAGAGATTAACTTATTAAAAAAAGTGGATTGGCACAGCGGTCCGGTATCAGGTTGCGTGAGTGTATCCCGAGAGGGAATTTTAAATGTGGGCATTGTCCCGATTTAAAATATTGACACAAAAAAAAGGCACCTACAGATTAGAGGAGCAGAGGGGATTTTAAAATATCAGGCATCGGGTTTGAATAACTGTATTGACCTGAGTCACTTTCTTAAATAGATGTGTTAATGGTACATAAGGTTTTATGATATTGTATCTTCTTGTTTGTCTATATGTATAGTGTTGTGATGACATTATCAATAGACAGAAATAACGTAGATACGTCACCACTTAGTTAGAGGCATGTAGGAGTAAAAGTGAAACAACCATTGCTGCTGAAATCTCTCAGCTCCTCTGCCAAAAGCTTTGATGTATACAAAGAATGTGTCAATACAAAGGACTTGGGTGTTGCAAATTTTTTTAAATACAAAGAAGTATATATGGAACTGCAAAGCAACAAGTATTATGGAACCATTGCTTATAACAAATTTTAAACACTTAAGGCCTCATGCACATGAACGTATTTTTGTCCTCCCGTAAATACTGGTGTAAATACGAGTCCTTGGTCACACGTATTCGACCCGTATTGCACCAGTATTTATGGACCCGTGCCCGTAAATACAGGTCCGGTGTCACCCGTATTCCAATCGTATTTACGGGCACGTTTTCGCTGCAAAATTACACTGCAGTAATCGGCAGCCCTTCTCCCTATCAGTGCAGGATAGAGAGAAGGGACAGCCCTTTCCGCAGAAAAAGTAAAAGAAATTCATACTTACCCGGCCGTTGTCCTGGTGACGCGTCCCTCTCTTGACATCCAGTCCGACCTCCCTGGATGACGCGGCAGTCCATGTGACCGCTGCAGGCTGTGATTGGCCTGTGATTGGCTGCAGCGGTCACATGGGCTGAAACGTCATCCCAGGAGGCCGGACTGGAGGAAGAAGCAGGGAGTTCTGGGTAAGTATGAACGTCTTTTTTTTTTTACAGGTTGATCTATATTGTGATCGGAAGTCACTGCCCAGGGTGCTGAAACAGTTACTGCCGATCGTTTAACTCTTTCAGCATCCTGGACAGTGACTATTTACTGACGTCGCCTAGCAATGCTCCCGTAATTACGGGTGCACACACGTAGTCACCCGAAATTACGGGAGCCCCATAGACTTCTATGTAATACTGTGAAACGCCGCTACAAGTGTGTCACCAATTTACAGTATGAGCAATGACAGGAATGAAAGGGAAGCAGCTCTCCTACGAGTGCAGCGGCCCCTTCAAAACAGCTGATCGGCAGGGGTGCAGAGAGTCGGACCCCCACCGATCAGATGTTGATTGTGATAAGCCATCAATTTCTTATGACTGGACAATCCCTTTAAGGGTCCACTACTTCGCTTGAGAAACTGTAACAAATGTCTACACAGACAATACAGAAAGGAAGTGTGTGACTCCACTATGCCTTCCCAGGAAAGTTTTGTAAAAATATAAAAATGTAAAAATCAGAATTTTTTCTGAAGACGTATATCTAATTAATGAAACTAAAATTAAATACATTAGACATCCCTTTAAAGTAAATCTGCAAGATCTTCTATTTGGCTCTGCATATCTGTGACAGTTACCTAATCTTTTATTTTTTTAATTGCTTGGAGTTTATAATCATTCTTTCCAAGCTTGATAGAAATCAGCACTGATCACCTGGTGAGCTAATGGTGAGCTTGTGCTACGCACAGAAGCCAATCTGGTTAGGTTGAGCTTCAATATAATTCATGATGGGGGATAGGGCAGCAGCCATGTCACGATCTAGGGGTATGTGAACCCACTAGGCTCCTCTGCCATAGCGGAGTGGCAGCTGGCCAAATAACAGTCTAAAAAGTCCATGCAAAGTCCTTATCACAAGAGTACCTGTAAGAGTCCAGACAGTAGCAGAGGCTTTGGCACGGATGTAACTTGATGTGGCCGATGACGCCAGACGTAGCAGATGATATCAGATGTGTTATATGACAGCAGGCATGGCAGATGACTGCAGACGTGGCAGGTGACACCAGGCGTGGCAGATTACAGCAGGTCTGGCAAATGACAGCAGTCATGGCAGATGACACCAGGCATGGCAGATAAAACACACAACTCCAACTAAAGGCTTACGTACAGGAGACAACAGAGCAACAGGATACAGGAATCAGGATACGGGAACACTGGGAGCAGGATACAACTAACAGACAGTTGGCAATACGAACATGGGTAGACAACAACAACGCTCAGGCAAGGAGTGGAAGGGCGGAGCCCTTTTATAGCCCAGGGTTATCTGGGGATTGGGTAAATAACTTTTAGTATGGGCGCGCTAGCCCTTTAAGACAGGGGACGGGCGCGCACGCGCGGACACTAACACACAGTCCAGGACAGGTAGGGTTGCGCAAGCTGGCGTCTCTGAGGAGGGAGATGCTGGCCAGGAGGGGAGCGGCGGCGGTCCGTGGCCACATCCGTTACAGTACCCCACCCTTACGCGCCCTCTTCTTGGGGCCAAAGCTTAAGAGGAATTTCTTAATGAGAGTAGGAGCATTAAGATGGTCTTTTGGCTCCGAGGATCACTCCTCAGAACCAAACCTTTTCCAGTCGACTAAATAGAAAGTCCTTCCTCCTACTCTATTGTAGTCCAGTATCTCCTTCACCTCAAAAACATCAAAAGAACCGGTGGGAGCGACTGCAGAACTAAACGTTTACTGTAGCGGTTGAGAACCACAGGTTTAAGGAGGGACACGTGGAATGAGTTGGGAATCCTGAGAGTAGGAGGAAACAAAAGTTTTTAGGATACAGGGTTTATCCGTTGCAGAACTTCGAAAAGACCGAGGAACCTGGGAGTGAATTTGTGAGAGGGCATCTTGAGACTAATGTTTCTCGAGGATAGCCAGACCTTAACTCCAGGAGAGAATTGAGGAGGAACTTTTATTTTTTTATCGGCATGCTTTTTCATGCGGTCCACTGCCTGGAGGATCACAGACTTAGTTTGCTGCCAGATGTGAATAAAAGTCCCAAATGAAGAGTTAGCTGCCGGTAATTAAGTCATGGCTGGCACAAGAAGAGGAACTCGTGGATGTTA
This sequence comes from Rhinoderma darwinii, assembly GCF_050947455.1. Taxonomy (NCBI): domain Eukaryota; kingdom Metazoa; phylum Chordata; class Amphibia; order Anura; family Rhinodermatidae; genus Rhinoderma; species Rhinoderma darwinii. The sequence continues at coordinate 119,723,309 of NC_134689.1, forward strand.
GTTGTGCACAATGTAGAAAGGAGAAGAGGCAATAGACTCACTTGTATGGTTGTTGTAGGAGAATTCTGCCCAAGGCAGAAGTTGTACCCATTTGTCATGTTGGGCGGAAACTAAATGACGAACATAATCCTCTAAAATTCGATTGGTCCTCTCCACTTGACCATTGCACTGCGGATGATAGGCGGAAGAGAAGTCCAGCTTTACATCTAGAATGTTGCACAGAGCTCGCCAGAACTTGGACGTAAACTGTACACCCCGACCCGAGACAATATGCAGAAGAAGTCCGTGCAGAAGGAAGATGTGCAGAATAAATAGATTTGCCAGGCGAGGAGCAGACGGAAAGCCAGTCAATGAAACAAAATGTGCCATTTTAGAGAAACGATCCACTACTACCCAGACCGTAGTACATCCAGCTGAGTGGGGAAGGTCTGTAAAAAAGTCCATAGCGATATGCTGCCAAGGAGCATCAGGGACAGGCAGGGGTAGGAGCAGACCAGTAGGTTTGGAGCGGGTGGACTTGTTCGAGGCACAGTTCGTACGTGAAGAGACATAGTCCGCAACATCTCTAGGCAGCGCGGACCACCAGTACTGATGGGCTATGAAGTCCTGAGTCTTTCGAACACCTGAGTTCCACGCCAGTTTGGAGCTGTGCCCCCAGTGGAGAATTCTCTTCTTGCCTGCAAGGTGGACAAAAGTCTTTCCAGGAGGAATGTCTCTAATTTGCAAACGGTTAGCGACAAAAATTCCAGATGGATCTATAATATATTGAGGAATTTCATTAATTTCAAATGATCGAGACTGACAATCAGCATTCACATTCTTGTCAGCAGGACGGAAGTGAAGCAAGAATTGAAATCGATCGAAGAACAGCAAACATCTGGCTTGGCGAGGATTTAGTCGTTGTGCTGACTGTAGGTACATGATGTTCTTGTGATCCGTATAAATGATAATAGGGTGAACAGCGCCCTTCACCAAATGTCTCCACTCCTCTAAGGCCAACTTCACGGCCAGCAACTCCCGATTCCCGATGGAATAGTTGCGCTTTGAAGGGGAGAATAATTTTAAAAAGAAGCCACAGGCCACCATCTTGCCTTTAGAGTTTCTTTGACATAGTAGTGCTCCAGCACCAACGGAAGACGCGTCCACCTCCAGAGAGAAGTGCCGAGATGCATCAGGGTGATGGAAAACTGAGGCTCAGGTGAAAGCACTCTTGAGGTTGGTAAATGCTGACTCTGCCATGGAGGCCAAACCTTGGTGTTCACCCCTTTCTTGGTGAAGGCAGAGATTGGAGCAGCCAGAGATGGGAAGTTCGGGATAAATTTGCTTATAGAAGTTTGAAAATCTCAAAAATCCTTGTATGGACTGAAGGCCCTGTGGACGTGGCCACTCTAAGACGGAGTTCACCTTCTCTGGATCCATCTTGTGTCCACAGTCAGATACGATGTAGCCCAGGAAGGGCAGAGAGTTCCTCTCGAATATTGAATACACTCTTTTCGAGTTTGGCATATACGTGATTTCCCCTTAACCGCGACAGAACTTGGCGAACATGCTTCCGATGCGTCGTCAAATCAGGTGAGTAGATCAGGATGTCATCCAGATAGACCACCACACAGACATACAGCAGATCCCGGAAGATGTCATTCACGAACTCCTGGAACACAGCTGGAGCGTTACACAGTCCAAAGGGCATCACGAGATATTGGTAGTGACCGTCTCGGGTGTTGAATGCGGTTTTCCACTTGTCACCTTTGCGGATATGGATCAAGTTATAAGCCCCGCATAGATCCTGCTTTGTGAACACCGTGCCCCATGAATTTGGTCAAAGAGCTCTGAGATGAGCGGAAAGGGGTACTTGTATTTGATCGTGATTTGGTTCAAACCTCGGTAGTCAATACATGGACGGAGAGATCCATCTTTCTTCTACATAAAGAAGAGTCTGGCTCCAGCCGGGCAGGAAGACTTATGGATGAACCCTCTCTCAAAGTTCTCCTCCACATAAGCGGACATGGCTATGGTCTCCGGCAGGGAGAGAGGATAGACTTACCCACGAGGTGGTGAGACGTCAGGAAGTAATTCAACAGGGCAATCGTAGATGCGATAGGGAGGAAGAGTTTCTGCCTCCTTCTTGCTAAAGAAGTGCGCAAAACTGGCATAATGTGAGGGCAGATCGGAGAGTGACTGAGGCAGTGGAGGCAAAACAGGATGAGCCCATGGCAGACAGCGGTGAAGGCACTTCGACCCACATTGAAGGACTTCTCCGGAACCCCAGTCGAGAACCGGAGCATGTAGACGAAGCCAAGACAGGCCCAGCAGAATAGTGTTGATAGCTTTAGACAAGACAAGAAAGGCAATCTGTTCTGAGTGGAGAACTCCGATTTGTATTTTCAATAATTCAGTAATGGACACAATAGGCTCGGGCAATGGCAGTCCATTCACAGAGGCAACAGCCAGAGATCTCCCCAGAGGAACTGTGGGTAGTGGCAGGCGATCAACTAGATCCTGCTGGATAAAATTTGAAGCAGCTCCGGAATCCAGATATGTCGAAGATGAGTGTGATCTTTCTCCAGAGACGATGGTTACAGGAATAGACAATTTGGCAGAGAAATTTGGCGTCATTCTACCTAGGGTTGTCTCTCCAACTAACCCTAGGTGCTGGAGTTTCCTGGATTTTGTGGACATTGGTGCACAAAATGGCCTTTGAGGCCACAATACAGACGCAAACCTGAAGAGCGTCTGCGCTGTTTCTCCTGCTTGAACAATTTGAATCTGTCCACCTGCATAGGTTCTTCTGGTGGAACGACGGAGGAAGGCAATATAGGTCTCTGAAACGAGGGTACTAGTTTGTAGAAATGTCTCTCCCACCGAACCTCTTGAGCACGTCCCTGGATCCTCATGTCGACCCGGGTTGCCAACAGGATAAAAACATCCAGAGTGGAAGGAAGATCGTGAGCTGCTAGCTCATCTTTGATGTGCGTGGACAGTCCTTGCCAAAAAGTTGCCACCAAGGCCTCCTTGTTCCACGCCATCTCCGCTGCCAGTGTACGAAAGGAGATTGCATATTCTCCTACCGTTGACTCCCCTTGCTTGAGGGTTATCAGAGTAGCAGCTGCAGAGGATGTTCGACCCGGCTCTTCGAACACTGTACAAAAAGGTCTTTCAAAATAATGCTAGATCCTAGAATTCCAGGCCCTCCTGTTCCATGATGAAGTACGCCAATGCCAGGGCCTTGCCAGCGAGAAGAGAAATGATGAATGCTACCTTCGCCTCATCAGAGGAGAAGAGATCCAGAGGAGGAGCAGGAGGATGATCCAGATGGGTGATAATATAATTTACTGCCAGTAGGAGCTGATCCTGGCGTGCACGCAGGTCATACATATACGCTTGCATCACCTGAAATGCAGTCTTAGGTTGGCATACGGGTTCCATGGGCTGAACGTACTGTTACTATCTTGGGGTAAGTGGACCCACTAGGCCAAATAACAGTCTATAAAGTCTATGCAAAGTCCTTAGCACAAGGGTACCTGTAAGAGTCCAGACAGTAGCAGAGGCGTTGACACGGATGGAACTTTATGTGACAGATGACGCCAGACATGGTGGGTGATACCTGACATGGTATATGACAGCAGGCATGGCAGATGAAAGCAGGTGTGGCAGGTGACAGCAGGTGTGGCAGATTACAGTAGGAGTGGCAGATGACAGCAGACATGCCAGATTACAGCAGATGTGGCAGATGACACCAGGCATAACAGATGACACACACGACTCCGACTAAAGGCTTAGGTACAGGAGACAACACAGCAACAGGATACAGGGAGCAGGATACGGGAACACTAGGAGCAGGATACAACTAAGGGACCATTTGCAATATGAACATGGGTAGACAACAACAAGCTCAGGCAAGCAGTGGAAGGGCGGAGCCCTTTTTATAGTCCAGGGTGATCTGGGGATTGGGTGGGGAACTTTTAGTATGCACGCTGGCCCTTTAAGACCAGGGACTAGCGCGCACGTGCACCCTCCGAGGAGGGAGACGCTGACAGGAGGCCAGGAGTCTGCGGTCGCGGGCCTCCGACGGAAGGGAGAGCCGGCGGTCCGTGGCCGCAGTCGTTACAAGCCAGAACGTCTGATGGGACAGGTGGTGAATTTCAGACGATCACAGGCTTCTTTTAGACAATACAGCTAAGATGCAGTCATTGATAATAGCACTGCCCTAATCTAGAAGAGCTAAAAAATACTATAATTATCAAGTAAGCATTACCTATAAGTTCTGACTTATAATAATTTTAAAGTCAACAACTGGACCGACAGTATTACTGTTGATATAAAAAGGTAAAAGTAATCAGACTGAACCTTTACCAAACAAGCATGAGTGACTTACATGCCTTATGTTTTGCTTCTTGAAGAGAGAAGTGCTGCCAGAGGAGTCTGGCAGCAGCTTATTCCCTGCAGTAAACATGCATGCTCGGCTGAAATGACCTTGCATGTTTATGGGGAAAGTTGCAGGAGAAAGCTGTTGGCTGAACAAACATTCGGCAGACAGCTATGTAATGTGTTTGGCCAGCTTTAGAATATTAGTTTGTACAAAAATCTGCAGTAAATTAATACAGTAGTAAATGGTTTCTACAGTATAAAGGACACACAATTAAGAATATTGATTTTCTCTTCAGTTTAATTTAATTACACATTAAAGATCTATAGGATATCAAGACTTGATGTCATCTAAGAAATCTTTGGAACCATTTTTACTAAAATATATTGTAGTTCCAGAACAAATATAAGATTGATATTACAGATCTTCTATGAATCACGATGTGATGTGTTTTCCTCTTGCTGTGGCATCAATACAGATGTCAGACGCATTTGCGCAAGCACTTGAATGCCGTTAATAGGCGGGATTTGCTACAGTAGTGATCCTGCGCATGCGCCAGTAGTAGACAACAATTTGCCAGGTGTAAGTCATGTGAGTCATGGGATAACATATATAAAGAGGGTCAGTAGATTAGAACAGTACCCCAGGAGGAAGCGGTGGCGCGAAACGTGTGTTGGGGGCACGACAAGGTGTGACTTTAAGGACTTAGGACAATGGGTAATGTACTTTCCTGATTTTTTTGTGTTACTATTTTACTAAGTGTTACCATGTTGGATTTAGCAGAAGGTAGATGAGATATATTGCTGTGGTTATGGTATTGCTATATTACATATTCCACTTGGGTATATAGCAGCCTTGACCCCAATCCTACTCCTTTTTTTATTTTTTTTGCACCTGTTGTTTGTTTGGATTGATTCCTTATTTACCTCATGTTGTTTGTAAAACAATTTTAATTGCCATAAACGTTAAGTTAATTTTATATTTACATGTGGGAAGAATATTATTACTTTTTTTTGTAGGAAATATCTTCTATGAATTTAAGGCTATGTTCACACGGAGTATTTTGGGGGAGGAATATCTGCCTCAAAATTCTGTTTGGAACTTTGAGGCAGATATTCCTCTCCCTGCACGCCGATTTTCGCGGCAATTATCGCGCCGTTTTTCGCCCGCGGCCATTGAGCGCCGCGGGCATAAAACAGCAAGAAATACGCTTTCTCCTGCCTCCCATTGAAGTCAATGGGAGGTCAGAGGCGGAAGCGCCCGAAGATAGGGCATGTCGCTTCTTTTTCCCGCGAGGCAGTTTTACTGCTCGCGGGAAAAAGACGCCGACGCCTCCCATTGAAATCAATGGGAGGCGTTCTCGGGCCGTTTTTGCCGAGTTTTGCGACGCGGTTTCCGCGTCAAAAAACTCGGCAAAATACCCCGTGTGAACATAGCCTAAGGTAAGTATTTTTAAGGTAAGTCTATATTTTTCTATGTGCTAGCAGATTTTGTTTAAATTTATTTTCATTGCATCAAGCAATTTGTTAGCCGGGAAACTAATTTCCTAATCAACATTTCTGTAGTAAACGGCAAATCGACAAGCAGGAGAGCAAACCAGAGATCAATAACATTGATTACAAAGGCAATGTCCAGTATATCTCATGATGACTTTTTCTGTTTCATTTTCTCTCCAGGTTCCAAGTAAAATTACATTAGAAACAAACATAACTTAAACACTTATAGATAGTTGTCGGCCCAACGTTATACTCCACCATAACCATGCATGGTCAGCTGAGTGTGCATGTTTATTTCAATGGGGATAGGGATATATGCCTCTGCCAGAGTGCTCTGTCAGTGGCTTATCTCCAGTGGTAACAAAGCATCGGCATGTTGAAATCCAATACAGTATGCCCGATCTTTCTCTCCCCTGTCATCTGCCATCAGGGGGATAGCTGTACACATGAGATCATTTGCAGATCCCATCAGTGAGTTCAGGAAACTTTTATTTCAAGTGTTTGGCTAACTTTAGTTGAGCTGAAGTTAAGTCACTAACTGGTCAGGGGCATTCTTGACCAAGTCCGTATTTACCAGTAGGCACAAGAGGCTCATGCCTTTAGCTGACTTTGAGGGGGCCTGGCAGGTGACACTGAATGGTTTTTATTTATAGCATAGACTAAAATTGACAAGACCTTAAAAAACAATATGCTGCATATAATTACTGACTAGAATGTAAGGTGGAGAATGCCAATGCATTCTTCTAACAACTTCACACTTTTTACACCTGGACATCGCCTGAAGGAGTTCGCTGAAACCAAACTACATTTGGAGGGTTTGCCAATGCAAAAGCACAATTTTATTGGAAGTAAGACCTTAAAAAAAAGTGGAACATATTATAAACTTGGGTCATGTATTCATTGCTATTGAATCAAATCCTCAGCTTTTTCCTTGTGTTATCTCCCTCCCCATTGTTGGTGTGCTGAATATCATCTACATTTTAGCATACTCGGTATGATGCATAATCACGGACAATGTTTCGGGTAGGGAGAGGCAACGGCCAATCAGCTATAGGCACGTCATCGCGAGGGCCAGGGTCCCGAGCGAGTGAGCGCCTCCCATTGCTAGGATGACGCATCCACAAACCAGTGAGAATGTGTTCATGCGCTACTTGATGGGGAGACTTCACCTAATCCCGATCACGGTGCAAAGGGTTGGTAAGTTATACAGGGTTTATGTTTGAGTGTTTAGGAGTAGTTTAGCCTAAGGCAGTTGTAGCGTCCATGTATTTGGGGCGGGATAGGGGAGACTATTCACTGCCCAGGGTAGGCCAATCTTCTTATCACTAGCTTTACACACCTCCATACGTCAGAGGGGGAGTGCAACAGGAAGGGGGAGGATGCCAGCTATAAATAGGAAAAGGGGATTACTAATGCTTTGTGATGTTATACGCCAGAACCAGGCGCCAGTGTTTTGAATCTGGACAAACCACGGACCAGTAGATCCTTATGCCACTGCAGGATCTTCTCTAAATTGAAAGAAAGCTCCAACTTTTTATTTTGGTATTAAACCATGGACATAAACTATCAGGCCAGTCTCCCCTGATGAATTATTTTGGCCGTGAGGAAATTCGTCGGAAGGATTAAAACATTATCTAAAGGAGGAGGTTCCCCAATCCCCTTGCTTCAAATGCAGATGACTTTTGAATGGGTAGGGGGGCACTGACCCCATGGCTTATCCTTTTCAAGCAAGGAGTTATATGGGAAGTGAACTTCACTTTTTCTATGCATGGAGCTTAAATAGAAATGTATTAATATACAGTTTTACTATGTCTGCATTCCACTGATGACATTGCATATCATGCTCACACTTCGCCCTGGATGTCACAGCGTTTTTGATACAGCATACAGTGTCTGAAGTTCATCCTGGATGTCAAATGCATGGCTGGTTAACTCAAGGATCCACCATGAAAGTGTAAATAATTTTAGTTTTGCGTATGCCCACAAATTTTCTAAAATATATATATTTTTATATGGAATACAGTAAAAGTTTAATTTTATACAACTCCGGTTATATTCATTTTTTCCCTTGTGTTATCAGAAATGTTTTGTCAGTCCAAGCAATAAACAGTCCAGTGTCAGTCAATGACTACATGCTCCCTTCTTCTTTTTTGGTTGTACATGTTATAACCCATCCACTACAATGTTCTTTTCGTTGTGTATCCTGATAAAATTTCACTACACGGCATAGTGCCAGTAAAGCGCAACAGGTTTGCAGGTTATAAAATGCCCAGGCCAACACATCTAGTGGTTATGATCACACAGTCAGGAAAACTGTCAAATGAAATGTGTTGAGAGATCACTACCCACATTGATTAGCATTTTATAAGATCATGTTGACAGACAGACAGACAGATGCACACACTCATACAGATGTGTTCTTCCTTACTTTTCATCTCATGTGTGGATCGAGATGACCAGGTATGAAAAAAAAAACATGATTTCACGATGCTCTGTCACGAGATGTCTATGCTATATACTGTATGTCTATGTGTGGCCACTCGGTGGTTGAGGTGTGGATTGCAGCCTGTCAAGGTTTTTGCTAGCATGTCACAATATTGTATTGAATTAGTTTCATGATAAATTTGAGTCCTTAACCAAATTCAAGCATAAGTAAGAGTGGACACATCTGTACATCTTTTTCTCTGTAGGATAAAAGATGATCATACACACTAGATAAATGTCAGCCAAACCCGTTGATTTTTGGCAGGATCGGTCGACAATCTAATGTGTGTGCTGCACAGCAAATGTTGTGGAATAAAGGATCAGGCATCTTGGATTTCAACATGTCTGATCCTTTGTTCCCATGAGAGATACGATTCTGCCAGCGGTTTATTCCCCTCTCCCCAATGAAAAAACATGCATGATTGGCCGAGCCAAACAGCTATCTTAGCCGTATGGCCACCTAAAGATATTTTGTTTGTCCACTGTTCAGTACATCCACTGACATCTCACTTGGATACCAGACAACAAAATTGATGATTTACATCTTCTTAGGCTGGGTTCACACGTGGCGGAATTTCACTTAAATTCCGCTGCGGACACTCCGCAGCGTTAATCCGCAGCGGAGCCGTTTCTCCATTGACTTCCACTTTAATTTAGAAGTGTTCGTTTAGACGTTGAGTAAAATTCCGCTGCGGAGCATAGGCTGCGGAGCGGAATTTGGTGTCCGCAGCATGCTCTGTCTGTTGCGGAGCAGTGGCGGACTCATGGCGGAATTTCTCCATTGACTTCAATGGAGATTCTAATTTCCGCAATGAAGTCCGCAGCTGTCATGCACATGTTATGTGTGCTGCGGATGCGTCTTGCTTTTTTAACTTGACATTTCTTCATTCTGGCTGGACCTATGTATTTCTAGGTCTACAGCCAGACTGAGGAAGTCAATGGGGCTCCCGTAATGACGGGAGCGTTGCTAGGAGACGTCTGTAAATAGTCACTGTCCAGGGTGCTGAAAGAGTTAAGCGATCAGCAGTAACTGTTTCTGCACCCGGGACAGTGACTACCGATCCCAATATACAGCAACCTGTAAAAAAATACAAGTTCATACTTACCGAGAACTCCCTGCTTCTGTCTCCAGTCCGGCCTCCCAGGATGACGTTTCAGTCTAAGTGACGGCTGCAGCCAATCACAGGCCAAGCACAGGCTGCAGCGGTCACATGGACTGGCGCGTCATCCAGGGAGGTCGGGCTGGATGCCGAAAGAGGGACGCGTCACCAAGACAACGGCCGGTAAGTATGAAATTCGTTTACTTTCACTAGGGAAAGTGCTGTCCCTTCTCTCTATCCTGCACTGATAGAGAGAAGGGAAGCACTTTTACCGCAGTCCGCAGCAGCTAGTCCGCATCAATTTTCTGCACATTTTGGGCAGATCCGCAGCCGTAATCCGCAACCCGGATTAGGTGCGGCATTGATGCGGACAGTTGCGGAGGAAATCCGCCACGTGTGGTCATGCCCTTAAGCAGCTACAGAGGAAACAAACACAGCAGATCTGGAAGACAATGTACATTTCAGTTTATATCTTCATAGCATTACTATCAGTTACTGTACATAGATAAAGAGTGTGCAAAATGAAAGAAAATAAAATCGACTTGTTCTATTTACCTACATCTACTGTATTGTTTTTAAAGCAATCCCTCAATAATATTTTGCACTATTCATCTTGTCATTTTGTTTGAAATAAAACATATGTTAATGTGGCTAGAACGATATTCTGTTTTTTACTGCTTGTTTGTAAAGTCTTATTTTCTGCAGCAGTCAATAAAGCCAGTGACCTTTGCAGAATGTCCCCATCCAGTATTGAGTTCCTGAGTATTACAGTCAGATTTGCTCTTGTTTTCTTATATATCTTGATCTTAGACTGCATTGTACACTTCCTGTCAATGTATTGTCTCTGGATTTTTGCCAATCCAATTTTGTAATTTATTGAAACTCTCCAGAGCAAGAGAACTGTAGCACCATTGAGCAATGTCATAGTCCATTAGTCTATTTTGTGTCCTTTACACAATTCAGATATATTGAGCAAAAAAGAGTCACATTGAAAGTAGTGGCCAACTTCTGAATAAATACTTTATATAAGTAAAAGACTTTGCCAGTTAAGACCACTTATTGGTTAATTTAAGGTGAATGTTCACCTATTTTTTTAAATCTAAATAGGTTAAAAATTTTGTGCAGATTAATTACTTAATATATGATTATATTGGTCCAAATCCACTGCATAAATATGTTCAAAAAATAACATGCTGGCTGCCTTAAGCCACCACTAGAAGGAGCTTGGGTTCAAACTGCATACTATTATCATGGCCGGCCTTAGCTATGTGCGACACGTGTGGTCGCACAGGGCGCCAGCCGCCATGCTGTAAGGGGGGCGCCAGCAGGTACGAGCCGCACATCAGAGAGGAGAAATGTTCCTTCCTCTGCACTGCTGTGTAAAGTGAGCGCTGATTGGAGGAGCAGCAGGTGCCTCTGTCTGCTCCACCAATCAGCACAGCCTGTACTGCACAGTCACACACACTCAGAGCCTCCCGCAGCTCCTTCCTGCTGTGCTGCTGCCACAGTGAAGACTCCTCCACGGAGCTCCGGAGTCTGGTAAGAGCAGCAGCTTTAGGTTAATCCATGTTTATTTATGTGCTGTGTGAGGGAGGAGGAAAGAGGGAGCTTTAAGTGATGTGTAACAGGATGTTTGTTTTTTTTTGCAAAGATCGAGGGGAGACTAGGTTATAGGTGCTTTGTGTGTGTGCATTTTTTACAGATCGATTTTGAATGCGAGGGGACATTGCCCTAAATGCTATAGGAGTGTGGGGGGATTCTTTATAAATGTATTTTGTGAGGAGGGGGACTTCTGTATAGTTTATTTTGTGGTGTAGGAGCTTATTATGAATCATGGGGGAGGGGAACTTGGCGTTATGTATGGGGAGAAAGGTTTCTTTAGGGTACGGCCACACGGAGCGGCCCTCACACTGTCGCAACGCGGCCAACAACCGCGCTGGCACTATGTAGGAGCGGCTGTCCAATACCTCGTTAAGGGTTATTCCAGTTACATTCGCATGCGCACTGCCTCTCCATTCATTCTCTATGGGAGCGCCGGAGATAGCCGAGTGCAGTGTTCTGCTTTTTCCGGCGCTCCCATAGAGAATGAATAGGAGGTAAGTTGGTGTAATTTGTAAAATCATGCGGCCATAAAGGGTGTATTAATTCATGGCCGCACATTAACTTGGGTAAACCGTCCCTATATCTGCAAAATCGTGCGGCCATGAATTAATACACCCTTTATGGCCGCACGATTTTGCAAATTATAACAACTTACCCCCTATCCATTCTCTATGGGAGCGCCGGAAAAAGCCGAACACTGCACTCGGCTATCTCCGGCGCTCCCATAGAGAATGAATGGAGCGGCAGTGCGAATGTAACTGGAATACGTGCGGCCACTAACAGGCTGTTTGACAGCCGCACCGAACATGGTGCCAGTGTGGTTTTTAGCTGCGTTGCGACCGTGTCAGGGCCGCTCTGTGTGGCCTTACCCTTAGAGATAATATTTGTGGGGGAGAGCAACTTGATTATAAGGGTAGGAACACACAGGGGGGATGCGTAAAACGACACAGTGTATACGTCCTGAGAACCGCAGGGAATTTCACCTGAAAAACGGCACCAAATTTTGGTGCAGTTTTTTGGGCGGAAAGACTGCAGAAATAAATTTTAAAAAAAGCTAATACTCCCAGCCGTAGCCCCTCTTTCTCTCTGAGCATAGCCCGGCCTCCTGCGATGACGCTGTAGTCCATGTGACCGCTGCAGCCTTTGATTCTTATATGTTATGACTAGGCATGGTTTTTCTCTGTTGTGCAGTGTATACTACAGACTGCAGGAAATGTGTAAAATGTGTCTGCTCCCAGTGCCCTCTTCAGTGTCTGCCCCAATATGCCCCCTTGAGTGTCTGCAAGTAGGTGCCCCATTAAGTGTCTGTCTCCAGGTGCCCCTTCAGTGTCTGCCCCAAGGTGCTTCATTAAATGTCTGGTTCCAGCTGCTCCCTTCAGTGTCTGCCCCATATTCCCCAATACATGTCTGCCCCCTGGAACCCTCCCCAATGTCTGCCCCAGGTGCCACTTCAGTGTCTGTCCATAGGTGCTTCTCCTTACTGAACATAGCAGAGAGTTTTCAGCATTCTATTTTTTTCAATGCAGAAAATCTCTTTTATGAGCTGGCAGCACAGACAATGTGGCACCGTGCTTTTAAACACTATTGAAGACCTACATAAACTTATGGATCAGCGCTTGTTCACATGCACAATAATGGCAGTGCAGAGAAGAGTCCAGTGCAAGAGGTAAATGCTGGCTGAGTTTTTGGTGCTAGGAGGCATATGGAACTAGCAGTCTGGGTAGAACCTGTAGTAAGCACTCCGGGGAATCTCTGTGACTTGCAGTCTATGGGGTATCTCAGGCTTTTAGACAGTCTACAGTCCACTTTGTCCCCTATCTCTTCCCTCTCTGTCCCAATCTGTCCTCCAAACATTACAATAACACTCTCAAAAATGCTTTGTATAAAGCAGCCCCCACTACACTCCAAACCATCCGGCAAATACGCCCACAACCCTGGCACACGCCTCAATCCCGCTTTCTTTAGCGGTGCTCAAAATGTGCTGAACGTCTGTGGAGAAAATCGCAATTGTCAGCAGAATTCCTCCATTAGAAATTTATGCTGAGAACTTACAACTCTGCCCTTTACAAAGCCAAACAAGTCTATTTCACATCTCTCATCTCCACATTACCTAATAATCCAAAACACCTCTTTGATACTTTTCACTCCCTCCTCCCACAGATCTCAGTGCTGAAGACCTGGCCACTTATTTTAATGTTAAAATTGACAACATCCGGCATGATATTATCTCCCAATCCCCTAGTAACATCGATCCTCTTCCCTCCCGCACTCCCTCTTCTTCACTTTCAACATTTGACCCAATAACAGAAGAAGAAGTCTTTAGTCTATTCGTTCTACTACCTGCCCTAGTGATCCTATCCCCTCACACCTCCTCCAGTCCCTCTCTCCAGCTGTCACTAGTCACCTGACTAAAATTGTTAACCTCTTTCCCTCCTCTTTTAAACATGCCATTATAAACCCATTACTGAAAAAAACAACTCTTGACCCATCCAGCGCTTCTAAGTACCGACCTGTCTCTAATCTCCCCTTCATCTCCAATCCTGGAACGCTTGGTCTACTCTCGCCTTATCCGCTATCTCTCTGCTAACTCTATTCTAGACCCCTTACAATCTGGTTTACGCACTCTACACTGCACAGAAACTGCCCTTAGTAAAGTCTCAACTGATCTCTTGACAGCTAAATCGGACGGTAAATACTCTCTACTGATTCTTCTGGATCTCTCTGCAGCCTTTGACACTGTAGACCACAAACTCCTACTTAAAGAGGCTCTTTCACCAGATTATAAATGCCCTATCTCCTACATAATCTGATCGGCGCTGGAATGTAGATAACAGCAGTGGTTTTTATTTTGAAAAACGATCATTTTTTAGCAAGTTATGAGCAATTTTAGATTTAGTTTCTTAATGCCCAACTGGGCGTGTTTTTACTTTTGACCAAGTGGATGTTGTAAAGAAGTGTATGAGGCTGACCAATCAGTGACTAATCAGTGTCATACACTTCTCATTGTTCCAGCCCAGCATGATCCACAGCACAGTGAGATTGTGTCAGACGAGCGAGGACACATCGGCACCAGAGGCTACAGATGATTCTGCAGCAGCATCGGCGTTTGCAGGTAAGTCGATGTTTCTTAACCCATTAGGTGCTTCACAGGAATTAAAGCAAAGTAGAGGTGAAATCTACAAATTTTATTTGTTTTGCTGAAATTCATTTGTAATAAAAAAAATTCTGTAACACAGAAGGTTTTACCCGAGAAATGCAACTCAATATTTATTGCCCAGATTCTGCAGTTTTTAGAAATATCCCACATGTGGCCCTAGTGTGATAATGGACTGAAACACCGGCCTCAGAAGCAAAGTAGCACCTAGTGGATTTTGGGGCCTCCTTTTTTTAGAATATATTTTAGGCACCATGTCAGGTTTGAAGAGGTCTTGTGGTGCCAAAACAGTGGAAATCCCCCAAAAGTGAGACGGTTTTGGAAACTACACACCTCAAGGAATTTATCTAGGGGTACAGTTAGCATCTTGACCCCACAGGTATTTTGCTATATTTATTGGAGTTTGTCTGTGAAAGTGAAAATCTACTTTTTTTCTGAAAAAATATTAAAAAAAAATAATATTTGCAAGGAATAAAGATTAAAAAGCACCCCAGAACTTGTAAAGCTACTTCTCTTGATTACGCCAATAGCCCATATGTGGTAATAAACTGCCGTTTGGACCCACGGCAGAGCTCAGAAGGGAAGGAGCACCATTTGGATTTTGTAGCGCAGATTTTGCTGGATTGGTTTTCAGTGCCATGTCGCGTTTGCAACGCCCTGGAGTAAGCAAAACAGTGGAATCCCCCCAAAACTGACACCATTTTGAAGACTACACCCCTCAAGGAATTGTTCTAGGGGTATAGTTAGCATTTTGACCCCACAGTTTTTTTGCTGAATTTAGTGGAATTAGGCCGTGAAAATGAAAATCTACTTATTTCTGAAAAAACATAGAAATGTTTGATTTTTACAATGAATAAAGGAGAAAAATTACCCCAAAATTTGTAAAGCAATTTGTCCTGATTACAGCAATACGCCATATGTGGTAATAAACTGCTGTTTGGACCCACGGCAGGACTCAGGAGGGAAGGAACAATATTTGGCTTTTGGAGCTCAAATTTAGCTGGAATGGTTTTCGGGTGTCATGTCGCATATGCAAAGCCCCTGAGGTACCAAAACAGTGGAAACCTCCCAAAAGTCCCTTTAGGGGACTGGAACGAGCGATCATTAGGTCGCTGGTACAATACACTGCAATACTAATGTATTGCAGTATAATGTCATTTTACAGGCTCCTGTAACAGCGCGATCGCTGTTCCTGTCCGTTAGTCCTGGGTGTCAGCTGTAATACACAGCGGACACCTGCAGAATATGGAGCGTGCGCAGCGCATGAGCCCGCTCCATATATAACCCCCCGCATCACGACATGCTATTAAGTTGTGGTGCGCCAAGGCGTTAATGCGCAGCGGATGGTGCAAAGTGAAAATTAAAATTTTCCACTGATATGCCATTTTAATGCACAATATATTGTGCCCAGTTTGTGCCACTGAAGACAAATACCTCGTACAATGTTGAGCGGGTTCTCCCGGATATAAAATATCATATATGTGGACGTAAGCTGGTGTTTGGGCACGCTGTGGGGCTCAGAAGGGAGGGAACACCATTTGGCTTTTGGAGCGCAGATTTTGCTTGGTAACTGTTCTGTTTGGGGTTTTGCTGGTATTTCAGTTTATGATGTGGGGGTATGTGTAAATTGGGCAGAGTACATCAGGGCATAATAAGAGGGTATAATAATGGGGTACATAAATAATAATTCGCAGATATGTGGCCGGTGTCGCACTGATAAATGGCGCCCGATCCTATCCGCTTTTGGACACTCTGCACATTTTGCATCGCCATATTCTGAGAGCCAGAACTTTTTTATTTTTTCTCCAACGGAGCTGTGTGAGGGCTTGTTGCGGCACAATCTGTACTTTTCATTAGTACCATTTTAGGGTACATGTGATTTTTTTTATCACTTTTTATTAGATTTTTTTGGAAGCAAAGTGACAAAGAAACATAAATTCTGACAATGTTTTTTGTATTTTTTTTTTTACAGTATTCACCGTGCGGTATAAATGACATTTTACTTTATTCTGCGGGTCGGTACGATTACGGTGATACCATATGTATATAGGTTTTTTATGTTTTGTGGCGATTGCGCAATAAAATCACTTTTCGATAAAATTATTTCTTTTTTGTGTCACCATATTCTGAGAGCCATAATTTTATATTTGTCCGTCAAAAAAGCGGTGTAAGGGCTTGTTTTTTGCGCGACGGGTTGTAGTTTTTATTGGTACTATTTTGGGGTACATGCGACTTTTTGATCACTTTTTATTCTATATTTTGGGAGGGTTGATGACCAAAAAAAAGTGATTCTGTGTAAAGGATCTGCCAGGCACAGCTTCGGGGTTAACTCCCTTAATTAATCAGTCAGCACCTGAATCTACATCCCTGAGACTGACTCCAGCTTCCACCACTCAGGCTGGCAGGCTTAGGAGTGGGAGAGCCTATCGCAGCCTGGCCAGACTCAGCTAGCTCCCGCCCTCTGTCTATTTATACCTGCATTTCCTGTTCCTCCTTGCTTGTTATTCTTTTTCGTGTGGTTTCCTGGCCCAGCTACAGCTCCTTCTATTTTGTTCCTGCTCCATACAGACCCTGGCTTACTGACTACTCTTCTGCTCTTCGTTTGGTACCTCGCACACTCCTGGCTTGACTCGGCTCGTTCACCACTCTGGTTGCTCACGGTGTTGTCGTGGGCAACTGCCCCTTTCCCTTGCTTGTATTCCCTTGTATGTTTGTCGTGTTTGTCGTGCACTTACTGAGTGCAGGGACCGCCGCCCAGTTGTACCCCGTCGCCTAGGGCGGGTCGTTGCAAGTAGGCAGGGACAGAGTGGCGGGTAGATTAGGGCTCACTTGTCCGTTTCCCTACCCCCCGGTCACTACATTCTGACATTATTTTTTAATTATTTTTTTTGCGGTGTTCACCGTGCGGGAAAAATAATAATATAGTTTTATAGTTTGGGTCGTTACGAACGCGGTGATACCAAATATGTGTACTTTTTTTAACATTTTCATTTTTTTCCTATAATAAAAGACTTATTATAGGAAAAAAAGCATTATTTTTTTTTGTAACTTTTATAACTTGTTTTTACACTTTTATAAAACTTTTTTATTACTTTATTTTTTACTTGTTTTACTTGAAGCCTGGCAGCACTGATCGCTGCTATAATACATTACACTACCTAGGTAGTGTAACGTATTATAAACTGTCAGTGTGACGCTGAGAGTCACACTGACAGGAAGCTTATGAGAACCAGCATCCGGCTGGTTCTCATAGACTGCTGTGCATGGCAGACCCGGGGGCCGTTATCTGGCCCCCGGTTCTGCCTTATAACCGACTGCAGCACCAGCAATCGGTCCCCGGGAAAGTTTGTTGTAGCAACAAACTTTCCAGTTTGTTATAGCAACAAACTTTGCAGTTTGTTATAGCAACAAACTTTACAGTTCGTTGCTACAACACACTTTCCCTGTGATCACATGACCGGGACCTGAACTAATCAGGTCCCGATCATATCTCCGGGAACAGAGGTAGGTGATAACAGCGCGATCCGGGTGTCAGCGCTACTCTGAGACACCCGGATCGCGCTTTTAACACCCACCGTGAATTCACGTCGGCACTGCACAGAGCCCAGCAAGTGCTGACGTGAATATACAGTGGGCGGTCGGGAAGCGGTTAAAGACACGTCTCTCTTGGTTTTCTTCCTATCTCTCTGACTGCTCGTTCAGTGTGTAATTTGCTGGTTCTACTTCTTCTCCTCTTCCACTTGCTATCAGGGTTCCTCATGGCCACTTATAATGTGGTGACAGGGCCTCTTTAAGGCAGAAAGACCCACAAACAAGCAACAACTGAAGACAGCTGCAGTAAAGGCCCGGCAAAGCATCACAAAGGAGGAAACTCAGCGTTTGGTGATGTCCATGGGTTCCAGACTTCAGGCAGTCATTGCCTGCAAAGGATTCTCTACAAAGTATTAAAAAAAACATTTTATTTATGGTAATGTTACGATATGTAAATTTAACATAAAATACATTTCGATATAACTTCTCTATACAGTTTTGTGCACGCTATCACCAAGAACAGGTAGTAGGCCCTCTTTTTCAAAGCTAATAAATACTAAATACTTTTACCTCTGAATGCATTTTCTAGAAAATATAAAAACATTCATATAAGTAATTTAGAAGAAAACAGGAGAGATTCTTAACAGATTCATTAGCTATAGAGTACATGCTAAGTTGTTCTCTCATGCCAACAAACTGTCATGTATGTTTAATGACAAAATATAACAAGATGTCTCCAATGACCCCACCAGAATGTTACAGTATATACCAGCTGAGTTCATTCATTTAATCACCAGGTATTGTAGGCTTTCCAGATGGTGCTTATAATGATTGATGGATTTTGAGGAGGAAAACAATATTTGGTATTGTTTTTTTTTTTTCATAAACACATTTGGCGCACATTGTGGGAGGCATATCGATAATATGGATTGGTTCATTGTTTCGAATTGTTTCTTCTCATTCTGTGTGTGTATTCCTCAAAATGTTGCACAACACTTAGGCCCAAATTTACTTTGCATTTGCATTATATATGCCAGACTTAGATTGAAGCCCGCTGGAGTAGGATGCACGTCTCTTAAAAAATTTGTTGCATCTTAGGCTGACCTTGGGCCAAAAAGTAAAATCTACACCAGTTCTGAGCTTGTGATGTAACCTATATGAGATTTGTCGCCGCTTTCACTAAGCCCAACCCACATTTGAGTGGTGAGAGCGGCAGAAAAAGTAGTATTGTTTGTGCAAAACAAGCGTGCGCCGGAATTTGTGTATTTTTTAAAATGCTATGGGCAACGATGTCACAGCTGCTCAAACTACTTGTCTTTAACCAGGTCTGACTAAGATCCTGTCTTAGAATGCCGGGTAAAATTGCAGATTGCAGAATGCAGGGCTGGCCTTAGGGGTGTGCGACCTATGCCATTGCACAGGGCGCATCACTCCAGCAGGTGGAAGGGGGCGCTGCACTGGCTCCCTTCCCATGCTTGTTTCAGAAGCGCCCGGACCAGGCGACTCAGAAGCCGCCTTTCCGCCCGGGCGCTTCTTTATTCAGTGGCGTCGCTACTGCTGTGGCAGCCATAGCGGCTGCTAGGGGCGACACTGGGCACCAGGGCGCCCGTGCCACCCGTCGGGACTGGCCCCCCAAACAGCTGGCGGCACCGCTAGCAGACGCTACAGCTGCCACAGTGGTAGCGACGCCACTATAGCAGATCAGGAAGGTATATCCCTTCTCTTCTGTCTACTAGCGCCACTGTAGCTCCCTGAAGGAGCGCAATCTCCGTCTGGCCTGGGATTCCGCTCCTGGACGGAGCGCTTGATGTCTCTGTCCATATATGGACAGTGACATCAGGGGCAACTCCTGAAGTGGAATCCCTGTCCACAGCGTTGCCGACTCTGTGACCGGGGATTCCACTCCAGGAGAAGCCTTTGTCGTCACTGTCCATAAATGGACATTGACTTCTGAGGCTTCTCCTGGAGTGGAATCCCCGATGTTGTGACCGGGGATTGTATTCCAGGAGAAGCCAGTGATGTCACTGTCCATAAATGGACACCAACGACAGGGGCTTCTCCTGGAGTGGAATCCCCGGTCACAGCGACGGCAATGCTGTGGACGGAGATTCCACTTCAGGAGTTGCCCCTGATGTCACTATTCATATATGGAGAGGGACATCAAGCACAGCGCTCCAGGAGAGGAATCCCCGGCCACAGGAGGATTCCGCTCCTTCAGGGAGCTACAGTGGTGCAATCTACAGGAAGGGTGGGTGCTATCTACAAGGGGGCTATGGGCTGTGTGGCACTACCTACAAGGGGGCTGTGTGACACTACCTACAAGGGGACTGTGTGGCACTAACTACAAGGGGGCTGTGTGGAGTGGCACTACCTACAAGGGGGCTGTGTGGCACTGCCCACATGGGGCTGTGTGACACTACCTACAAGGGGCTGTGTGGCACTACCTACAAGAGGGCTGTTTGGCACTACCTACAAGGGGGCTGTGTTTCACTACCTACAGGGGGCTGTGTTTCACTACCTACAGGGGGCTGTGTTTCACTACCTACAGGGGGCTGTGTGGCACTACCTACAAGGGGGCTGTGTGGAGCTATCTACAGGGGGCTGTGTGGCACTACCTACAAGGGGGCTGTGTGGCACTACCTGTGAGTGGGGGGCTGATGGTCATTTTACTGTGATTGGAGACTGATGGTCATTTTACTGTGAGTGGCGGGCTGATGGTCATTTTACTGTGAGTGGGGGGCAGATGGTTATTTTACTGTGAGTGGCGGGCTGATGGTCTTCAGGTGGTTTCCACCTCTGAGCTCCAATTGAAATGAATAGGAGGCAGAAAATACCTGCGGTGCTCGTTTGGTGCTTTTTTGCCTGCGTCTTTTGCATTAGCTTCAACGGCTTAAAAAAATGCAAAAAACAGGTCAAACAACGCTGTCAATTCAAAATCTGCTTCAAAATTCCTGAAGGGATTTTCAGGCAGATGTTTTTTTGCCTTACAAAAAACGCTGTGTGAACATACCTTAAGAATGTAGTGCTTGTTTTTAGCCATTTTCTGTCTTTCTCAAAACAATTTTTGGTAGGGGTGCCCTAAGGAAATTTTAGTTTTCCAGTGATGTCTCGAGTCCGAAAAGGTTGGGAAACTCTTTACTAGGCTACAGGATAACACCGGCCTATGCAAGGATCCCGTTGTGGAGCAGCTCAGTTCGTCGTGGGAACGGGGCGTAGGTGAGTATAATTTTTCTGTTTGGGGGCACTGTCTACAAGGGGGAGGTAGGGGGCTGTATGGCACGATCTACAGGGGTGCACTATCTACAAGGGGGGGCTGTGTGTGGCAGCCAGGGGAGGGGGGCTTTATACTGTGTGGGGGCCACTAAGCAGACAATATACTGTGTAGGGGTAATACAGGGGGCAATAAACTGTGTGGCACTTAGGGGGCATAATACTGTGTGGGCACAATTAGAGGATAAAATACTGTGTTCTTTAAGGGGTTATAATATGTTATTAAATATTATTATTATACTGTTTGGGGGCACTATATAGGGCATTATACTGTGGGTGACATACTTTTTTACGGGGCATTTTTTTTATGACGGGGTGGGGCGCCAAAAGATAAATTTGCACAGGGCACCATCTATCCTAAGGCCGACTCTGGATTCATGTGTCCTTTAGCGAGTAGAACTGAAATTGTGTTGCTTTGGTTTAGTAAAATATCAGCTATTTTTATACACCAAAGCTGAACATCCAACAGATTCAGGGTCAATGAACATGGAGCTCCATGAATCAATATATCAGTGCTAGAGGAGATTCCTATATCTTATAACTGGAAACGTATTTCCCATCACAGAACTTTTAAACCAGGCCATTACTCAGCAGTTTGCTTGATGGCTAAAATTGTCTTCAGCTCCAGATAAGGAACTGTCAGTTCGAAATCTACCTCTGACTTCTGAAGATGTGAGAACTTGCTTTATATACTTTGAGGATTCTATATACTCATTATACTATAGCAGTATATCTGGATCTATCATCTATTTTCCTGCTTGGATTTATCCAGTAAGGAGTAATTCATCCAAGGCAGTGCTATTATCTTTGAAAATTGCCTATAAAGTGATCCATAAAGATCTCTTTCTTTTCTGCGTTTTGTTTTCTTTACAATGGGTCTTACAATCCGCATTTTTTCTTTCCATGTTAGTGTATTCTTTGCTCTTTTTCTGCTTTTGTTACACTCTTTATAATTCGGAAATGATGCATCTGTCCCTGCTGACTTCTGCAATCTAAGAGCTGCATCTTCATTTCGATCTTTTTCGCCTGTTTATTTAGATACATTGGTTGGAGTTAGTTCTTTTTGCATTTATTACCCAAGGGTTTAACAGTGTATCCAGCCGGTTGTGATTGTTTTACTGAACTCCCACTTATCTTATTTATTTCTGTAAAAATAATTTATCCATATGCAATACTGAATTACTTATCCGTCACTTTAAACTCAGTACTATCTGCTTATGTGAAATTCTATCTGTTATCATAAAGGGTGTAAGTATTATAACAGCATGCTATAATGACAGAGCTATATAAATGCAGTTCATTTTCTCTATCTCTTCAGTGATATGGGTCATCTTTTCTTTTATTGTCTTTTAGCAAATAAGTAAATGAAGTTAAATAAAGCCGTTATCAACCTTTTCTAAGAGCGTGTCCATTCCAGATATCTATTGGCTGTATTATGGATCTATGTGGTATGGATAAGAAATATGGTTTCTATAGAACTCTATAGGCCCACATTGCATTTCTTGTGTCTTCAAGTTCACACTATGTGCAAAAAAATAAATAAATTGTGGCATGAATCATAGCATGCTATTTCACGAGAGCATTGTCCCCAAAGCATTGCTTCTAGAGGTAAATACAATTCCTACCGGACGCACCATATGCTGGCACAGGGAGTGTCTCCAGGTCCATAATACAGAGAGACTACATATGCAGCACGGCACTGTTAGGTGCATGAGCCCTAGAGCTGATATAGAAAACAAATAGTTTCAGTAACTATGAGGTAAGTTGTTGTATCATTTTGTCCAAAAACTGCCTCTACCTTTAAGAATGTGGTACAGTTTTAGTGCAAAATCTAAATTCTTTCATTAGTAAAAAAAAACTGCTGTAGATCCTAATGGGAGGCTCAGTATTTGTGAATCTGGCTTAAAGCATCTATATGTATGCTCACGGTATATAATAGTGCTCTCCGCATTTAATACAGTAACGTACAGTGCTGTGAATAAGTATTTTAGGTGGCATCATGTGCTGCTTTTTGAGACCTTCTAGACTACTTCACATTGCCAGACAGCTTCTATTTAAGTGAAGTTTAGATTCTACAGGTCTGGCAGTGATCATGCCTGGATATGGCTAATGAAATTGAACCCAATTGTCTATTGAATTTGGTTACCTGGTTGATTTAGTGGCTAAGGGGGCATAATTTAAAAACAATATTTTGTGTTTACTTGGGTTATCGCTGTCTAATGTTAAAAGTAGTTTGATGATCTGAAATATTCAGGTGTGACAAATATGCAAAAATAAAATTAATTTGGATAAATAAATTGGCAAATATTTTTTCAGAGCTGTACATTTTCAAGACACCTAACTAACCCGTTTTTTTTATCGGTGGTCCCTCAGCAGAACTGATCATATGCTGGGAAATCATCCGAGTTTGCAAATGAAAGTATTGGGACGTATGCATCCTTAAAATACAATGTTCATGTTTGGCTGAGGCCTCATGCACACGACCGTATTTTTTCCCACCCGTAAATACTGGCGTAAATACGGGTCCGGTGTCACACGTATTCCACCCGTTTTGCACCAGTATTTACGAACCCGTGCCCGTAAATATGGGTCCGGTGTCACCCGTATTCCACCCGTATTTACGGGCACGTTTTTGGCGGCAAAATAGCACTGCACTAATCGGCAGCCCCTTCTCTCTATCAGTGCAGGATAGAGCGAAGGGACAGCCTTTTCTGTAATAAAAGTTAAAGAAATTCATACTTACCCGGCCGTTGTCTTGGTGACGCGTCCCTCTCTTCACATCCAGCCCGACATCCCTGGATGACGCGGCAGTCCATGTGACCGCTGCAGCCTGTGATTGGCTGCAGCGGTCACATGGCCTGAAACGTCATCCAGGACGTCGGGCCGGATGTCGAGAGGGACGCGTCACCAAGGCAACGGGCGGGAGACCGGACTGGAGGAAGCAGGAAGTTGTCGGTAAGTATGAAAGTCTTTTATTTTTATTTTTTACAGGTTTATACTGATCGGTAGTCACTGTCCAGGGTGCTGAAAGAGTTACTGCCGATCAGTTAACTCTTTCAGCTCCCTGGACAGTGACTATTTACTGACGTCGCTTAGCAACGCTGCCGTAATGACGGGTGCACACATGTAGCCACCCGTCATTACGAGAGCTCCATAGACTTCTATGGACTGTCCGTGCCGTTATTACGGCCTGAAATAGGACATGTTCTATCTTTTTCAACGGCACGGGCACCTTCCCGTGAGAAAACGGGAAGGCACCCGTCGCCAATAGAAGTCTATGAGCCCGTTATTACGGGTCGTAATTACGACCCGTAATAACGGGAGTTTTTACGGTCGTGTGCATGAGGCCTTAAAGTGGTTTCTTTGGCATAACTTTTGTTTTTCTTGCATTATATTTGACAGCCTGCCACATTTTATAATTCCTGAACCACATCCTGCAATCATTTTTGAAACACTTATATCACAAGTCTTCAAGAGCTTTAGATTATAATTGCAACATGTTCACTGCATTGACAAATAGGTTCCTGTCTCTGTCTTCAGCCATATTACAATAAAAAGTAATGTATGGGTCTGAAAGTAAGGCCCCATGCACACGACCGTGTTTTTGCGTCCGCAATTCCCCCGCAAATCCACGGGAGAATTGCGGACCCATTCATTTCTATGGGCCCATACACACTATCCGTGTTTTCACGGGTCTCCGCATGTCCGCACATCCGTGCCGCAGAAACTCAGGACATGTCTTATTACGGGCCGCAAATTCGATGCGGACATGCCAATAGAAGTCAATGGGCCCGTGGAAATTGCGGATACACCTCCGTGTGTCATCCGCAGTTTGCGGATTTGCGGAAGTATTGCTAGGCGACGACCGGGAATGAGTTCTGTTTTTTTTTTTTCATCCGCATTTTGCGTATTATATACGGATGAACTGCGGATTACATACGGATGAACTGCGGATGACATTTCACGGAACACGGTCCTGGAATTTGCGGACCAGAAAAACACTACGGTCGTGTGCATGAGGCCTAATAGTTACCAACTGAGATGGATTTGCAAGGTTTCACATTTTTTAATATTGTTACTTGTCCTAGCTAACTATATAAGATACTGCTTCATTGTATATAACATGGAAGGGTCGTACCGAAGCTCCTGGGACCCAATGCTAAATCTGAAACAGGTCCAATGTGACATGCCATAATTCATTTATAATACTTATGTCTTATGTGGCAGATGGGTTTTTGTCCCCCTCAGGCACCAGGGCACAGGTGCAACTGCTCTTTCTGCACCTGCTAAAGTTAAACGTGGTGGTGTATATGTTGCTTCCCATTGAGAATTGATATTATATTGCTATTATTCCAGATCAACAGCAATGGGACTTTATCAGTGTTGCCAACCGTCCAGTTTTTTAGACAGTCTGTAAAGATTGGGGGGGGGGGGCTGTTCGTGTTGTGCAGGATAAACATGCTTAACCAGATGGTGCACCATGACGTAACTATACATCATGGATTGCCTTGACTTAAGGCTCCACGACGTACAGTTACATCAGGAAGATTAATAGCAGGTGTACGACTGTGATTGACAGCTGGGATCAGAGGAACCTCCAATCTCGACCGTTCAACTACTATGATTCCACGATCAATACTGATCAGGCCATCCAAGTATCATGATGATGTCACGATCAATACTGATCAAAGCATCCAAGCAATATAAACACAGGGAGCCGACTCCCTTTGTTTGACTCCTGTCTGACTACAAATTGTGATTCCAAAAAAAATCAAGCCCTAATACGGCTATGTCAATGGAAAAATTAAAAAGTTTGGCCTTTGGAAGGTGGGGAGGAAGACCGAAAATCAAAAAACGAAAATTGGCCTCGTAATTAAGTGGTTATACAAGTAAGGCCCCTAGGGCTGTCAAGTTGTGATACTTATGGCATACCTTAGGAATTTTATATGCACAGGCAGTAATGGGCTGGAATATACAAATACTCCACTACATTACAGTTAAAATGAAAAATCAAAAGTTAAAGCCCGAAGGTGGAAAATTAAATAAACATTCCGTAAATAAGAAATAAAGTCTCACATGTAAAAATAAGAATAACATTTTTTTATTTTTTTTAATAATCAGATTTTTTGAAAACAAATATCACAAAAAATAATAAAACATACATATTTGGTATCCTTGTAACCGTAATAACCCATATTATAAGGGCCGGTTCACACAAAGTATTGTAGCACCGATTTTGATGCGGAAACGCGTCAGAATTAGCACCAAAAAAGGCCAAAATCTCCCCCACTGATTTTAATGTGAGGCAAAGGCGTCTTTTTCCCGGGCGGCTTTTGGCTGCTCGCGGGGAAAAAAAGTGACATGTCTTTTCTTGTCGCGGGTTCCGCCTCTGACCTCCCATTGAATTAATGGGAGGCAGGCAAAAACCTGTGGCACTTGTTTCTGAAAGTTTTTAGAGGTGTTTTTTGCCC